>NC_074708.1:1450519-2050519 GCF_024334085.1 Lutzomyia longipalpis
AAGGGGACGCTGACAAAATGGCGCCTTATAACAAATTATCAATCCTAATTTAATTCAATTTAAATGCAACATTGTTTTGAGAATATCTCTCGTTTTACTTACTCACCTAAATATTAATTAAATTCTTATGTAAAATAGGGGGAAATGGGGCAAAATGTTAGAAAATCAAGACCACACATCTCCAATATCTCAGTAAATATTATTTCGTTATTGTTCTAATTTAGTCAAAAGGTACCTTTTATAACTCTAACTAAGCCTATAAAGTTTTATAATAATTGATCTAATATTTTGGGATTTATTTAAAAAACAAATTTTTCGAATTTCAAAGTTACTTTGACCTTTCATTTCAATATCGTATTTTGGCGTATTTCTGTGTAATTTTTTTGATCCAAATGCATTTTTTGATAGAGTAACTATTGCTGAACACGAATTTAGTCTAAATTTTCCGAAAAAATTTTCCGGGTTTTCCCGTATAACACTGATAGTAAAAAGTACCCCTTGGGGCAAAATGTTAGAAACCGTTTTTAAGGCTGTTAACTATTTTTTTGTTTATTTATTTTATTTTTTTCCAGTCGGCACACTTAATACTTATAATTTAGCATGTTATATTACTCTCTATTACTAATATAAAATTATTTAAAAAATAAAAAGTGCAATTTCATAAATTTTTCATTTTTTTTATTTTTTGTATTTTTTTTATTAAAAAAAATTTCTAATTGTTACACAAATACCTTATTATCAATTGCTTTTATAGTGTCTAGATGAAATAAATTCATAAAATTGAAATTTAAGGCCAAAAAACGCAAACTAACATTTTGCCCCATGATTTTTGAAACAGGCAAATGTGCAAGGGTTTGGAAAATGGCCTGAAAATGCATTTTCCCATTGAGATAGACAAAAGTCGTCTGAGACAAAATTGTAGCCCGGAAAATTTCCTATAAGATAGTCGTCATGAGAAAACTCAAATATTTTCAGGAAAATCAGGAAAATGTTTCTCCCAAAAAACTAACAAATTGCCCCATTTCCCCCTAAGAACTTCATGTTTATTCTATGCTCAGAATTACTCAAAATATGGAAAACAATACATTTCTCAGCGGGAAAGGGAAATGTTGTGTCTTATTTTCTTTTCATGGAGAAAAAGCACAAAAAATCAAAAGCTTCAACATTGAGCAACTTGCCTTTGATTTCTCTTTGTACATTATACATTACCTAGGTGCAATAGTAACTGAAGCTCTTCTCTGTTCAGTAACAGCTGGCGTGAGACGCTTTGTGCTGTGAAAATCAGAATCAAGTGTATTTTGCCTGAGGCCACAGGAGCGTCTCATTCTCTCGGAAACTTCTGTAATTTCACTGGACGTATTCCTGATTTCCAATTGCGATGGCACTTTCGGTCTGAAAGTTTATTCAGGTGAGATTTATTAGATTGATTGTGTGTGTGTTTGAGATAAAACTTTTTGCTCAATTAATTGAATTTTACTCGAAAATCCGTTAAACTTAATTCTGATAAATCAACTGTGTGTGTGGTTGGTAATGAGCCTTACCTGGTTCCTGATTTACTTGATGGAACCGTCGCACCTTCCTCATCCCATGGACAGACAGACACGGACACAGGTGGCTCCACAGATGGTTCTGAATCCCATGGGCAAACTGCCGAACTAGGGGCTTCAATGGATGCCTCAAGTGTGGGTGGCTCTCTGAAAAAGTTAGTCAAAGCTGTATGAGCTTAGATCCTGCAAAGGGGCTCCTTTATTTCTTCATTTGTAGATGAAAAGGGGGGACAACACTAAAAGATAAACATTTAAGGATATAAATTCACTTAATAGTCATTTCAATCTCCAACAATGATTTTTTTTTATGTTAAGGGGGAAGTTAGATAAAACAGATCCATTGCTCGTTCCATCACTATATATTAAATCACTTTATGCGAATTCTGACCAAGATAATATATATAATAGTCCAACAGTTAATGTTTATTCGCAATTATATACACACGCATCACACACATAATCAACAGAGAAAGGATGTTGAATTAAATGTTATATAAGTGGGTGAGAGAGGATAATATAATAGAAATTTATTTTATTTTGGTGACTTGCATTATTACAAATAAGAGCAAAAATTGTGGGAGCAATGAACAGCACAATAATGAGAAAATTCACATCGAGATAATTGGATAAGTCGCGGTTTCTTTTTTTTTTCTTAGACAGGGGGTGGTGGTAGTGAATTTTTGTGATTACATATCTCCCAAAATTCGCTGTTTATATTCAACAATGAGTGAGGATAAGACAATCACACTAAATGCATTTAATTTCTCGTATATTTATGTAATTATTTGTACAACAGAAACAAACACAAGAGATAGAGAGTAAACGAATACACAGTGAGTGCCTTTTTTTACGCAACACACAAGTGAGTGGGTGATGCCTCCTAATATCCATCTTATCGTGACAAATCATCTTATCAAAAAAACACATTTCCAGAAAATAAACTTTTCCACAAACTAGACAAAAAATATCACACACACAGTCGAGAGAGACAGAGAGTGAAAGCTCAACAACAGAATTTTCTATGAAGAAGACATATTTTGTGCTGTCCTAATTTTTTAGTCGTCCTTTTTTGACCTCTCGTACGATGTCAAAAAAATACAAAATATTCTTTTAAGGATGTACCACGAGTTTTGGGATTTAAGGGAGTTTCCTTGTAGATTTATTTACCTCTCAAAAATTTAAGTCAATCATAACGCGTCCAGTTATAAGAGTTGGTGTCCCACAACGTGGAAAAGTTTATTTATGCGTTAAAATTGATTTTTGAGCAGTAACTATTAGGCAAAGTTGAATTTTTTTGTGAAATTCAGCAATTTGATGCATAAAAATAGACATATCTCTAGTTCTATAAAACCTACAGAAATTTCGTGACTAGTTTTGGAAAGATCTTGAAATAAGCTATAATTTGACATATATCTCAATGATTTTCAAGGTCACCTCTAGAACACAAAATGGCGGATTTTTGTTTCACAAAAAGAGTTTTTCGCATTTTTCGTCCTCAAGGAATGGCTTTAGAGGTTTCTGATGTTCTAGAAAGTTGTAGATAATTGCAAAACCTTTAATTTGATACCAAATTGAGCAAAATCGGACAAGCGGTTCAAGAGATATGGCTCTTAGAACTTTTCAAATGTAAGAATTTTTCAAATGGCTATATCTTCTAAACGGCGACATAGAATTTCTTCATTTTCGGACTGATGAAAGATATTGAGTCAGGCTACAACATATCAAAATTTAAAGGAAATCGATGATGGCAATTCGGAGATATAGCCCCTTAAAGTTATGCATTTTTTGTTTTTGATTTTAGCGCCTCTTGCAGATATTTTTGAAACTTGGAATGTTCTAGACAGTTGCAGGGCTTCTCAATACCTTTCATTTGATACCAAGATGGTCAAAATCGGTCAAGCCGTTCTCGAGTTATATCGAAAAAACACTTTTTGCTTTGAGCCGCCATATTTGCTAAACGGCTTGACCGATTTTCAAGTATGAATTATTGATGAAAACGTCTCACTGAGCTCTACACCATACTAAAATTTCAGACCTCTAGCTATAAGGGAACTGGTTGACGGTGTTTCAAAATGGCGGACGGCGGCCATCTTGGATTTTAAAAATGTAAAAATATGAAATTTTACACCTACATTTCTATAGAAAACTTCAAACCTGAAGTCTCTATCTGTTACCGTTCTCGAGCTATAAGGCAAAGTTTGGGCGACCGGCCGGCCGGCCGGCCGGCCGGCCGGCCGGATCAAAAATTTTCCACCACCATTTTTGGAATGTGGGTTGTCTGAAACGTGCTCATACCAAGTTTGAGCCCGATCTGAGGTGGTCGTAAAATCCGACGATTACAATACTTGGTGTTGGCCACGAAGTGGAACACCAACTAATAAATAAATAAAAACTCAATGAAAGTAAAGATATTTCCTGAAATTAATTAAATCAAAATATTTCTCTAATAGCAATTAAATTCAAAAATCAACATAAAATGAAATCCTTTCTTGTTCCCTCCATTAATGTGTCTCTCTTGAGATTTATGAATTATTAAATGTTGGAAAATTTCTCGGAATTATTGAAGTGGTTCGCTGATAAAGTAATATCTCAAAAAAAAAAGAAACTCCAATTAATTAGAGCGTGATGAAAAATTAAAGACATGTTAATCAGTAATGAATTTAATTATATAGGACAAAATTCTTGGAATCCGATTTTTTTTAGAGAGATGAGGCGACATACATTAATACACAATGATAAATATATTAGAAAAGAAAAGTTCGTGCGATATTTAATTTTTGAGGAATCGCATTATTATTCTTAGCACGATGTTTAACTTCCAAAAAAAAATGTTATCTTGTTTAATAAAGAATGATGTATAAAAAAAAGGTCAGGTGAACTTTTCTCGCTCTTTTTTTTAATTAGTGCCTATTTTCATTAATATATCATGAAAAGTTTTTCGTCTGTAGGTTGCTTTTTATACATACATAGCACAATACATATCATTATTTCCCATTTGGATGTTTAAACGTTCTGACGGGGTTCGCATTTATGTGTAGAATGTCATTTTTTTCGCTATGTTTTGAGAGAAAATTTCGTGACCTATTAGTCAAAATATAAACCTGGCTATGAACATAGGAAAAAAAGTGGGGGTGGTGGAAACATTAAAGAGAAATATAGCACAAAAATATGAAAAAAAAACAACATCGAAAAGATTTTTTTTTACACAATCTTTCTCGGGTGATACAAAACAGTTTTTTTCTCAATTCATAACACCATGGAAAGTTATTCAAGAAGTATTTAGCTTCTATTATTAATTTTCCAATATATAAAAAGGACAATACAATGAGCAGAGGGATTTTTTTGTGTTGCATTGTAATGGAAAAACATCCATAAAGAATTTGCTCGAATGTATTTTATATTACTTTTTTCCCACACATGATTCAACCGTTTTTTTATTAATTCTTTTTTATTAAACCAAAAATATCCTTCGCGCTTTTGCAAATGAAAATAAAAAGAGTTTAACAAAAAAAAAGTCATAAATAAGTATACAAAAATTAAATATCTTAAAAATATGACTATTTCCATTTTTTTTCTGAAAAATGTGTTGAAAAAAATAAATAAAATACATTTGAACATAAATTTACTAATTATTATGATTTTTTTTACATTTCTTTTTGCAAAAAATATATATACTTTTTTTATGTATCAATTTAATGATTTGTCTTCATGAGAAAAGTATAATATAATTTTTTTGTTGTTGTTTGTAATAAAAGAAGAAAAGAAAGAAAGAAAGGAAATGTTCGACGTCTTACTGAATTTTCGTTTTCTGATTGAATCCTCCTGGGGGGAGTGTGGGGGCAACTTTGTTTGGGACTTCCGATTGCTCCGCTATAACAGGTATAACCAACCCACCTGATGGCATATCACCCCTGTAAATCACCATACACACAGTCATCACAATAATTTTATATAATTTTGATTTTGTCAAGGAGATTCTTTTACAATGTATTTTTAGGGCTTTTTCTTTACCTATAACTGCTTACACATACCATTTTCTTTTATTTTTCTTTCATTAATAAATCCCTACTAAATTTTTGACTTTGATTTTGAAGGATAAATAAATATTTATATATTATTGAAGTTAATAAAAAAGAAGCAGAAAAGGAAGATTCTTGTTCTCAAAATTGAAAGAAATTTAGAAATTAATTCAAATTATTTTTTTCCAATTTTTTTTATTATTTTTAATTCAAACAAAAATATAAAATAAGATCAAATTAAATTGTTTTTATTGAATGAAAATTTAAATTGCATAAAATGTTTAATAGAAAATGCAAAAGAAAAAACCTTTTTCCTGCTCATAAATAAAACCTGGTCATGCTGGCCAGGCTATCAAATGCTTGTCTCTTGGAAGATTTGAGCAGAAGATGCTAAAGAACAAGAATTCCTATTTCTGCATGAACAAAAAAAAATCAACCCTATGAGGGGGATGATCCAAGAGGGATGGTGTGGGAGGAATTCAGTGAGAAGGAAAAGTGGTGAAAAACATTTTTCATTTTATGTCGAGTGGCGCCGTGGAAAGTGCGTTGAAGAAAAATTCCTCCGTGACCCTTTCTTGACAGGTCAAGAAACAGAAAATGAAATTGATTTTGATCTTCTCCGGAACAGCAATATTTTAAATCCAAACCCCATGGGTGATAAGGGTTGAAATTCCCTCTGGGGCTGTTCTTTTTTTATGGTCACGCATTTTTGGGGCTGTTTGAGCAGAGCTAGGAAAATCATGGATAAATAGAAGTGGAAGGTAAGATATATTTGACTCACCTGTAGGGAATGTCACTCAAATTGCTCTGACTATGTGAATGTGGCACTTTTCCGGAAGCATCTACAAATAGGAAGAGAGTGAGGGGGTGGTGTGAGTAAACCCCATTGAATCAATTTCATCATCATGACACCCATCCCTTACACATATTAGGCTCGGGGCAATTATTTATTCACCCCAGCACTGTTATTTAATCACAAATTTATATCATTATTTGAAATTTAACCTTTCACACCGGACACGGCTAATTCATGAGCTGATCCCGATAGACTCCTATCGCTGCCACGTCGTCGACCCAGGGTACCCTGTGGATTCGTCACACCTGACCCCGAACCCTGAAATTGCCATTCATACATATATGCCATGAGGACGCAGACGACATCTAGAGCATTTGAGAAAGGGGGGTGAATTTTCTTTTGCAAATTATATACCTGTGTCAGAAGACCAGAATTCGGGGCTACAGCTGTGGAGGGTTTCTTTTTGGCCACACCACCAAAGCCGAAGAAGCGTTTCTTGTGCGAGGGCTGGATGCCGCTGGCGAGAAGAGATTTATAGTGTTCGGATCGGACAAAGCGTGGGTAGCAGTCTTTCTTGAGGAGGAGTGCATAAATGTGCTCAGCTGCTGCATCAAAGGTGAATCTCGAGGGATTCTTCAGGCCCACCTGCACCTTCTCCATCGTCTTGCTATCAATATTTATTTCACACGGTGCACCGGGCTCGAGGAATTCCCTGTTGAATGAATTTGAATTTCATTTCCAAAATAATAACCACCACGTCCAGCCTTGAAAGATTTCCCTCAGGATTGGAACATTTTTTTTTCCTAGAACTCATCTAATTAATTATTTCAACGCTATTTTCAGTGCTGTGATTGCATTACGTGAATAAAAGAAAATTCCTACAATTTGCCCCAACAAGCTCAAGGGAAAATCTCATAAATTCTTTTTCTTGAGAGAAAATTAAAAATTAAAAATCAAAGATTAAATACTCACTCATAGATTTCTCTGACTTTGCGAGCAATTTGGGAATGTGCAGATCGTCGGAGATCATTGACAGCCAGCCAGAAGCGGATATTTTCGTGGGAGTACTCCTTCTTGAGGTACGCCGTGAATTCAATGAGGCCAGTGGGATCAGATACGAGCTCTTCGATGGATATACTCCAGCGCTTAACGCGTTTCTCCGTGGGAATTTCAACGAGGGCATTATTTAGCTGCCAAAATGTTATATCCTCCGACACCCAGGGATTTGAGGGTAGTGCCGGCTGCATTAGGGGATCGTATTCGGCAAAGATCTCATGATACTGCACGAGACTCTCGCATGCTTGGGACATTTTCATTCGTGTGCGCCCCAATGAGGCCGACAGGAAGTCCACTTCGCGCTGCCAGTCGTCAGCACTGCGACGCCGTGGTCTTCCTTGACGATCCCGCGATGGTACTGGACATGGTTCCAGGGGTGTGAATTGCCCCGGTGGTGGTCGATGGACACGCCAGTAGGCCCTCTCTTGGGAATCCCCCACAATCTTATCACCCTTCTTGCGCTCCTTGGCCAGCTTCACTTGCTCCTCAGCCTGCATCTTTATAATGTCCCATTTCCCCTTGAGATTCTTGTGCAAGCTACTCAATGCCTCACTCTCGTAATCCTCTAGGCCGTGCCGTTGCTTATTGCGCATTGATCTCTTCTCCAGGTAGATGGCATACTCCACATTGTCCGGTGCCTTGTGCTGCCATGGCCAGTAGTAGGGGGTTTGGAAGCGATACAGCGATGAGTCATCCTTCACCACCAGCGTCTTGCAGTCATTTACGGGGAAGAAGTACCCATGGAGGCAGAGCTGATTGGCAATGTTGAGTGCTTCGGATTCCTCAATGCCCAAACGCTCCATTAGCCACTCCACCAGATCGTAGCCCATAAAAGCAGATGGTATGGATGTTAGGAAGAGTTTCTGGCTACGCACCGGAACACCATTCTCCGTATCCTGCATTTCCCGAACGAGACCTTCCATCTGCAAGGTAAGGAAATATTTTTTTTATATTTGATTTTTTTTAACATTAAGATTTTCCAAGATATTCTCAATTTATTCCAAATTAGAAAAGAAATCATTCTTTGATTCTTTCTCGGATTGAAGACATAAAATAAATAAAAATCCTAACTTTTCTAAATCATAAATTCTAATTCTTTAGCTACATAATAAAGTCTATACAAAAGTCATACAGAAAGTTCTAAAATCCCTCTGCGTTTTAAGAGGAATGTTTTAGGCTGTGAAAATGTACATTTCCACCACAGATTATGTCTGTTTTCACATTTTTCTCTCTCTCTCCACTCCATTTAAATCCACCTGTGAGAAACCCTTTTTTTGGCTTTTTTTTTATTTACAATCTCCCTAACAAATTACATTGGAGGAAAAGTCTTGCAGTGAGCAGCACCATAAGGGAGGTACGTGATAAAATACTCCTGAAATCCTTTTTATTTCTCATGTCATGTGCTTCCTTTTCCATCTACCCATTTTTATGACTTTTCATTTATTGTCACGGTTGTTTTATTATCTTCCCTATTATTGTCTTTCATGTGCTTATTTTGTCTTCCTTCCGGGACTTTCCGGTATATGCTAGGGGGTGTGGGTGGGAGGAAATTTGTGGTGAGGATCTGATGAGGGGTCTCTGTGTTATTACATACAACACAACAATTCTCCACGTGCATGCCTTGTGCTTTTGACATATGATGATAGACGCGTTAGATATAGTAGCATACATACATATAGGAAAAATGATTATCAAAACGGAAAAGTTTTCTCTTTTCTCCCCATATTGATTTTTCATCCCTCTATCTACCTACATATATTGTTACCTTTTGCCCTTATTGAAAAGGAATATATCGTACAAATGCCCATAACATCGCATAAACTCCTCTATTGATTTCTATCTGTTGTGAGTAAGTTCTGGCAATAAATAATTGTGTCTTGTATTTCATTATTCAAAAAACTACGCGGTTCGTCATGTATTGACATTATGGCCACATAGACGCTCTCACAGAGGGAAGAGCTAACTATACTACCCCCAGCAGCGCAACACGGAAATATTTAAGGAGTATACAGAGTAAAAACCAGCAATGTGCGGGTAAAATTTTCCCGGAAATCAAATTTGTTACTACCATGTGATAAAACACTTTTCACACAAAACTTATTTAATTTACTAAACCCAGCGCGTGTAGAGAGCATAAATTTCTCAAAATAGCTCCTGCACAGCTTATTTTCTTGCTCCCAACAAGTTTATTGAATCTTTTATCACCAATAATATCGCCGTGATTGCATGAGGAAGAAAGCTATATAGAAGATCATTTTATGTATATATAATACCCACCCCCTCCCTAACATGCATCATGCAGTTTGTGATTTTCTTTTCTCTCTTTTATGAACACACACACACCTAACATTTATTAACAAATAAATTTTTGCGTGGAAATTTTCCACGACAGTGTTATATATGTATACACGTGAAAAGCCTCTTATTGATTTCATCGGAGTGACTATTTTGAAATGTATATATGCCAAACAAATTGGAAGAAAATATTTATATATAGAGAAAATTACATTGATAAAAAATTCCACGCAAGGAAATATATATTTTCGCGAGCAAAAAAGTTATATAGATAAACATCTTTGTGGAAAAGTATGAAAATTTCCTAGAATTCCATCAGAAGATTATTTTCTTTGTGCTTCTCTGAATATATTTTGCTGTCTTATTTTTTTAGAAGAATTTTCCGCGACACACTGTATTGATTTAAATTTAATTGAATTATATTCGTTTCTATTCATATCAAATCTCAACCACTTGTATGATTTTTAAAAATTAACTTGCTTCAAAGAGCACAAGTTGTTATGAATATTCTTTTTTTCAATAATGAATCTCAATTATTTCTCCACTCTATGAATAAACTTCCCTTACACGTAATGAAAATATTTAAAAGTTAATGACCACATAAGGACGATTTTCTTTGTTTTCCCTTGACTTTTCTCTCTTGAGTATCGTTCGAAGTCTCCTTTTATGTATTTTATAAGTAGAAAATACAGCCCCGTCTTGTAAAAAAATATTTTTTTCCTCATCCTCAATTGTACCAATGAAGCGAATTGAGTGAAGCTCATTTATATGGACGACGACCGTTTCAATGGCAAAAGGAACTTTCACTCTTTCCTCACGTCCTCCTCCTCCTCCTCCTCATATGCGATTACAGCAGAAAAGGGCAAGAAGCAATAAAAGAAGAAGAAGAAGAAGAAAAAAAAGAGGAGGGCGATGAGAGGGAGATTTTGATGTGGAAAATGGTGCAAGAGTGAAGAAATGGGGGATGGAAAAAATTGCTTATGTTTCATGTGCGGAAAATTTTTGTCCATGGGGAGTGGCAATTTGCCACAAAGTGACAAATATCTACATAAATAACGAAAATGCCAACGAGCCTGTGTGCAGGGGAGAAAGGGGTCAGAGGAATCACTGTGCTGAAATCAATGTAAATCGTAAGTGACATAAATTCCACTCAATTCACGCCAAATTCATTGATTTACCCTCCAGTGTCCTATAGCAGAAATGTAAGTTATATATATATACCACCCATACCTCCTTTTTTTCCTTAAGAGAAAGTTATATTCCTTCTTGCCAATTGAACATGGGATATTATCGGGAAAAGGAATATTTCTCACGCAGTTACTCATTACACGCACCCACCCCCATACCCATTCTGCTATGGAAAATTTAGCACAACTTTGTGGAATTTAACATCCTCATGCCGCCTGCGTGCCAACACTTTGCAATATCGTATATATAAAAAGCACATTCAAACCAAAAATCTCACACCCCAATGGAATGACTTTCATCCCTTTTTTTGGGGGAAATTCCACCATCCCCCCTACATAATGCTCCCCACATTCCACCCGCATGACCGGCCACTGAACCATTATATATTGCCAATAAAACTTTCTACAGTCACATCCGTTTCTTGCAAAATATCCTTTCGCTTCATGCTCATTCCCTTTTAAGACTTTTTTTTTCTTACACCCTTCATCCCCCTCCGTCTGGCGCGGGGGAATCGTCAGCAGAAAAGAGAGCAATAGTCATAAAGAAAAGGCAAAACTTTCCCCCGAGAAAACTTTCATCTTTTGACAAAATGATATGGTTTTGGGGGGAAACTTTTCACTATACACCCTTTCCTTTCAATATCCTTACTTTGCATTTATTGAATTATCTCCTCCATCTAAAATCCTTCAAATTCAAATCATTGACACATTTTATACTTTACCCATAGTGGTGGGAGGAATAACAGCAAAACGTTTTCTTTTTTGTGGATGTGTGAAAAATCCTTTACTTTCAATGGGGGTGCTTTTAGGTTTTATTCATTCGAATGTTTTGGTGAGAGCCGCACTTTTTTTTTTGAAAGTTGATCATCTCTCCATCCATAACTTTTTAACCTTTTTTGAATCTTTTATTGAATTTTTCTCAAAGAATTTTGTTATTTTCTTTGGCGAAAAGTAAATAGTTTTATTAAAGTTTGGGCAGTAACAGAAAGCTTTAGAGCTTTGAAAAATAAAGTTGATTTGGAAAGGGATTGATCATTGCTTTTCGGATTTGCAGAAACGGAACCACTTGAAATTAAATTAGGACGTAAAAAAAGAGTATTCTCAGGAAAAATCCTGGGAGTATTCCAGAATCATGGGGAAATCCGGAAAATCATTTCCACGGGAAATTCAATGTAAAAAACACAAATATTTTCTCTTGAGAGTAATTTTCCTGGAATAACGTCCCTGATTCTATTTTAATTTTACGCTAATTTATGCACACTAAAAATATTCTCAACATTTCTCTTTGTGAGGACTTTAAAAAAAGCACTCAGAGTTTGTTTTAAATAGGTAGCACAACTAACTAACCTTTGCAAATGCAAATAATTTTATAAAATTAATTATATACTTAAATAACATAAAGAAATATTTAAGTTTGTATTGCTCTGAAAAGAAGCTTTCATTTCACATTTCATAGAATGCCCTTCAGCGCGTGCATAGAACATGGGAATACGACGGAATTAGTATAAGAAATTGACTCGAATTTCATTATAAATGCCATTAAACATTCAACAAGATGAATATTTGAAACGGAAATAACAAATGCACTTTCACCCCAATTTCCCATCCACTTGAGCGCCATGACTCAAGGAGGGAAAGCTTTTTGAGATTGCTAACGAAATTGGGATTTCTCATTTTGGTGCGGGAGGGATATATATTATAGATTAATTTGTTATGTACACGTAGGTCGAGAGCATTTCGAAAGACCTTTTTGTGAATGTTCCACCGTCGACCTGAATAAACACGAACAATTTAATTAAAATTGTACCTCACATATAACTGAACGAAAGTCAACAAGCTTATTATTCTTAGTTCCGGTGTGCGGCGGGGTAGTTGGATGACGAATAGGGTGCACAAAGGGGAGGAATATTGTGAGTGATGAAAATCAAAAGAGTTAAAAAGCTTTCATCAACCCCACATCATGCTCTCTCTTCATTGTTTTCCTTCCTTTTTACTAAACAACAACTTCCTTCTATCAGAAGCCACCACCACCAGCCCCACAGTGTACATTTACTTCCCACCCTGCCCCCCATCACAATGTGTACGAATCGATGGACGCCACTTGCTCGTCATTTTATTGATGTGTGATTAATAGGGGGAAAATAAAGGTCAAGATGTGGACTTTTTATTCTCATCATTTCCCTTTCCGCATTACAAAACATTTTAATTAATATTTAATTAAACGGAATATAAAGTCCCCCTTTCCTACCGGGCGGTGGTGGTGATTGTGTACATGAAGGAGATTCAAATGAAGTTATTACGGACATTTTGATAACAAATTTTAGAAAGAAAAGACAAAATGGAAATCACAAAATGACGACATAAATTTCCTATATAATAATTCGCATCATATACATTTAATATTGCTGCCAACAGTGGGCTCAATGATGGCACGAGGGGGTGTATTGAGAGCATTAAAATGTGACCTTATAGCATCTGCTTCAATGTATATGATGGTGGAGGACAAGCAAATTTCCAACAATGCTAACATAGAACTAATTTTATCCTGAACTTGTACCGCATCGTTCCATGCCTAAAGTGGTTGTTGAATTGTGTGTGAGTGCTGCAGATATTGTTGGGTGGGTAGATGGGGGTGGACCCTATTCGCATTTCCATGGAGCAGTTAATTAAATTGATCCAGGTGAAAGGTGTACACCAATATTCGAGTGATTTTCTACTCATGCGGTAAAATTGTATTTCACTAACTAGTAGCCATGGAACAAGATAATAGAGGAAATTGATGAGGTTTTGCGGTTTAATTTGCTCTATGTTATGAATGTAACTCAATATTTCATTCAAAATTTTCACAATACAGTGTTTGTAGAGAGATTCCGAAGGCTTTTATTGGCATTAATTTACTTGAGAAATTTCTATTATTTTTGTGAAGGTGTATGGAAGACTTTTACTATCGTTAAAAAAGCCCTCACGTTGTTGAATACTGAGAGCCCATTAATAAAATACAATTAAGCTTTATATTGATAGTTTATATGCGATTTACCTTATCGAATGCCATAGGCCTGGAGAGTTTCTCAAGGTTTTGGGTTTGCTGACTTGCCGCCAATGAAACTGTTGTGCCACCCCCACCGCCGCCACCTGCACCCTGTGCGGAGGAGGAGGCAACAGTGCAGGTGGTAGCAGCCGAAGAGGATGCCACGGAAGAGCCACCACCGACAGATGTTATCTGGATTGTGGGAAAGCTGAGGGCAGCCGGCTGCGGTGACTGAAGATTCTGCTGCTTCTCCTTGTCTTTGTCTGGCGGTACGACGCCAGAGCTGGGCGGCTCCATTGCCACCAGTTTGGGAGATGGACAACTACTCTAGCCAAACTCCATTATTTTGCTGTGTTTGCATGAAAATCTCACTGTGAAGAAAAGATGAAAATTAATTAATTAATTAATTTTATTTAATTAATTTTTAGAAAATATTTCAATAAAAAAAGAATTAATTAATATAAACTTACATAACTCCATTTATAGATATCCTTTGTTTCTCTGACTTTTACTACACACTGTATTGCCTTATGCCACAGTGATTTATTAGATGAATCGTCTACAATCTTCGATTGCTCGAAGAGATCTTCACGAGACGGAATCTGGGGCTGCGACCAGAACAGACAATATGTATCTGTATGCAGCGGTTCGAGCCCCTCACCCATCTCGGCGTCACCCCCACATGCGATCTGCAAAGAAAAAGAAAATCATGTCTCTAAATGCAGCAATTAAGCAAAATGTTAAGTGTTCCTTAAATACTAAAATGGAGAGACAGTGGCACACAAACTTTCCCCCCAACGTAATGACCGAAACTCCTTCGTCGGTGTCATTATTAGCAAATTCACTAAAGAGTCATTATCCAATGTTTAGGGGTAGACCTCGGTATCCCACACACACACACACACCCTACATAAAAAGCCCCCCCCCACACTTCACTTAACAACCCAATCTGTGTGGTGAGCTGTTTTTACCCTCCACGTGGCCTAATGTCCCCAATTTGCTAACTTTTCATAGATTTTTCATCATCATGGGCAATGATTTTCTGCGCCGAGGCAAAATCACAAATTGCCGGTTCGTTGGCATTCCCCCCATCCCTCCTAAACCACACCCACACCCCTTGTCCATCCCAAACCCCCATTGTCATCATCATCATTACCATCAACGATGGGGTGTTGGGGAGAAGGCAGTGCGGGTGGTGGAAAAAAAAGTCAAGAGCAATATCCTTCAACTTTTCCCTCAACACATGAAAAGTTGTGACTTCCACCATCCCTTTGGCTTCAATTCCATCGCCCCAAACACCCCCACTTTTTGTCTGCTGAGATTTCACCCTATCCGCCTTTTCATCTCGGCACATTTTTCGCTTCCACCCCCCTCGGGACAGATTATTCTTTACGCACATTTAATACACTACAGAAAATTCATAATACAACATGGTCCTTTCATGCATTGAAATTTCATGGTGGGTACATGGGGATAATTTTCTCGTGTGATGTATCCCTTCAAACTCCCCCTGTTCTTTTTTTTTCCTAGCTCCCTGTCTCTTATCTCTTTGATGGGAAAGCTCTATATATTTCACTTTTTCATCTCATCTCTTTTCTGTGTGCGCACCATGGAATGCCAAAAGGAAAATGTTTATCGCATAGAATGCAGAATATTCTTCTTCAAGTATATTGTTGACTTTGACAAACATCTCACACACAGGAAGGAGTGAAAAAAAATTGAAAAGAATTTTAAATTTAGAATATACATACTTGGGTAAATTATGTATATGTAACAAATATAAGTTTGTCTGTTCTGTGCAAGCAAAATTCTTCTAGTTTACCCCAATTGACGGTATATTTTAACGTTCTTTCCGTGTTTTAATGCACTTCTCAGGAAGGAAATTGAATTCTATACAATTTCCATTAATTAATTGAATTCTTCTGGAAATTATTGCATGTTATTTTTAAATATTCATCTTTTATTTCTTCATTTAAACTGAAAAGCAATTTAATTTTGTCTTTTTATGGCTTTCCATAGAAGTTCAAATAAATCAAATGGTATAGGGAAATAAGAAAGTGTTGTGAAGTAAATGTCTAAAAGGAGAACATTATAATTTATCTCTGATGCGCCATTGCATTCTGTATGCAAAGAGAATGTAATAAATTAATCAATAATGAATGAAATATTAATTTGAGAGGGAAAAAATAGCAAAGAGGTTGAGTTGACAAGTGGAAAATTTACATAATTTTTTTTTTTGATAAAAGGTCAAATAATCCCCAAAAACAACCCTCATGGGGGATATTGCTTTTGGATTTTAACTGCCCCTCAACAACAACAATTAAAAGAAAAAATGTGATGGATTCACATTTAAGCCTCACATATGTATGTAACTTATCTTCGTTAATATTTCAGAAAGGCAACTTCTGAGAGCTTTTCTCGGCTTCTGGGTAGAAGCTTTTCGGCTCCGGTGGAAGCTTCGCTCCCACACAATCCGTGTGTGGAGAACACTTTAAAACCACGTATGGAGCGCCACATTCCTCTCAAGCACAGACCTTTTGATAATACCTAAAATCTCGTGAAAAGTGCAATTGAAAGTTTATTCTTTTGTTGAATTTTTCCCCATAGAATGGTGGAAAATTCTCAATTTTTCTTCATAGCAGCGAAATGGTAACAAAAGAAGTCTTTGTGATGAGTTTCCAATAGTTTTTCTTTCATTTATTTTTTTTAAATTTTTTTCCCTTCGTTAACTGTTAGAGAAATTTTCTCTGTCTCTTTTGTTCGTATTAAATAAAACATTAATTAAAAAGAAAACTTCTCTACAAAATTATCTTCTGTTCTATTTATTTAAATTCTTATCCCCAGAAGGATATATGTATGTTTGGTTAATATTTGTCACACTTGAGAGAGTCAAACATGAAAAAGCGACGGTGCTCTAATTTTAGTAATTTATGGAGAAAGTTTTAAATTATGTTTCCAGGAGCTTTGTGAACAAAGTTGATACAGCTATGCCATAATTATATGCAAATATCATTGGGATGAAATTAATGTTTATTTATTTAATTCATTCTATATTTACTAATATGTAATTAGCAGATTCAATGATTTTGAATTATTCCATAAATGATTTTTCTTTTCATGAAATTTTTAATTATTTATATTACAAACATAAATTATCATATATTGCAACTTTTCTTGCATTTTAAAAGAATTCATACCTATAAATTATTGATTAAAAAATATTCTCTGCTTATTTATTTGATTGAAAAAAACATATTGAAAACATATTGATCAAAACATATTTAACTGATTCGCCATTTCGCCTCTCACCACCGACTCATTTTTATGTATAAAGCGCTTCGCAGAGAAATTTGGCAATATTATTTAAATTTATTCACATTAAACCATGTTTAGCGATCTTTCTGCATGCGTGCTCGTAATGGGATCGAAAACATCTTGACAAAGTGATGCATATGACACAAATTGAAGCCTGCATACATCCATCATATATGTATATTTGCCATAAAATTCATGAGAGTAGTTATTTTAGAAAATTTATGAACTATTTCACGCGAAATTTCTCATAAATGAGTCAGGATTTCATTAAGTTAAGCTTCCATTGACATAAGGATGTGTATATATAAGTTAAAGTTAAGGATATTAAAAGAAGAAATAAAAATTTTCATGACATAGAAATACTAAATTGGGTTTATTTCTAAAACTCAATTTTAATTATTAGTTTATTCTACTGACATTGATTAGTTATAGTTTACGTGCATCTTTCTCCCTTGGGGATTATTCCTTTGATGTATTTGGGAATTTAATTGAAATTTTGATAAAGGTGAAAATTGTCAAGGTATTTCTGTCACAAAATTGATAAACTATTTCACTTCTATCAATTGATAATGTGGGAGTATTGATCAAGATTGGAATTTACATAATGCCAAATGGAGAAATTGAGGGAAATGACTCAAACTTGACCCCATTAGACTAGGGGTAATGAAGCGATTTATTGTCGAAGCATATAGCATAGTTCGTAGTACTATATTGTGATACAGGCATGTGCCAGAAATAATTAAACCTTGATTTGATTCTGAAAAGTTGGATAAATTTGCAAAAAGGATTAAAAGAAGCTTTCAATGAAGAAAACTTTTTAAGAAATAGAAATAAATTTCAAACTTTAATATTTAATTTATCCTGGCATAATATATTTACATGGACCTGAACATTATTTCTGGCACACATCTGTATATGTTGGGAGTTTTTAATATTTTAAAAGATGAATGAATTCTTAAATGACTTCCGTGTATGGGGTATCTCATAATTTTCTTTTAAAACAGACTTGAAAGAATTTTAGGGTAAAAGTTTTCCAATTATATTACCTAAGTTGAAAAGATTTATTTTGCCTTTGGTGAGTTTGTGAATATGAAAAGGGATTAATATTTAAAATGCCTCTGGGAGACCTTATAATGTAATACTTTACATAGAGAAAAAAAAACTTGGAAGTATACCTTGTTTAATTTAAAGTTCTCTTACCAATAATATTTTTTAATACATGGAATATTTATAGATTTCTTTTGCTTGAAAATTTTGATTTTCTGCTCTATTTTATCAGTCAAATATTTATATTTTCCAATTTACCATGAAGGGAATTTACCTACTTATGTTTTTAATGTAATTATGGCATTACATGCCTCACTTCCGGTGTAACTTAATGAAGTAATTTTTAGATGGTGTATAAGGGGGAAGATGACACACAAAATACGACAACAATGGGAGTCAAGACAATTCAATAAACTTTACGTTATAATATAATTTTATGTTTAATGCTTAAAATTTAATGCCACAAACTGGAATTTTGCAATTTGGAAGTGGAATAATTATTGTGTGAGGGATCTAATTAGCGTTAAGCATCATTTAATAAAAAAAATACGACTTACTAATTAACTTTTGCATAATTAGCATAATTTATTTTCTCCCCAAACTATTTACAGTTTATGCTGAAAATTAATAATGTTGGGATGTTTTCTGCACAATCATTGAGCATTTTTTGAAACATAATTAAATTGAAATTAAAAGTTTATTTCACAAAAATAATATAAAAAAAAGAGAAAAACTGTGTTTAATTAAATGAAAAATGAAATTTATCGTCAGAAAATTTTTCTATTTCAGCACTTCTGTGGGGTTTTAGCACGAAGCATTAATGCTATCTTTTATTCAATATCCAATCGCCAATCTTATCGTTATATTAATGATTTCTGTCCAAATGAACACGCGGTGGAATAGTATCAAAAAAAAAGGTGTGTGGGTGGGATGAGTGCGAATCATAAAATGTGATTTAACAGCTTTATTATTCCTCTGCCCGCCAGGTATTATTGCCACCTTTTATCTATAAACCAAAGAACTGTGTGATATGTATAATTCCAATATCAGCATTCACAATCGCAATGTGCGAAAATGATGCCTCTCTCTCTCGGTGCGTTATCTGACTCCGCACATTGGAAATATTACCTCTCAAATGGGAAATCTATGTGACGAGCAAGGCGAGTAAATTCTTTGATGATACGACAAGAGATAGAAATTTAATCCAACTCAACACTACCTCTCTATTCCCGATGAATCATAACAATATTTCTCAAATCATCCACTTCTATATACGCCCTCCCATCCCCACAGAAGCCATCCCCACACAATTCTCTCGGGGTTGTACGTTTGAAACATTTCGGTTATCCATCCTCCATGCAAGAGATGTGAAGAGACTTGGCCTCATTTCACAGATCTCGTGCAAACTTAATATTTGAATGACGGCTGAAATGTACCTTTTTAGTTATTGAGCACAGAGATAATTTTGTTTTCCACCGAGAACATTCGCCTCGTTATTTTACTTTAATACATTTTTTTTCTCACACTCACAAATTTTCTTTCCCCATCCAACATATTCACAAAGTTCTGCCCGCATGCGATACTTAAAATTACTCACAGAGTGATGAAAAATTGGTCATTTATATATTCACTGTGAAGAGTTGTGTATATAGCAATAATAATAATATTTATACGATTTTACTATTACGCACAGTTTATTCATCCATTTATTCACGAAGAATTTTTTTTATGTATAGGCAGTCTATGTAAAGTTATGAAAAAATATTGCACAGAGAAAAATAAGTCTTATTGAGCCTGTTTCACACTTAAACACGCAGTTTTTAGCATAGGAAAAAAAATATGAAAATCCAATTGAGATTCAAATTGTTATAAGATCTTTAATTTTTTTTGCATATCGGAATTAGGAAAATTTTTCTCTCTGTGTACAATATCTGCCCTTCCAACAAAATTTATTTCTTTGAAAGAATTTAAGAATGAAAAAAATTGAAACAAGAATTTTAATTAAAGAGTGGATTATACGAGGGAAATTCTCATTTAAAGGTGTTCCACTCAGTGTTTCTTAAAAATTATTTTGTGGGCTTCATCTCATCTCCTTCAAAATAATAAAATGAGAGGGTTTGATGAGGAGCTTTTTTAATCCCCAATTTCATCATACGATAGGGTTGGGAACCATTCCCGCATGTTTTCTCCCCCAAAATATTGACTCCCGTATCCGTTATTGCTCTATTTGGGGTGCTTCAATATCTCTTCGTGCCTCGTTGAATCTCAATTGTTGTCTCCCCCATGTCAGCGTTAATCAAATTATAATACGGCAAATGAGCTTTTATGGAAAATCAACTCCCAAAAATATCATTCCAATGTTTACTGAAAACGTGAGGAAATGCTAAAGATATCCTCCCTTTTGCTGCTAAGCAAGGTTAATGAAGATTCTCTTTTTTGTGACTTGTTCAATTTATACCGAAGAATGGAAGAAAAGTCCATGAAAAGCCAATGGTTTGGTCACAATTACATAGTCTACAGAGGTATATAAATTTAATTTGACACAGTGATGGTCATTTGTCATATTTTTCTTTCACACTCTAGCCACATGTATATATAACCAAACAGGGTGCTTTTTGGTATCGATGAGGGAATAATTGGTCTCATGGTGTGAAAATGAAGGAGAAGTAAAATCTCTGCAATTCACTGGAAAATTAATCATCATTCTTCTGACAGTTATTTCCTCAACTTTACTCGTTCTTTTCCCCATTTTGCGCCCCTAAAATTAACTACGGCATGTTCAGTTTAAGGACTTTTGCCAATTTTCCTAATTTTCTCTCTCCTTCTCAGTAAAAAGTATGTTGGGAAGAGAAAAAAAATGCAATTTATCTTGTCTTTTCTATATAGTGAATAAGATGAAGTTTTGTTCTACTTATTTCTTAATCTAATTATTAATGCACGATGCTACAGCGCACACACATCCTTTTGGGATTAAAGAAGCACAAGAAATAAGATTGCAGGAAGCTCATATTGAAAAATTTAAATTAAGTTAAAAGAATAAATTCGAATTTAATTAATTAAATTAATTTTGAGTTCTTAAGCGTATTTAATGAAGAATATTGGAAGGAAATTGAGACTTTAGGGCCAAAAAGGTCTAAAATAAAATGCTCCAAGTTCTTTATAAAGGAAACTTCATTGCAGAATTTTTGCAAGTCATTTCACGCTTCACTGGTATAGAGAAATTAATTTCTAAGCCCGGAAAATCTTCCTTTTGATTTAAGAGGAATTCTTTTCCTATCAAAATGTCGATATCAGCAAAATGCAGTGCAAGTCTTCCGAAACTTGATCCATTCATTTCTTCCCTCAACGTTCGTGCTTCTCACCAAACGTCTTTGTTCCACCATCCAATTTCCTTCATCACTTTCGTATAATCTTAAAGAAATTGGTTGGTGCTTTATAGCTCTAGTTAGCTACATATAGCATTGGAATTTTCCTTTTGTCCTGGGAGAAAACAATTGATTGATGCCTCTTCAGCACTTTTCAATTTTGTGCTTCGTTGCAACTACATTTTTTTTATCCTATCTCACACTGGTTATTTATTTTGTAAAATCAATGCGACATTTTGCCAATGTCGTGTCTATTTCACATCGTTGTCCATTTAATTTTACTGCATCCCTCTAGGCTGTATAATAATGGCATGGAAACAAAATACAAAGCAAATAGTTTTTAAATTATATTCAGGATAAATGTACAAAAGAGCCTTTCATTGCATCACTGCACATTGAAATATTATTCCAACACCTCGTGGTAAATGAAGGGTAATTAAGTTTAACAAAGTTCATTTTATCTGCAATAATCTACCTGGTATCTACTCTAAAATTATTTAATTTTAAGCATATTATTTCATTCATTTCATTTGAGCTCTATTGATAAACTACAAATCATAAAATTGGAGAGAGATAGTATTTTTCAATACTAATTAAACTAATCGAAGATAATTTAATAACAAATTAATTTTATCCGATATTTCTATTTAAAATTGGGAATACAGAATGAAATTAATTAACGATTTATTTTGTGTGAAAAAAAGGATATTTAGAGCAGAATATTTATCTTCTATAGACAGGATAAAATGGTAAAATTTATTTGGAGATAAATTTACTTGTTATCAAAACTATAACTATATTAGTTCAGTAGCGTTTCAATCAATATTCATGGGACATAGCGAATATGATGGTCTAATCCAGAGATTTTCTCATGCATGACCAATAAAATATGTATCACAGTGGAAAAGCTTTCTATAAATCATCATATTGTGTCAGTGATATTTTCCTATTTTATGTATTTTTGAAGGTGAGCATAATATTGAAGATCACAGAGTGAGGCAATCGAGGTGCCTATTCACCCCAATTTCCAATAAAATGAATTCAAAACCAAATTTCACATTTTGGATTTAATTGAAATTCCCCCCGGATTTATCTTCATCCTTTTATCTTGTTAATCCTCCTACAAGGAGTGTGAAAGAATATAAATTAAAAATCTGCCATTAAGGCCAGTAGGACGTTTCGGGGTAAGACTGAAAATTCTAGTCCTTCGTTTGTCAATGATGCTCTAATGATTTTTTGATTAAGTTGCATTAAGCTTCTCTTTTCTTTTTTCTTCTCCATCTCTTTGCCTCACGGACCATCATATAACAATTAAAAGTGCTGACTGAGAAATGTGGCTTTTTTCCTTGAAAATTTGCTGTGAGAATGCAAAGATAAATCTAAAAAAGCGGGACTATGAGGTCGCTCCCCATTATACAGAGAGGGTGGTAAATGTCTTCAATGAGAGCGTTCAATGGAGATTTTTCCCTCGTGAATAATTCGTATTCTTTAGCATCCCCTCCAACACTTTTCCTCACACCTTTCTCTCATTTTCAATATACATATATATAGCAAATGGATTAAGAGTATTGCGAAGGTTGTCTTTCCGGGAAGAAATGCAAAATCCAATGAATGCAATTTAAATGTAAAATTTTATGCAATAAGCATTCTTTCTTCTCACACAAATTTCACGGAAACAAATATCTAATGCAATTTTGCAGAGAAACAAAATTCAAATGGTCGTATGGAGAACTAATAAAATATTTCATGTGGTTGTACGTAAAGTGTTGGAAGTATCAAGTAAAATTTTCAATTTGGCAAACTTCCATTTAAAAATCACGAATATTGCATTTCAGGAATTTATGTTACAAAATTTACAAAGTTCACCTGTTGGAATTTTCATGAAATTTTACTGAAGAATGAATTTTAGTGCGAATTTAATTTAGGTATAAAAATTAAAGATTTCTTCAAGACTTCAAAATGTCCTTAAAAGAGAAATGTTTTTTTACTATATAATTTTTTATGTTCTGGAAAAGGTCATATGGGGGGTGAAGAGGCAGCTTCAAGGCATGAGGGATATTAGGTAAATGTTTTCATTTGCTTAATAGGGGGTCTATATATGTAGTCCTCATTTGTGGGAGCACCACCAGATGTAATTTGAATTGGCTTCTCTTCTTTTCAATTTACTTAATTGCATTTGAACCCTTCTCAAGCATCTTTCTCTACATAGCATCCGTATATGAGTTCTTAAAGCGATATACATATAGGCCAGGAGGAGGTAGACGAAGAGCAAAAAAAAACGATGTTGAGGTTTCTTCACGTCAGTCTATCTGAATTTGGTTTATATTCTCGCCCACTCGCAAAAAGATTGCCACACTTTCTTCCAACGGATTTACCCGCCACATCGGAGTTCTTTTATATGTTCTCCATGCTACCATCTTTCTCTGTGAATGGGCTGTGTGGAGGAATTCAACTGTTATCTAAAAAGGGGGTGGCTGCCGTGACGTCATTAGGCCGTTTGTGACAATTCCAGTCGAGGTTTATTGTTGGTGGTGTGTGGATGGCGCGATATATTAGGAAGAGCGCAATGAAAGTGGTTATAGGGTCGTATACGATGATGGTGGGTTATAAGAAGGGGTTGCACCGCATCACATACATACATATATGAGCTTGTGCGAAAGATGTGTGAAAATCGTAAAATATACAGAAATTTATCAGGCTTTTTTCCACCTACACACTTTGTGCAAAGGAATGTTGCGTGAAAATTAGTAGAAAGGTGAGAAGAAAATTCCTCGTAACATTCCTGTGACAGGAACGAGTGGAAATTCATCTCTCAACTAAATCGTAAATTTGTCACATACACAGAAAATCTATTAAGGCATTCTTGGAAATGTTATGATCCTTTAGTAATTATTACTGCCATGGAAATTCTAACGTTTTGATTTTGATAGAGCATCTATATAATGTTTTCCAATAAATACCTTTCTTCGTAGGAAAATTCTTTTGATATTTTCTTTTTCTTTTGTAAGCAGAATTCTGAATCATAAAATAATTATTTATTGTAGGAAACACATCCTTTGAGGACAAAATGTAATGTTCCCTTGTTAGAGCAAATCAACAAATGGAACAATTACTTTGATTTAGAGGTTTGAATAAGATCGCCATTCCCTATTTAAATTCTTCTATATTCTATCAGAAAAATAATTTTATTTTTTAGCAAAAAATGTTTTTTCATATATTTTTATTTGAAATAAAACTATGTTATATAGTTATAAAATTTACTCTTGCGCAATATCTCATATGATATTTAGAATAAAGTTTAAACATGGGAAATTTCACATACATACATACATAGATATATGTACATACATATATAGATACTGCAGTGAACTTTACAAAATCAACAAGAACGTGATTCAAACGATGAAGTGTTTGCAGAACAAACACAATATATAATTTGAAACAAAAGGCGAATCCCTGGAATTGATGGGAAAACCTCCAAAATATTTCCCATATATACATAAATGTATGTATGTTGCCTCTGGGGAAGAAATGGGGTTTCGCAGTGTTTATCAAATCATTCCCAGTTGCATCACACCCCCATACCGCCCATTCCACCCAAGCCCGAGGTTGAAATATTGAATTGAGTTTGAGTGAATAAAGTGCATTTGGTATGCATTCTCGTGCCTCAGTTGCACGTGGCTGGTGCCAAGGCATCTTCGTGCACAGCGCGTATGTGTCGGGAAAATTGAATTAATTTGCTGTTACTGTATTTATTAATAAGTACAAAACGCTACCTAATAAACAGGATAGGGGTTGGCATGTGGACTCCATCCCACCTCTCCATCCCAACTCACTCATACATTTTATTCCTGCCACGTGCAAATTATGTTTCAGTGCCATTTGAAACAAACTTTTGTTGGCTTTTCCACATAAAATTACGCAACAGTTGTCGACGAGACTGAAAGCCATCAAAATCCCCCTTATGCCATTCTAAACGGGACCTTAAAATCAGGAAGAAGGGGAAGAAGGGTATATTATGCAATACGTGAAAGTTTTGCATCAGGTGGAACTCTTTTTTTTACCCAAGAATTGCAATGCAAAAAGCTGTGTCTGAAAGAAACACAGCTAAAATTCAATTATATTCAATTGGGGCAAATAATTATTTGAATAAGAAGACACAAAGTTCGCAAATATACTATATATAATTTCCTAATTAGGTCATCCCCTTCCACGCGAAAGAATGCTAAATTGTTGAGAAAAAAACAAGAAGAAATTGACAAAAGGGGAAATGCGAAAAAAAGAGCTTTTGGCATAACTTGCTAATTTATCCATTTCTTCCAACAACCCTTTTGATAAAAAGATACTTTTGCCTAAAGATACTTCTGTGTGCGGTAATATTTCATCGTCCTTTCCCATCAGCCATGGGAAGAGCCTTATACTATACTTCTCATCCAAGCCCGTGGAAAATGTTTAAGAGTGAATTTTAAATGAGATTCAACATAAATTTTCCTCTTCATTAAATTTGTTTATCTCGAATTAATTGTGAATTTAGCATGATAACAAATTTTCCGTAAATTTATGCTCATGAATTTCCTCCTGCGGATGTCTCTCTCTCTCGCATTTTGCACATTAGTAGGAAAATGATTAGGAAGGATGAAGAGAAATTTCTGCAAAATTCTCTGTGTTAGTGAATTTGAAGGTATAATGCAATAACGTTACAATAGAATCTTTATGAAAACAGATGTTGCTATGAGAATGCAACATGTCTTTTGCATAAAATGATGTTGCATGCTATATACATAGTTTCTTCTCTACAACGCCAAATACTTTATTTTCTCAATAAGAAGGTACATGTGGATAGAGACACCTTCTCTAACTCTTCCACTCCCTTCTACCCCTGACTATGTAACATTGAGAAAATTATTCTGTAAAAAAAGTGCTTTAGCGTGGGTGAAAGGGGGGAGTCTCAATTTGAGAAGAGATGTGCTTAAATACACAATTCAACGAAGACAACACATTCCCAGTTTATATTCCCATTATTTGCTGGGATAATTTAGTCAACTCCTCTTAAGTATGTATGTTCTAGCAAAAGCATTCTCTTGGCACTCTCTCTCTCTCTCTCTCTCTCTCTATGTACATATATACCATCTTCATTCTATAACTTATCAAAGTTATGTCGTTCTGATGGGCACTTCAGTGTAAAATACTACACAGTTTTCCATCCGCCCCCCTCAAGTAGCTACAGAATAATTTAGTTGAGTCACTAAAACACCCTGCCGCTCTATACCTGGTTCTATATACAGTAAAAATATCTTGAAGTACTTTAGCTGTCTATTTTCTCCAACATAAACTTGAGGGAATTTTCTTGAAAAGCTTTAGCTGCCACTGCAACTTCGTAAAAGCTCTATAAATGGTTCAAAAGCTACGGAGAATTTTTTTCTGGAGAAAATTGCAAGAACTTTCCAAGTTCAATTTAAAACTCCTTTCGTCGTTTGGTGGATATGTAGATTTCCATCATCAGGCCTCTCAATAGTTGCAAATAGAAAAATATATAGTTTTTTTTAAAAGACATTTGTTACAGCTTAAACAAGAAGAAATAAGAGAGAAAGAAAATGATCTACCATTGTTCACATTCATTGACTATTCCTCAGTACAATGGTATGAAAAAATGGGCAAAACTGCTAAAATAAGACACAGGAGAATGTCTAAGAGAGAGAATGAGAAATACGAAGCACAATAATCCAAAAAGCTAAGTGAAGTGTAGAGTAATTTATGGTTTTTCATTTTCATCTTCTTCCTTCTCCCAATGACTTTCCCTCGCCGTTAGTACCCTCCTTACCCGCCTATTTTCCGCGGAGGTGCTTTTCCACTTCAATTTTTTTCACTCTCTTAGCTCTATCTCATCCAACACGCGTACAAATTATCCCTTAAAATCGTAAATTTCCTTCAAAAAGTGGTAATTGGCACGAGGAGAGGAGACTCTGGGAGCTTTTGATGGAGTTATGTATGTATTATATGAAGTACTTTTGTGCCAATTCTTCTTCCATCAACAATCCCTCTTCATTTGAACCCAACATCTCTCTCTCTCTCCTCATTCTGCGTGTTTAGTGGGCGGTGGGGAATGTGTAAACCAACAAAATTCACAACCCTCAGCATTTGGCACCACAGAGAGCATACCGAAATTGGAAAGCAAGAAGGAGTATTATGTGCGAGGGTTGGACTTTTATTAACAATAGAATATATAGAATCCAATAATCAAAAGAGGAAGATGGAAAATTGTGTGTTCTTGGCGTCGTCGCTAAAAGTGAAATATTCGCATTCTCCGCCACCATACCCCTATATATGTATGTATTGGCTTTTGTGGATGCTGTTGCGGTGGCAAAAGGAAGAAGTTTCATGGATAAAATCTTTCGGAAATATATATCTTGTAAACTCACACATTTTTCCCATTTTCCATTGCTTTTACACAACAAAACATCCATTTCCCACGATCACCCACCAAAAAAAATTCTGCTGTGGCCCATTCCTTCGTCGAGTTTTTTTTTCTCTCTACATTTTGGACGTGGATTAATCTTACATGAAAAATGAGCATAATTCAATTTCTCATGGCATATTTTATCTATTTTTATTCACATAGTCCTTTAACCCTTTATGGCAGAGCTTTCGCAATACACAAAATTCAATATTGAACTTACAAAATGCTACGCCCGTTACAATAACCAAAGCCAGACCCTTAAATTTGAATTTACACAACTCAATATCCTCTTGTAACATACTGACAAGAAATTTCATCTAAAAGCTTATACTATGTGTATGAAGCAGTACCATCGAGCTTATCGTACCATCTAACTACAAGTTTATGGAGTTTATGAGTAGAAAATTATATATGTATGAGGTTCACAGAACCGTTAAGAAGGAATTGTTCTGGAAAATGTCATTAAAGAGATGGGAAACCCACATAAATAACCCGAAAAGTTCCCATCACCAGACACATGGAAGAAGAGGCTGGAAATTTCATTTTTAATTTGCTGTCTACGTTAAAATTTGTAGCTCACTAAATTTGGCAAATAATACTTCTAACCTCTAGAATTTAAATTTTTAAAGAGCTAAAAGAATAAATTTTCTTGGTCTATTTCATATGAGAAAATGTTTAATGGAAAAGAAAATATTTTCTTTAATTTTTAAAATCTCAAATAAAATGAAAACAACTTCAAGAAAATTATCTTATTAAATTTAACATCAATACCCTGGAGAATAATTTAGGTTAATAAGACATATGATACGGGCATGATATGATATGGGCAAAAAATAAAATAACCCCAAAAGAGAGAGTTGATTGCTGAAATATTTTCTTATAAGAGAAAGAAGGTAAAAGTTTCTCCTCTTTAAGCTTCATTCATTTTCTCAATATCTTGTTAAGCTTCCCCCACAACCTTTTCCCGCAAATATCTTACCAACTCATCCTCGCGCGCACAAAAGCCCCAAGAGCGGTTTCATTTTAGGGTGGAAAAGGGGGTGAAAAAGAAGACCCCGTGTCTATCTAGAATGTAATCTAATAAAATGCGCCACCCACCCACGAGCGCGAAAGCTCGTTGAGCTATGTTGAGATTGGATCAAATCTTAATTCCCGATACACCGCACTTTTTTTTATCCTCAATATGAATAAATTATTGAATTACACTGACATGGAAGGATCGATTTTCCCGCCCAAAATTCATGGCTCATCAATCGAACGCAAGACCCTTTTCACGCGGACATGTAGAACGAGGTGTCCGGAATAGAATTATTTCCGGGTGTCGAAAGTGCCCGGTGGAGGAAAATCAGTTTCTCTATCAAAGTATGTTGTATACTCAAAACTCCCCAAGGAAGATGGTGAAGAGGGTACAAAGTTTTGCCAGTTTCATCGTCGAAAACTTGAATGTTGTGTGTTGAAAATTTGTATTGTGCAAAATTTCTTTCTTAAGGGGTGAAACATGTGGGAGGAATGGTCGGGGAATGGGGCCACAATTGGAAAAGTTGTGATACATGTATGTTGGGAAGATGCGAAGAATTCAAATTCAAGGAGAAAAAAAATTCCTCCTTGTGCCCAAAGCCACTACTATATACAAAATGTTATCATTTTGCCAAAAAGGAAAAGAAGAAAAAAAGTGTGAAAAATACAAATGATTCTCTCCCTCATAAATAAGAATTGTCTGCAAATACGGTTGTGTTAAGAGGAGGAATATGACCCGAGGGGGGAAGAAGAAAAAAAGATAAAGGAGATGCCATAAAAAATAGGAATGTAAAAATCTCTATATTTATTTTTCAAGGGAGAAGAATTTCATGAATGCTCCATCAATATGAATTATTATGGGAGTATTTATGCTCCTTGGAAGGGAATTTTTAATGCATTTATTTTTTTGCTTTCCTCCCTTTCAAACAAATAGATTAGTTATGTTGGTATTATGCTTAGAGAAGTAACTGTTTTTACATTCCTAAAGGATATTTTTTTCTATGCAATTTTTGAAAAGAATTTTATGTCCAAATAAAATTCTTTTCATAAAATTCTTTTGGAAAGATATTTTTAAAAAAAACTTTGCAAATTATTTTCGTTTTTGTAAAGAAAATATTTATATCAACTGATTTTGGTATCTTGGCGATATTTTTCGCACAAACTGGCGGCTTTCTGCTAGATGCTGATCGTAAAAAGAAAATACTCTTGTCCCCATTCGGAGCATTGAGCAGAAATTCCATTAAAGTGTGAATTGTTTTATGATTTATTAATATTTGCCATGAAAATTGGGGAATGTCAATAAACTGCCGTAGAAATCTATCAATCAACAATTTGGGAACCCTTTTGAAAATAAACGACAGCACCATTAATCTTTCCTTATATACAATTTAACTCTCCTTTTCTCATGTTGACATTTTGCTAAAATTATCTTTCTGCGACTTCTGGGAAGAATATTTATGTGTGTCTGTCATTTGCCTTTACGTACTTGTGGTTTGACTTTTAATTGTTCTAAAAGGATTGTGCTAAACCTTCTTTTATGAATGTCAAAAGAATTTATGCTGGAATATGTTTCTTGTAGATATTTTTCTTTTTTATGCTCCAATAAATTTATTAAAATTTCTCTTATGACATTATTTCGTTTTGTTAAATTAAAATACTTAACATTATCCTCTTTGTTATGTCTTCTTAACACAATTTATCATGAAAATTAAAATATGAATTACCTCAAAGAAAAATGGCGAACAGACAACTTTCATATTATTTAAAAATTTAATAAGAAAAATTGCAAATTTTAACCCAATTTCATCACCAAGGATATTTTATACATCTTCTATACATGTTTGACACGATAAAAAATATCCTGCTTTGTAATTTTTCCTTCACTAATATTTCTCTGCATAATAATTAAAATAATAAAGTGTTACGACACATTTTAGTATTGAAGAAAAAAAAACAAATAGAGAGTGGTGATGATGGTAGGAAAATTTTGTGGAGAAAAAATTAAAAGAGAAACCATAAACTAGTGTTTGGTCTTGAGAATGAATTTGAAACTCAAAAGATAAATATAATTTATTTTCCTTTATGCACTCGTTTCATTTTCCTTTTGACGTCCTTTAGAACATTCTATGATAACTTTATAATGAAAAACTAGAAGCGTTTGCTTGCAAAGTAGAGTGGGTACTCGTAGTACAGCCGTAGGCTGTGCAGTTACAGAAAAAAGACATTACACTGTTGAGTATTTAAAAGAGATGTTGTGATTCTTAGATTTTTTGCAGCATTTGCTTTGAATTTTGCGAAAATTCTTGCAACAAATATTTGAAAGATTCTTTAAAAAAAATATAATGAATATTTTCTAAATTAGTTTCCATGAAAGATTTCCTCTAAAAAGGAAAAGAATATATTTTTGTGCTATATATAATACGCATCATTCTCTTACTATTTTTACATCTTTCACAGTGAGTTTCCCTAATTATAAATATTAAAACCAAAGCTTTTCTTTGAGCTTTTTGCCTTAGAGTGGATTTCACCTCAACACATGGGTAACATAGAGAAAGGCAAATAATAAAATCCGCTCTCACAGATAATCGCTGCCTCGGCATGAATGTGAGCTTCTACCGCGAAAATGGCTTTTCACTTGAGTTTTTCTTTTTTTTTCTCTCCCTCTCTCCTTTTATTGTTGAGATTTGCTGAACTCAAAGAACTGAATAATGGGGCGGCGTAAGAGGGGGACTGTATGTGGTGTGTGAAGGGTGTATTTGATGGTGTATAGAAGAAGAAGCTAAATGGAAACAAGAGAAGACAAGGAGTCCTCGTTGGGTACGCTTTATTCTCTCGCCGTGTTGGCTGCGGGAAAAGCGCCACAATTACATCCGAAAAATATATTGTAAACCGCTACGTATTTCCACACAGCATATATGTATGTATGAATAAATATTTGTACGGTAAAGTAACACATTTTATTTATTATTCGACGCGTTTCTCACACTCAGTGGGTGGATGAGTGGCTGTGAGACTACAAAGAGACCGAATATTGTGGCTTCTCCACTTTTTTTTTTCATTCTTCCTTTTCTTCTTCTCACCATGTCTTTTCCTTCCTTATACATTATCCCAAAATAGAGAGAAAGAGAGTCAGTTCTTGTTATTTTCTCAACATCAATTCCATTTAAAATTCGCGAATATTTTTTTTTCTCTCCGGCACCCTATTATTTTTCATATACATATATTTTTTACACCAATCCCAAAATTTCACGCAACTGTGAATCACCCTCTGAGTTAGAGGGGTTTATATTTGCACACAGGAAGATAAATAATTTAATAAAATGGTCCCATTTGGAGTCGAATAAACGAGCGTGAAAGTTTAATTGATTCAACCCACATCCTGATCTTTCTCTTCATGATGATCAATGGGATGACGGAGGACTTTGTGAGGGGTGGAACCATTGAATATGTTACAGAAAAAAAAGCTCATCGGAAATGACATAGATGGCCAGTGAAGGAAAAGAGATTAAAGGATATTTAACAATTTTCTCACCCACGCAAAAGTTTCAAATGTAAAAGAAGAAAAAAATCACATAAAACTTATTTGATGTTTTTCTATCTTTCATGTGCTATTTTATCGGATTTCTTGCAATATTTTCTTTCTTTCTTTTATTGAATATAATGATGGCTTTTCTATACATAAATTCTGACATCCAAAATAGATCCAAATTTTACATAAAATTGTACCTTTAATTAATCTTTCAAATGAATTATTTGAAAAGAAATCGGCGGGAAAGTCCATGAGAATTTTCAAAGTTTCCCATTATGTGATTTTTACATTACAAGAGAAAAGATGAACAGTTGAATATTTTCCATGTAAAAAAAATTATCCACGAACGAAAAAAACCCCTAGAAAATTCTCTAAAGAAAATTTTAATATATAAGACGGTGGAACTGCACTATTGTACAATATATATAAAGTATTTGTTCGTGGTAAAAACTCTCATAGAGAGACGCAAAAACTTTTCCAGGTTCACTACATGAAAAGTTCCTTTTCCACCCATTATGTGCTGAATAATGACAATGAAAGTTTAATAAATTGTAGAACTTGTGAAAGTTCTTCTAAAGATTATGAAAATATAAATTCTAAAGAGAAAAGGAAGAAAAAATCTCCCTGTTGTTTCTTCTTTTTTTTTTTTTTTGAGAGGAATTTAATGGGGACGCCTGGTGGAAGCTTCTATGTTGAATCAAGAACGGAAAATGAATTTTTCTAACTCTTTGCCCTGTTGTGAGTTTTATTTTCTAGGAATTGCTGGTTTCCTTTTAATATTAGAACAGAAGTGAATAATTAACCGGAAGGAGAAATGAAAAAAAAAGGAAATTCTCCATCCTGTCCTGTGCTATGTATTTTATTATTAAAAAGCTGCGTCTGAAATTATATATTTTTTAATTTCTTAATAAAATTTTAAATAAAGAAATATTTTTTTATAATCTAAAGAAATCAAAGGAGACGCAACATAGTGCAATCCAGAAAATTGTTTAGTCTTGTTACAAAAAAAAGCTCAAGTATGATTCTAAATCGTTTTTGGGCTTTATCACGCCCTTTATGTCGTCTTTTTGGCACATTTGTTAGTCAGGCGGATGCCCCCTTGGCTCATGGAGGCTGTAAAGGTCTCGTTGTGGGAGTATATGAGACCTCAGAGAAAGCTGCAACTTTCACAGAATGTGGAGAGCAAACAGATGCAATGCTCAAAGGAAGATTGAGGGCTGAGCTGGATCGTTGTTGCATGACCGGAAAGAGTGGTGAGGTGAGAATCCTCAATGGGCTACCCGGAGACTTCCATTCAGTGGCCATTGTAGGTCTCGGATCACGAGAGAGGAGCTTCTGTGAGAAAGAAATGATGGATGTGGGATTGGAGAATGTTCGTGTTGCTGCAGCTCTAGGTTCCCTTCGACTGCGTGATGATTACATTTCGGAAATCTCCCTGGATCCCATGGGGCATCCGGAGCAAGCTGCTGAAGGGGCTACCCTTGCCCTTTGGGAATATCAGGATAATCGCATGGTTGAATGTCGTCGTCCAGCTGTAGCACTGGAATGCTATCAATGTCCGGATGAGGATTCCTGGACACGTGGGCTGTTCAAGGCAGAAGCACAGAATTTGGCACGAAAGCTCGCAGAAGCTCCGGCAAATCAAATGAGCCCCTCTGTGTTTGCTGAAGTTGCTTCCGATAGTCTCTGTCCGTGTGGCGTAACAGTGGATATCCGAGGAACAGACTGGATCATTGCACAGGGTCTTACAGCCTTTATGGCTGTTGCTAGAAGCTCCTGCGAACCACCAGCATTTTTGGAGGTAACGACTTTTAACGATTTTTTCATGAATAAATTTTCAATGAAAAACTTCTCCTCCGTAGATAAATTACACAGGTACTGATTCTTCAGAACGTCCAATCCTCCTCATTGGTAGCGGTGTGACATTCAACAGTGGAGGATTGTGCCTAAAGCCCGCAGAAGAGATGGAGCTGGAACGGGCAACAATGAGTGGAGCTGCTGTTGTTGTAGCAGCTGTTAGGGCAGCAGCCGCTCTTTCACTTCCAATTAATATTCGTGCAGTTGTCCCACTGTGTGAAAATATGCCCTCAGGGATGTCCTTCAAGGTGGGCGATGTCTTCAGGTGCTCAAATGGGAAATCCATTGCAGTTCATGATACTGGGAATCCCGATATTCTCATCATGGCAGATACTTTTTCGTATGCAACGCAAAAGTATAAGCCACGTCTCGTCTTGGATGTTGCCACATTAACCACAAGGTTTAACCCTTTGGGCAGTACAGCATCGTGTGTCTTTGCCACTTCGGATCCCATGTGGAAGGAACTCCAGAAGGCAGCTGCCCTTACGGGGGATCGTGTCTGGAGGTTTCCCTTTTGGAAATACTATACACACCAAATTGCAAACTTTACAAACTTTGACCTGAGCAATAGGGGCGATGGACAAGGATATACATGCCGTCAGGCGGCCTTCCTCAGGGTAAGTTATCGCACATGTACATAGCAAATTTATTTATATCCTTGAATTGCAAATTCTTTACAAAAAATCAACAAACCGTGCACAAAATTACCCCAAAAAAGCCCCAAGGTCTTGCAAACATTGAATTGCGGATACTCAATCACGAAATCCAAATTGCTCCTTCTGATACTTTTCCAATATGACATCCCCACATACATATGTACATATGTGGGGTCAAGGGCATAGTGTGGGAAATAGTCGCGTGTTTGTCGAATTTATTGTGCCTTTGAACTATTAAAATATGTCTCATTTTGAAATATTCATAAACATGTAATGCTCTAAATTTATCCTTTTTGCATTTTTAAGATCTTTCTGCATTTTTTAGATTTAGTACTTTTAATGATTTTTTTTTCAATGCAAATAATGTTCTTAAAAACATTATCCATTTCATAATTCTTTTGGTACTTATTAAATTAGTTGGTATACCACAATCGTGGCATACCAAGTATTGTAATCGTCGGAAAAACCGACCACCTCAGATCGGGCTCAAACTTGGTATGAGCACGTTTTAGACATCCCACATTACGAAAATGGTGGTGGAAAATTTTTGATCCGGCCGGCCGGCCGGCCGGTCGCCCAAACTTTGCCTTATAGCTCGAGAACGGTAACAGATAGAGACTTCAGGTTTGAAGTTTTCTATAAAAATGTGGGTGTAAAATTTCATTTTTTCGCATTTTCAAAATCCAAGATGGCCGCCGTCCGCCATTTTGAAATACTGTCAACCACTTCCCTTACAGCTAGAGGTCTGAAATTTTAGTATGTTGTAGAGCTCAGTGAGACGTTTTCATCGACTATTCATACTTGAAAATCGGTCAAGCGGTTTAGCAAATATGGCGGCCTAAAGCAAAAAGTGTTTTTTCAATATAACTCGAGAACGGCTTGACCGATTTTGATCATCTTAGTATCAAATGAAAGGTTTCAAGAAGCCCTACAACTACGTAGAACATTCCAAGTTCCAAAAACATCCGCAAGAGGCGCTAAAATCAAAAACAAAAATTGCCTAACTTTAAGGGGCAATATCTCCGAATCCCCATTAGGCAAATCTTTTAAATTTTGATATGTTGTAGCCTGACTAATAATCTTGTACCAGTCCGAAAATGAAGAAATTCTATGTCGCCGTTTAGAAGATATCGCAGTTTGAAAAATTCTTGAATTTGAAAAGTTCTAAGAGCTATATCTCCTGAACTGCTTGTTCGATTTTGCTCAACTTGGTATCAAATTAAAGGTTTTACAATTATCTACAACTTTCTAGAACATCAGAAACCTCTAGAACTATTCCTTCAGGATAAAAAATGCCAAAAACTGTTTTGGTGAAACAAAAATCCGCCATTTTGTGTTCTGGAGGTGACCTTGAAAATTATTAAAATTTATGTCAATTTATAGCCTGTTTTAATACCTTTCCAAAACTAGTCAAGAAATTTCTGTAGGTCTTATAGAACCAGAGATATGACCATTTTTATGCATCAAATTACTGATTTTCACACAAAAAATCAGTTTTGCCTACTAATACAACTCAGAAATTAAATTACAACGCATAGACTGACCCATCCGCGTTGTGGTATACCAACTCTTATAACTGGACGCGTTATGATTGACTTTTTTTTAATAATATTAAAGAAAAAGAATAAATAAAATTCTCGAACATAAATCATTGGGATGGACGATTTTGGCAAAATACCACGTAAACGATGTAATAACTTTAAAAGTTTTCCACCACTGAAAGAAAATGTCTGTAAAACTTGTTGAAATATAAATAAATACTTGTTGAATTTGAAATTTTAATACACTTCAATAATATATTATTTTGCAGTGTATTAGTTTTACTTATAATTCCACTGTGGTAAGGTGAAAAATGGAGAAAATTGAGATTTATTAGTTTAGTTGTGTGTGAGAGAGAGAAAGTTTTATTATAGAATTATCTTGATTGAATTTTCTCATCTCACAAAATTTTCCTTCTTCTTCTTGCAGGAATTCGTGGGTGATACAATGTGGATTCACATGGATATTGGTGAGGCTGGTCTGGTGGCAAAGAACAATTTTGTCCCATACTATCGCGAAGGTAAAATGACTGGACGCCCAACACGTGCCCTCATACAATTCCTCTACCAAGTTGCGTGCCCAGAACAAATCACGGATTTAAGGGAAGTTTAACTCAACCCAACCCAACCCATGCTCAGGTTGATTCTGTCGTACTTTCAGGACATTTGAGACACGTCTCGCCAATAATCCTGTAAATTATTCAATATTCTTATGGGAAATAGAAGAACTTGCTTTCTCTCCCTCTCTTTCTTCTTTCCCCAACAAACATCCCCTCATATATATTTTCTTCTTCTTTCAACGAAGAAAAAATATCACTTGAATTACTTATGGGGAACACGTGTGAGAGTATGTGGTTGTGGTGGTGAAAGGTAAAGGACACACTGAGTGGGATGGAAAAATGATGGGATATTGAAGGGAGAGATGATGAGACATATTTTATCCTCTTGTTTGAGGTGAAATACTCCTCATAGAAATGCTCATGTGAGGGTATGGGGGGGGGACTATGTTAGAAGGAGCGGAAAATTGGAGAACATTGTGGGAAAATTTGAAATATTTCTCCATCGTGGGGGATGATCCTTTTATTGAAGGAAATTTGTGTTGCTTTATGTGAAAACAATCTCAACTATTCCACCCGAATTTTCACTCTCCCACAAGTTTTGTCCTCAACCTCCTCATATAACTATACTACCTTCCTCCCCTATAAACAACCTGCATTGCATCCCTTTTGAAATGAAAAAGAAAAATTTTTTAAAAAAATCCACAGAGGGTTTTCCTAACGAAGCAATATGAAGAAACAATATAATTTTCCAACATCACACTGTGAAAATTGCCTTTTAGCCCTGCAGAGTTGTTGTTTGGGTGGAAAATAAGAAAATGGAGTTCAATGTGAAAGACGTGATTGTTTTCCTCAACAACAATATCTTCGTATCTTCATCTTTCACATACGAGAGAGAGCGAGAGAATTTTCTCTTGAGCTTTTTTTTTGTCTTTTTGCACAAGAGATTTAGCACTCAATTCTTCATTGTATCCTTATTGATACCTCCTCAAGGATTCTGTATCATGTTTCTCATATTGATCTTTGGCATATTCCTCTTCATATACATGTATGTAGGTAACAACGATGTCGAGTGAGTTTCTTTTTACCAATTGATGAGTTGTTGAACATAAACAGAAGAAAAAGAATCTCTCCGAATTCTTCAAAAAAATGATGAAGACGATTTATTTTCGAATGAATTAAATTGTTCTCTTTGAGTTAAATCAATAAATTATTTTAGAAATGTTATTCAAGTCAAAAGAATAAAATTTAGCAGAAGAAGATTGAATTAAAGTCATGAGAAGTGAAATGAACTGAAATGGCTGAAATAATGATTGAAGAATGAGGTTGAAATACGAGTGCAAACTTTATTTTCAATTCACGATGATATGCATAAAATTTAATTAAGTTCTCAATATGATAAATGAAGATCACCTATTTATTTGCAAGTCGTGGCAATTTTTAAGAGTTGGAGGTGTTAATTGCACAAATTCAACTGATCATCGAAGACGTGCTTCACATTAAAGAAATTATTGAGAATTTTTCTAGCTAGTAAAACTGAAAGAAGACCATCCTATGCTAATAAAAACATGAGAAAAATCAGTCTTTATTTTATTTTTTGCACTTTTAATTTACATAAAAATCATTGAACCAATTTAATTAATAAATTTTCTGTTAATCTTAGGTAGGTCCACCCACACTTAAAATTAACAAATTAAACGTTTTTCTGCATAAGCTTTTATTTCTCAAAATTAAATTTCCAACCTTTCCGTTTTATATATTTATTGAGCACTCTTAATTTTCCGGAAAAATAGCTTTTTATGGCTTGAAATGTGTTAAGAATAATAGATCTATTATTTATTAGTAGAATATTATGTGTATTACAAACACATTTTTAAAAACAAATTTTATCAATTTTTTTTCCTCTAAAACTTTTTAATAGTGCAAAGAAGATTTATCGTGTCATTTTAACTTTAATCATTAATTTATTCGCTTTGTAAACACCTAAAAAAGCAAACAGTTTGTTTGATAAAAATCAAGCAGAGTGAATTGGGAATTTTCTCTCTATGTAATATTTAATCTGATTTCATTCAGGGACAAAGATAAAGGTGATGTTGGAAAAAAAAGAACTCCGAAATAAAATAAAAAATAAGGAAGTGAGGATGAGAGTCTTCCATTTCCGCATGAAAAATGTCGTAATTCATCACGTCAGAGATCATGGAAGGAAAAGGATGGGGTGTCTCTGAGAATTTCCCACGTAGATGTGACATCGCATGCAATTTTAGATCGTCAACTGTGATAATGGGGTGTGGGTGGGATGACTAAGCGCATAGTTTGTGCACAAAAGAAGCACGCGACGGTTTTTCCAAATATTTGAATTTTGCTGCAATTTCTCTATGGAACTTTTACTTGTGCAAATATCCCTCACTTCAACGGAAATTCACCGAGAGAGTCCTCCTTTAGCTTGTGCACACATCGCCCCCGCATAACTACCATCTATCCCATGTTGTACCCCACCTAACGAGGACACACTCTTCCCGGTGAAAGGATAATAATTTCTTATAAGTTTTCTTTCGCAGCTTTTACTTCCTCCTCTTCCCTGTTTCTTCATGGCGCACACCAAAAGAGCTCTTTCAGAATCCCAATTAGTGCGAATGGGGAGATAAGTTAATGGTGTCGGATTAGATCGTCCTATTTTACGGCAACGCAGTAGGAATATCTTACGGATATAAGAGCTAAAAGCAAAATTTTCTACGGACATATATGTATGGGTAGTGTCATACCAAAGTGGTAAGTTTTAATATTTTATTGAGTTTGTTTTCTTATCCATTTTTTATCAAGCAAGTTCTTTCCTATCTTTTAAAGTATTCTATCATGAGGATAAGAAACCCCACAAGACGCTCAAGATGAATTCTTAAGTGATTAATGGGTAAAATATAAGACGAGTAATAAGTTTAAATTCTTAATTTCATTAGATCCACTATTTTTCTAAAAGATATTCTCGTTTGATTTTAGTTAATTTCTTCTTCAAAAAAAATTCAAAAGTTTTAGGAAGATTACAAATTTTGATTTAAGGAAAAAATGAATTATACTAAAACTAAAAAAATATATTGTAACGATTTTTTACACTAAATCGTATAATTCGGCTCGGTTTCATACCGAGCCACCCACTACACATCAAGTGAAGGGGAGCAGTTTGTGCACAACCATCGTTGCACCCGGTGGGGATTCTTGTAACGATTTACTATGTCTTTTTCTCATTTTTTTTAACATATAAATACTTCGGTCAAATAGCAAAATTAGTGAAAGTATAAATAATCAAATCACGAATCTTAATTGGGGGCTCGGGTTGACTTGTTAAAAGTAATTTATAAAAGGATTTTTCTTTTTATGCCTAATATGTATGATTTTTCATAGAATCCGCCTCATTTCGGCATAACGTCCTCTCCGCGGAATGACGCATTTTCTTCCTTTTGCGCCGGGGAGAGTGTTTGCATCCCCATTCATGCTCCCACACACAGAGGTGGAGGATGAGGAAGGAAGATGAGTGGAAAAAAAAGGACGATTCTTTTGGGAATGTGGGTAGATGAAAGGAAGGAAAGGCAAAAAAATAAATAAAGAGAAAAATATATTATGTACATACCAGCAAATGCAGTCGCGGCTTTATATCCGAGGCTTCCTATTTTCACACCATCCACTGGGGCTACAGATGCTGGGGCTTCTCGAAAGACGACGTCACAGCACGATAGGAATCCAATACGGGCACTTTACTTAATTTTCACTGACATGGGCGTCGGAATGATAACTCGCTGGAATTTATTCTCACAGCTCCTCGCGCGCTCTCTCTCTCTGTGTTTTCACACACGCACAGCACTTCTTTACCCCGCAATCACCTCACACGGCCCTGCTGCTTTTTTTTTTTACCAACATTTGGGAGGAAAAACAAACACTTTTCGTTACTTTTCTTGCGCTCCAAAGGCGGGCCCCGATTTCTTTTTCTCTTCTTTCTTTTTCTTATCAACCATGCACGCCACTTTTCTCCAACGCAGCTCTCCGCTCTCCCGTAGGGTACTCTTTGACCCCGTACTCTTCTCACAGGCTCCGTGTGGGCTTTTCTTTCTCAACTAATACTACCTACATATGTATGTATGTTCTTTTACATATATGTATGTATGTAGAGAAAGAAAAGTCCTTTTCTAGATTCCTGAGGATATTGGGTGGGGGGAAGTGGGAGTAGTCGCGAACATGGGGGTGGTGAAAGCTCGTAAAGAAGGAGTAGCAGAAGAAGGGGTACATATATAGAGAAAGCTCCTCCATGTCACTGCATCGAGGGATTTTTTTTTTCGGTATGTGTGTGTCACCACAAGAAGAACTTGTAAAGAAAGATGAAGCAGAGGATTTTGTGGGATTTTCCATGCCCACCAGAGAGAGGGAAATTCCACCATAAAAAAAATTCAGGGCGAGTCACAATGTCCTCGAACAAGGACAAGGAGAGCTTTTCCACACACACAGAAGATTCTACGCAAATATGTAGTCTCAAGAAATGATGAATGATTTTTTTTCTAATTTGATGCAAAAAAGATGCTAGAGCGGAGCGCAATGGGGCACGCTGTGGGTTGAGCAGAGGAAAAGAAAAAGAAAGGAGCCATTTGGGGCGATTTTACCTCCGGAAAGCTAAAATGGCAACACCGCCGCGACGCGTCAAAGGCGAGAGACTCAATCCAACTGGCTGTGGCCCTGGAGAAAAAGGCCCGTGTTGAGCATTTTCCCCCCAAACTTCGTGAGGTGCGTCGCAAACTGGCGACAGTTGACGCAAACTTGACGATGGGGGCGCCGAGTTGGGGCGACGTCTGTCATTTCCTGGCCTCGTTATCCACTCGGAAGTAACGTGAGAGACGCACGCGCACCAGCATCCATGAGCTTCCCGCATACACATCCACACAATTTCAATCCCCCCTGAATGCGAGAGAAGTGAGCTCCACAAATTTGCAATTTATTGATTGATTTGCGCGCCTCTCCCTCCTACTTTTTTGCTCATCGCGCGCGCACACATACACGTGCCCTCTTTTTTTTATTTATTCCTCACCGACTCTTCCCCTCCCCCCTTCCTTGGGAGGTAGTGGATCACCCCCTTCGCAGTACCCTCCATCCAATGCAATGCATCAGCCCACCTCCATGCAAACTTTGCTGATTTCAAGTCTCTCAGCAATGCATCTCTGCCTATGTAAGATTTTTTTCTTTATTGATCAACCCCCCATTCGTTTTCCAAGTGTATTAAAGGGGGTGGTAATATGTACTTATATCCATTCCAGAGTGCTGCATCATCTTTGCACATTTCAGCCGCTCTATGTGGCCAATCTCATGCTACTATACTAACTAAGGGGAGTAGCGAAGCTAAAAAGGAGGCTTTCGTAGCGAGATGGATGTACTCCAGGGGCCACGTAATTATTCATGAGGAAAGAAATCACGATGAGAAAGGGGAATGAGAAGGAAGCTCTTGATAGCAATTACCCAAAAACACCTCTGGGACTACCCTCCTCATGATATGCGACCACTCTGCTGCTGGACGACTGATGACGCCACGGTATGACGCAGACGGGATAAGTGATGTGGTGGGAACATTTTATCAAAAGGAAATCAAAAAGAAAGTTTAGCTATGTACATATATGAAATTTCAATGAGAAACTCAAAAAAGGAAGAGCTTTCCATATAATGTGCCTTCATAAAGCTTCTTACATTCAGATGCAGGAAATTGAGAGTATGCTGACGAATGCTTTTGATAGATTATAATCGAAGGGTTTTCCATGGAATTCAATTTCTAGTTTATTTACCTACATATTATGTACCTTCTACATATCTTTAAAAAGCTTTCTGAAATACACGAGTAACAAATTTTGCCACACAAAGAGCTTTTGTAAGGAGAATTTCAATTCTAGATTATAGAAATGAAGCCAAAAAATTAAATAATTTCCTCTTTTCTCTTGATTTAAATAATTTTGATTTTGTTAGAATAAAATGAATATGGAGACGCCTGGTACCACCCGGCGTCTCCACTTTATATCTAATTTTATAAATATTTTTTTGTGAATTTGAAGAATTTTTTTTTAAGTAATAAATCAATAAAAAGGCTAATTCCGACATTATTTTTTCTAAAGGATCTCTCGGATATATTTCCACAAGATCTTTGTTGAAAATAAAAAATAAAATATATATAAATGCATAGATATATACATTATATATACATATTAAAATGAAAAGATAAATATATATAAACTGCAAAGATAAAAATTAAATATAGCATGGATGGAACAGTATAAAGCGAAAGAACGGTAAGTAAAACTTACGGGCTGTGATTCTTTCTTTGTCAGTGAAATGTGAAATTGACTGAAAATTGAGGATGGGCAAATTTTGAGGAAGGCTTTCTCGCGCACCGAATCACAGCCAACGCGCAGATATTTTGTGAAAAGCCTTAATCGTGGGCGTTGGCTGTGATTCGGTACGCGAGAAAGCCTTCCTCAAAATTTGCCCATCCTCAATTTTCAGTCAATTTCACATTTCACTGACAAAGAAAGAATCACAGCCCGTAAGTTTTACTTACCGTTCTTTCGCTTTATACTGTTCCATCCATGCTATATTTAATTTTTATCTTTGCAGTTTATATATATTTATCTTTTCATTTTAATATGTATATATAATGTATATATCTATGCATTTATATATATTTTACTTTACTTTTATATGTGTATATATAAAACGCCCCGCTACGCGGGGCGTTGGACTTATGCAACTCAAGATATGACATGTTAACTTTAAAACGCGATATCTCCGGAACGGCTACATAGATTTTTTTCATTTTTGGCATGATGAAAGATATTATAGCCAACTATAACATACCAAAATTTGAAGCAATTCTATAAAGCGGTGCTCGAGATATTCATCGAAAACTCATCGAAAATTTTGTTTTCGATTTTAGCGCCACTTGCGGTCTTTTTTTGAACTTGCGATGTTCCGAGCAGTTATAGGGCTCGTTAATATCTTTCATTTGAGCCTGAGTTGATCAAAATCGGTCAAGCCGTTCTCGAGTTATGGCCGATTTTCGATGAAAAATTGTGGCGGCCATATTGGCTAAACGGCTTGGCCGATTTTCAAAAATGAGGTATCGTTGGAAAGCTCTTGATGGCCCCTACAACATATAAAAATTTCAGATTTTTAGCTATTACAGGGGCTGAGATATATCGAAAACAAAATTTTGAGGTTATTCAAAATGGCGGACGCAGGGGTGTGGGGGTGGATTTGACTTCATAATCGGATGTCTTCCAGTCGATATATGAACTTTGCCGTTGACCGCAAGTCTCTATCTACTACCGTTCTCTTGTAATTTAGCGAAAGGTTCCGGCCGGACGGCCGGACGGACGGACGGACGGACGGACGGACGGAAAGATTTTTGGCGCATACGTTTTTTGGAATGTGGGGACCCTAATTCGTGCTTATCCCAAGTTTGAGCCCGATCTGACGACTTTGCATTTTAGAGTGTACACAGAAGCTGTGCTTCTTTGAAGAAAGAATCACAGCTAAAAATGTTTAAGGAAAAGAATTTTAAAATATTCAATAAAATATTGATTAAAGAATAATAAATAAATTCTTTTTTTTTTCTTTATATTGCGCCTTCATTTCAATCACCTCTACATACTCACCTTACCGTCCTGTACGGAGAAGTGGGTAATGGGGGAAAGGATACTCTCAAAGGGCTGCCACTCATGTCAATAAGCTTGTCTCTACAATGAAGAACAACTACTACTGCTAAGAAATCCATTTAATCTCCGAGACAGAAATTCTTTTCTCTTCTACCCTCTCAAGCGTACAATGAGAAATTTGATATTTTAACCATCCACCTACCTATATGCTAGGACATAGACTTTCGGTATGATTTTGTTGAAAAAAAAAAAGATTCCAGAAATGACCACCCTGTACAAGAATTTCACAAGAGAGCAAATTCAAGAAGCTGGAGATCTTTAAAAAAAAATTAAAAAAAAGTGGCTGAGGAGCAGTTAAGAGCCAACTCAACAAGCTGCAATTTCCTGTAGCGGATAAAAAGGTGAGAAATTAAACAATCAATTTCTTTTAGTGAAAAATAAACATGAAATTAATTTGTTTAATAAAAACTTTTAATGATAAATACGCCTGAATTGTGTATTAATTTTGGATAATACTTCATTTATAATTTCATCTTAAATTTCCCATTAAAATTTCCATTTATTTATTAATCCACTCAATGAAGAATAAATTTTATATAATTAAAAAAAGATTTTCCAACATTTGACACTATGATTTTTTTTTACTATTTTTTTCTTCTTTTAAAGAACTTCCACCACAAATTCTCTTTATAAAAATACTTTTTTTTGTTGACTTTGAATTTTAATTTTTTGGATTTTTTAGAGCATTCCTTCATTCAGCACATTTTTTTGGGTTTTTTTTTACTCAATAATTTGCAATAAAATTTTTAAATTTCTTTTTGTTATTTAAAAGGAAAATTTATTAAGTACCTTCGGTATTTTCTATTGTTTTTTTTTTTAATTAATTTTTTTTACCAGAAAGAATGCTCAACAGTCGACGCGAGGAGACGGAAGAGGAAGGGAAAACGCTGGGATGGGAAGTGTGAGGAAGTTAAAATTTGTCACATAAATTGTTGAGGTGATTTTCGGGAATTTTCAGGATTTGTCAATACCATCCCATTAATATCCAGATTGTGATTCCACGGTTCGGGTGTTCTATCGCACCACTGAAGCAGTTCAATGACTTCATTCTGCAATAAAAAGAAACATTTATAGAGTTTTAATGTACATATGTACGTACGTACATAGCATACTTTAGGTGTAAAAAGGGTCTCTATGTAGGAATAAATTATTCAAATATATTCACACACACACACATTCATCAATTATTTTCCTTCTTCTCTATATATAATATATATGTACCTGGAGTGCTTCCGGAAGTTCAGCAAAAATATCCAAATGCGTAAGATGTGAATGACTGGAAATGAAGGATAAGCAATTTGCCTTGAGGATGGCTGTATTGAAGCGATCAGCAATACTGAGGAGGAGTATGACGGATTCCTCGTCAATTTGGGATCTCAGTGTGTGCTCACAAATATCCTTCAATTCATCGATTGAATATCGATCGGCAAGGAGCATTAATTCACACAGTTGCTCAGCACCCACTGTCTTGTCAATTGGAGCACCGTACAAGTATAAAAGTAATCGGCGAAATATCACAGGTGATGTATCATGAATAGTAATTTTTCTGCAAGGCAAAAGCCCCCCACAAAAAGGTAGTGGGAAGAAAAAAAATTAATAATCAGTCAGTGAATTCAAATTAATTCCACAATCTTTGACACGCAGACAGATAGAAATTTAATTTAGACACCCACGCACGCACCACCATTTTACAATATCAATCAAATCATATATTTTCAATGCTTAAGGAGCTGCGACGGGGGGGGGGGGGTGGGAAAGCACTCAAATTGTCATGAGAGGTACTTTGGGTGCAGAGAAAAGCCTTCCTCGCATAAATTCAGGGGGCGTTTTAAGGAGCTCTGATGCTTTTGGCTGCGGGAGAGCTTCAAAAGGTCCCCACCACGACACACAAGGACGTGCACGGCAATAAATTTACATTGAGGGATGTTAAAGCACGCCCAAAATGTCGTCGTTAAGGGGATGCCCCAGACATACACCCCCATGAGGCTTTCAAAATCGAAAATCAATGTAATATGAATTAAATTGTGAATTAATTGCAAGAAGAGCGTGCTCTTCAATCTCCAAAATCATTTAATTACAATTGATATTGGTTTTTAAGGCTTTTTTATTTTCATTTAATCTCAATTTTATTTTTAAGAATTTCTTAAATTGTCTGCAAGAATTTTAATTTAAAGTTCAAGAACTATTTTGCATCGATTCATATTTAGATGCAATTAAAGTAATTAAATTCCAAGAAGGATCTGAGTATTGAATTCTAATGTGATTTGGGAGGTTGTGGGCGGTCTTACTAATTTATTAGAAATAGTGGAACTTATTGAAATTTATGGGAATTTGAAGCGTCTTAAAACTTTCTTAGAGAATATTCCCAAAAATTCTAAATATTTTTTTTAAAGTAAAACAAAAATTCTAAATCTTACCGATGAATATCCTCCTTCATGCCGGAGAGAAGGGCCTTCCTGAACCATTCACACCTGGCAGCAACAATAACCCGATGCGCCTTGAAGACATGCACCGTTGTCTTTGCCAGACGATCCACTTTTCCGTGCATCTGCTGTGATGCCCCACCTGAAGGCACAATCACCTCGAATTCCATATCAGACAAATGGCTTGAGTGCAAAAGGCGTAGAGCACTCTTGGACAGGGTGCTGTTAACAATAGCCGGAGGATTGCAAATGTGTCGTGTGAGATTCAACTTTATGCCACTATATTCAATTTGATGATTCCTCTCAGTGTCACATTCAGCTGATGTACGCACAGCTACATCCTCACCAATTAGATGCAATTCCACCATTGCCTGTCGGAAGTCCTCTCTTCCAACCAGCTCACAAATCTACATTTTTTTTTTTAAATTCGGTTCAGGAATAGAGAAAAGAAGAAGAAAAATGTCTCACTTTAAGCTCTTCCTTTTTGGCGTGTTTCCAAGACATTTTTTTCTTCTTCGGACAACTTACCCGCACAAGTGGTGTCTTTAAGGCAGTTTTATGCTCCAACAGTTTGGAAATAACACCATTCTGTGCATATTAAGGATAATTTTGTATTAAGCACATGTGTGCCCCCGAATTGTGTGCAGCAGACATAATGTAAAAAAAATTGAATTTATATGTTTTCCTTCTCATGTTAAAGGAAGTTGAGAAGGGGAATTAAATAAGAGAGAAAAAAAAAGAACTACTAACCACTTGTCCAGTTGCCAACTTGAAGCAAAATTTAAATTCCTTCCATCCAATATTCCCATCGAGATTGTCAGAAAGTTTCTCAATGCGCCCAATATATGAAGGAAGCTCCACGATTAATTGATCTAAATTCCGTCTAATTGTCCTCTCTTTCTCATCTGTTGCCATCTCCACAAAGGTATTCCTACACAAAAAGATTTCAATCAGAAAAACTTCTTTGAAATTCCCTCAATAGACTCACCTATTCTGCTGCACAATCTCCATTGCTGATTGCACACGTCCGTAGATGTCACGCATTTTGCGCAATTCATACATGTAGAGTACAAAGGTGAGATCATTCTCTGACCCGGAATACCTGTTGTGGAATGTCCCTCCATGACCCTGGCAGCCAATTTCGCTCTGTTGTGAATTTCGATCCTGTCCCTGCGGTTGACCCTTTTGCACATCTCCTTGGGGACCAGCTTGTGCTGATTTTAGATCCTTTTGTGGTTGTAATTAGATAACATTTTAAGTAAAACTAAAATGATTAAGGGGGGTCTCTTTTGAGAGCTGCTGAAATTAAATGTTTTTTTTTTATCTTTCTTGGGGTTTTTCTTAAACTTGTTGATCACATTTAAAGACTTATTATTGAAGAGTAAGAAAATGAATTTCCGCCATTTTGAGATTTTCCTCAAACCACAAAGGTAGGTTTTTCTCAGGATCTACTGGATGGATTTTGATGGGGTTGAAAGCAAATGAAAGAGGAAGAATTAGCGAAGAATGTACCGGAACAAATTTTTAAATTTCGACTCAGAAGTTAAGAAAAATAGATAAATATTCTTATTGACTTTTCTCAACTTCTGAGTCGAAATTTAAAAATCTGGTCCGGTACATTCTTCGCTAATTCTTCCTCTTTCATTTGCTTTTTACCCCATCAAAATCCATCCAGTAGATCCTGAGAAAAACCTACCTTTGTGTTTTAGGGTAGTTCTGTGGAAAAGTCGGAAAATTACAAGATGGCATCGAACCTAAGATGGCGAAAAATTGTTTTTTTTTTACACTTTTTACACATCGGAAAATCAAGTTTAAGGAAAACCCCAAGAAAAATGAAAACATTAAAAATATACATATCAATTCCAACAATTTCCCAAAGAGACCCCCCTTAAGACCCACCAAAATAAATATTATCTCACCTAATACATCTTTTCCAGGGAAACTTTAATGTCCCCAATGAGATTTGTCATCCTATCGAATGTAATCTCAATGTGAGGCACAAGAAATGTGGCTAATTCATTCTTCTTCTCTGGCGTCATCCGGGAGAGTACTTCGTAGATATTCTTGAGAAGTTGATGAATTTGTGAGACAAAGATTGGCATTCGTGATCGGGCAAACTTGATAATCTCATGCCGTTGCTGCCGCGAAATATTTGTGGCGTCTTTCACGAAAATATTGCAGAATTGAAGAATCTTTGCACAACCTGCAATAACATTTATTTTTTGTTCATCATAAAATAAACAAATTAAATAGAATAGAAATTATTGAAAAAAATAATAAAAAAAAATCTTACCAATTGCAGTTTCCTTGACGCTGTGCTTGAAGACAGAACAGAGCACTTCGGGATGACGTGAAATGGTATGAGGATTTATGGATTGAATAATGTGATTGAGGGACATGTGAATGTCCATTGTTAGGTTCACGATGAATTTCTTGAGTCGCACATTCCGCCCATATTTCCGGCAAGCTTCAACCAATTTGCTGAGTGGTGCTGTAACTTCAGCAAACTTCATTAGTTCCTCACAGACGTCCTCCTTGAGATTTGCCGGAAGACTCTCGGAGTAGAGCCAGTGGAAGATGGGTACGAGCATCGTATGGGGTAGATTGTACAGCACCGAGATGGGTGTGAGCGGAGACGTGGGTGGTGTATCGAGGCATGATGGTGAGAAGGGGGATGAGCATCGAAAACGCGGCGATGGGCATGCTCTACGGTTAATGGGAGATTCGGTGGGGGTGAGTGGGAATGCCCCGGAAAAGGTAAAAATCTCCTTTGGGCTTGCAAGTCGTAAATCCGAATCTGAGGATGATTGTTGATTGTGCAGCGCCAGGAGAGATTCACGTGGTGACGATACCGTCACTGTTAGGCAATTAAATGACCCCGACATGGATTTAGCACTGAGAATATTTGACGGTGGAAGGAGGTAGTGACTTGTGGGTGCTTTGCCAGCATTGGAAGCTTCCTGCGGAGCTCTCGGTACTGCACTCGGGGAATCAGCTTGGGGTAGAGGTGATCCCTGATTTGGGTAGTTCATGCTGCAATCAAAGCCAGATAGTCGAAGAACAGCTGAGTGAGCTTCAAACTAGAATGAAAAATTAATTAATTTAAAATATAAATTATTCGAAAAAGAATTTTATTTCGTCGCTCTTACATAGAGTCCTTCGGAGCTTTTGATGATTACATCTGCAAAGTATCCCTCCTGTAGGGCTGAAAGGAGTGAAAAGGGACAATCCTGGACAATTGTTTGATCCTCACGCATCCGTCGGCACGAAAGGAAGCACCATCCCTCGCAATTGAGCACCATCATGTCCATTGGGGTAAATGTGGTGGTTTTAAATTCAATATTGTGCCCCGCATAGGCACCAAAGGTCAATCCTGGGCCATTGGAAAGAAGCTCCACAACTTCAAATGTCTCACAACTGAAGAGAATCTCCGTGAATTCATTGCGAATCGCCACGAACTCCGTGTCACGCTCCTCTGCTGCCAATTGACCCCCATCAATGGGATGTACGACGTCACTGTACCACGTAATGTCTCCCATTTCATCCAGTCGAAATTTCACTCTGCACATTAATTCAATTAATTATTTAATAGCATTGCCTCAACAATAGGCACCCCCACACACACAAAAACTCACCCTTTGAGCCCCAATGAGTCCGGTGTCCCCGAAATGGAGCATTCCATTATCTAAATTGATCACATACATGAATGGGTGCAATGGAAAATTTAATTTAATTAATTTTCTCTTCATAATATCTTCAATGAAATGAAAAATTTTAAAAATATTAGTAAAAAAATAAATATCAAACCTCCCAGGTGCCAAAAAATGTATGCTCGGCAGCCATTTCAGCACGATTTGAGTAAAATTCACACTCTCCTGCAAACTTTTTTTTTCCTCTTTTTCTCACAAAATACTACGCATTCCCGCAAAAATTCCACACTATATAATATTTATATTATATTAAAGATAAAACTACATTAAATTCTTTATCACATGACTAAGAAAACTTTTAAATTGATTAATCTTTTTTTCTTGTTAAAACACACAAAATTCAACTTTTATTTTTTTAATAATTATCTCAGAAAGGAAATTCACAACAAGACATTTTTATTAACTCCAAAAATTTCACTACTTATGCAAATTACTTTTCTTATTTTTTTATTAAATTTGATTAGATTTAATAATGGCAAAAATTTAGAAATTCTTCAATTTTTTTAAATCACTTTTTTGTGGTGACGTGCAAGAATTTTCTCTTTTGTCCACTTTCACGCATGAAAAAGCACTCCATACACGAATTTTTCACCCACCCTCGAATGAAAGGAAATTTTGAGAGGCTCGCAACGAAGGCAAATTGCATGAAGAACATCTAAATACGCGCATCTACGGTATGAGGTACTTGCTTAACTGATTGCAATTCATTTTGATTTAAACAAAAAAGAATTAGAGGGTATTTTTTAAAAGTAAAATTGCAACGAGAGCTGAACTAAATTGCTGTATTAACTAATATCACAAAAGTACTATGTATGTATCAGAACTTTGTCTGTACTGCGCCGACGGGAGCTTTTTTCCTGACATCTACAAATTCCCCCCATTTGTGGATGGAGCTTTCGCGCAAAAAGCTCTCCATCTGTGAAATTCCCCACACACAAGACGCGCACGTGGAAATTGCGCGGAAAAAAAAGAGATTGAAAAATGCCATTTGTTGCTCCGCCAAAACACACGCATATTTTCCAACACAATCAACAACTACAAAACTATTATACTTTCAATCGCATTTTAATGAATGAAAAAGAGCAGCAGCTCCACGGGGCGACTGGTGAGTAAATATATATTGTAATAATATATGTAACAAGAAAATTAACATTCTCAATTAATTCACACCAACTGATTAACAAGAACAAACTAAAAAAGAAAAAAAAATACTGCGACTTGTGGGAAGTTAGTTAAGAACTCCAACTTCGTCTCAATGGAATGACTCACGGTGTTTGTAGATAAAATTGCTGGGCTTCATTTTCTTCAACTTGCAGTCTTCAAATGAGAACGCCATGTACATGGCAATGCGCTCTAAGCTCAGCACCGAACGTATCCTCTTTTGGGGATTCACAACGAGTAATCGCTGCAGAAGATCCTTGGCAGCAACAGGAATATTCTCAGCTTCTTTTGGCAAATTCACCGTCATTTCCTCTTCCTCCACTCCCTCCCCATTTAATGGCACATCCATTGGGAATTTCTTCCCACCACATCCTGGTATATGGCACACTCCATTCCCTGCAGACAGTGGGGTGTTTCCTCTCTGAACAATTGGGTACTGTGGCAGAGTTAAAAAGAAATTTCAATTGAATTTTCTTTTTTATTTCAAAAAATATTTAATTGATGCATTCAATAAAATAATGTAGGGGAGAGTGGGTGAAGCGAGTAAAGTTCAAAGGGAAATATTCTAATATTCGGATTATTCATAAAAAAAAAGAAAATATTCAGCAAAAATATTTTTTTACATTCTAGATGTATAAGGAAAATTCTATGGAGCTTTCAATCAATTTTCTGGTATAATTTAGAAGCTTTTAGTTAATTAATTGAGTATCTAGATAAAAGAAATAATTCGATGAATAAAATTAATAGTTTTGATAGATATCTTGTTTAGAAATGAACCAATAGTCATTTGAACATTTTTTTAGTTTGGATTTTTAAAGTTTCTAAAGTTTTTTAAGTTCCTCTTTGCCTTTAAAATCAAGAATTCTTTTCCAAAATAAAATTGAAACTAAAAAAAAACCTTCAAACTCTCCCCATTAGACGGTAATCTTATATTATTTTTCCATTTCAACGGAAATGATCTTCAATCTGTAATAAAATTAATTCACCACTATATGGAGGATTCAGAGACTCACGCAAAACCACAAAGGTGAGAAGCAAAGATGCTAATATGTAAGTTAATATAAACATATGTATATTAGTTAATTAATACGAGATAGTTGATCAAAGATATTCTCCTTCGATCTAGTAAAATTTTTACCAATTATTGACACTGATGTGAGGTCAAAATCAACATTGTATAGAGAGAGAGACTTGTTTATTTGACTTTTTTTTTCTTCTTTCAGTGCGAAGAATATCATCACCATACGACCTTAACCCCTTTACACCGCACATCATCGCGACACTCTTTCTCTTGCCGCGAGAGCCCGTCCTCAGTCAGCAATACAATGCAAAAATTGGGAACAATTACTCCACATTTATTGCTTTCTTGCGAAAAACATCATAAGCATTAAGAGACGGTCAATTGGAATTTCTTATCGTGAGTTGAAGGTGCAACATCCTTAATTTTTCTTTTATTTAAAAATTTAATTTTCTATTCAAAATTCTCCGAGGATAGAGGTGAGAAAAAATTATACTTTTAATGGCCTTTATGCGCGCGACTTCTTTTTTTTTGAGATGGGGAATTTCACCAAAGACACGAGGCAAAAGAAGATAAGAAAGAAGTGACGTATAGAAATTAATATGCCCATCATGTAAATTATTTATACATCTTCCAATACACGGTTAACACCAATAAACACCCAAAAGATCTTGCGTCAGGTTTGGCAAATTTTTCACGTTACTTCACCACCATCGACTCCGTCGAATCATGTGAGAATTAATCAAAGGTTAATTGCTGCATTGGCCACAAGATCTTTTATTTTTTTTTCTTTCTCCTTCCCTCTTTTTTTTTGAAAAAAAAATTCATTGTAATGAATTTCGCTAAACGCATTCAATAAATGCGCGTCCTCCCTGCAAAATATTTTTTATGCGGAAATTGAACTTTAATATTGAATTTTTCTCACAAAGTATTTCCTAACCCATTAAGCACATAACTTTATTTTTTTTTTGTAAAACCACGAAGTTGGTGACATTCACTGGACAATGTCTAGGTCGTACATAGCCAGAATTATTTGAGTTGAATAGTAAAGTCTCTTCTGGCTTTTTTTCCACACTGTCTCGTTCTATTCTCGCGTACCATGTATGCAAAATGAGTAAAGACGCCAAAGTGTGGAAGGGATAAAAGCCGCACAGATATTGGAGTGAATTTGTTGAAAAAAAAATCAGCTTGTTTTTCACATTGAATTTTCCGGAAATAGAAAATTACATTTTAATGGTGCATTTGGAGGAATTTTTTCAAATCAACATCATGTCACCCTGCCACATTGCATCACTTTGGGAATGATAAAATAGTCCGTGATTGACTTGGAAAATTATTAGTTATTGTTCTTTTTTATTCAAACATTTAATAAACATCCTCCATCTCAACCATCTCAACTGTGTTGTACATTTTCAACATTTTCTCTCACAATCAGATTTTTTTAAGCGAAATTTAAACGAATTTCCCCTAAGACTAAAATGAAAATGATATTTTTTGCTGAAAAAAAAATACAACTTTCCAAGAATAGCTCGTGGAACTAATGAATAAAATTTAAATGCTAATTTCTATCACAACTTAATGTGTGGCTTTGCAGAATTTTGCTACGTTTTCGCGGAGCTTTTTTTACTTCTTCTCTGCAACACATCTCTACTAATTTATTCGAGTCTTTTTTCTGCGTCAAGATCAAATATAAGTTGATTCTTTGTCACTGTTGTGACGTGCCGAAGTCCAATGCATGCGGGGAAATGTACGAAAATCCCCGTGGAATTTACGTATGAGAGCCAGCAAAGGCGTCACATACCATCAGTGTCTTTTTTTGTTGATCGATATCCCATGAAGCATTTTGTGCGAAATGAGAGCATTAAAGAAATATAGTTGATGGTAGGTACAGTCTTTGTACCTATAAAATAAATTAAAGGGGAGTTGAAGGGGCTTTTGGCTTCTTGAAGAGTTCTAGTTGTAGAGATAATTTTGTGTGGCAGATTCTTGGCCTTGAGAACTGGTAATATGTGAAGAGGGGTCATTGGCGCGAAAGAAAAGGGAGAGATTCTCGCAAATCTCTTTCAATATTATGGTCAGACGGTGGTGGAGAAAAAAGATTGCACGAATGGGCAAATATATGTATGTATTATGTACATATATATATAAAATACAAGCATTCTCCCCCTGCGCTATGTGAGATTGATTTAGTGGTTGCATTGTAAGCCAAAGACTTGGAGGCATCTCCTCAGTCACATGCCCGCATAGAGAATTCTCCTTTATACCAACGAGGTGTGTATGTGCTGTGAATTCTGGATTGTTGACTAGGGCGCGGAGGCTGTGGGCACGGTGTGGGATAAAATCAAAGGAAAAGACAAGAAGTAACACACAAAGAAATAGCAATAACAAAAAAATTCAAATAGGCAATGGTGGACACAAGAACTGCCCATTCGCAACAATTGAAAAGGAATAAATCAATGTGAATTTTTCTCTACATAACTTTTGCCGCGCACAATTAATTTATTTATTTATGCACTTTGTTTATAATTCACCCCAATGACGGTGTAGAGATGATTTTTGCTCACACACATGATTTTATTTATCACCAGTGATGGAAGGTAAATGATTAATGGAAAAATTGTGCACATTGTGCAATTTTCCAATAAGATTTCAATCACTGCTGGCACAACCTTTTTTATCGCACAACACTCAGGTAAACTCATAAGGTAATATACTTTGAGATTATTTTCTGCGCAGTTTCTTAACACTCTGCAATATTTCTGTTTTTCAATAAAGGTCTCTCTTTGGAGAAATATCAAAAGGAAGAGATTTTTTTCTTTATTAAAAAAAAAAGAAATATGTGGGACGGAAAATAATTTTCAAGGGTTTTGCGGCTATGTTGCAAAATTTCAACAAAAAAAAGTCTTTTGCCTCTTTGTAACATGTCTTTGCTCATCTACAAAGTAAACTAATTGGTTGGCAATTATGAGGGTTTGTAGGAAGGAAAACTAATCATGAAAGTTACTTTAAAAATTCGTAATGAAAAATAACGAAATTTTATTAATAATTAAATCATAAGAATCTATAACGGTTAAGAAAATTAAGAATTAATCCCAAGAATTTTTGTAACTTTTTCTTAAGAAACTTTTTGGCATTAAATACCCGAAATTAACTCTTTTAACTCTTAGAATTTAAATAAATTCGAGTATAACGAACATATAGAGAGCAAAGCCCCCTTTTTGCAATATATTAAAAATCTTATCAGAAACATTGAAAAGGAATTTTATTACTACACTCTTGCATTCTATGGTCACCAACACCTTGACCATGGGGAATTTAATCTCAAATTGCACAGTAGAAAATGCATCAAGAAAACATTTAGAAATTTTCAACACACAATAATTACAAAGTGCAAAAAAGTAATTGCAAAAATATGAGGAAAAAATATCTATCAAGTGCATTAATTAATCTTCTTTAAAATAATTTTTCAATGTCACAAAAGGTATATACCTGCCATTAAAATAGTTTGAGAGATAGTGTGTGCTGGCGCTTTTTATGAAAGGTACATTTGTTACAAGGTTCAGGATTACCTTTCAAAGTCTTATGAATCATATAATGTGTGTGTTTTTGTATACATATTTTATCGGGAAAATGCATGCAAATATTTGAATGGTAAAACATGAATCACGCAATAGCCTTCTAAATAAATTTAATTTTATATGGGACATGTTAGTTTTGATAAGAAATTTTTCTTAATCTCTCCCGCCTCAGAGAAATCTAATTTGCATAAAAGACTAATGCAGGTTTAAGAAGTACAACAAAACATCTCTCACACAGTTCTTTGTTGGTTAAGAAAAACTAATAAAGATGATGCATTGAGCAATTATTTTGTAAACAAACAGGATTAAAGAGAGACTGCATATAGAAAGAAAAATTATAAATAGTAAAAGATGCATCATTAAAACATCCTCATGCGGGGATAAATGGGATGAAGAATAAAAAAAAGCTTGCAATGTGTCGTTGCAAATGAAGAAGATTCTCCGGTGTGCAGCAAAATATGCACCATACATGCATTTTAATTGCCATCGACTTGACGCCGTTTAATGATGAATTGAGTAAAGTTGTAATTAGAGTTATTTTGCTTCTCTTCTTGCACCACCTTTACACCACCTCTAGGAGAGGAGACAAGGTCATCAGTGTCTGAGAAGAACCCCTTTATCATCTTTCATTCTCCTGCTATGTATGTATATTTTTTCCCCACCTTCCCGCAGCAGGTTTCACAAAGTAATCAATGCACGAAGATAATCATCACAAAAAAGGAAATATTGCTTATGGCACAAGATTCTAAATTTAGAACTAGTTAGACACAATCATAATAAAGCCTTCTTACCCTGGAGAGACGAGACGAAAAAAATTGTTACATATATAGGTGGTTCTTGATGCATCTTTTCTCATTATGTTTTTCGCAACAACAAGCAATCCACCACATCTCTCCCCCTTTAACGATAGCCTTTTCTTCAAGTACCTTTTGCACGCATTTTTCTTACCAAGTTTTATTATCTTTTTATTTTAGCACTCTCAGAGAATAATTTCTTCATGTACAATAACATCATAAAAAAATAAAGTTAACAATCCATGGGTAATTTTGTTATTCAAATCATAAGATATTAAATTTTCTCATCAAGATAAAAATCTTTGAATTTATTAGTTTAATAGGAAGATCAATACTAGAACGACTTGAACCCCAAGCTTGAGGCTCCTCACAAGATCCAATTCCATATAGCATGGAAGAAGTAAAAGATCGCAAAGATTTAAATTCGAAAATGAAAAGAAACTAAAATGATTTTTTTATTCCATCCTCGTGTGGCTATTTTTATGCCATCACATTATTATCCTGAAGGTTGGCGCCTCTTGTGGTGCATCTCTCCTAGCAAGAATAAGAATTTTATATTACCAACGGACGCGACTACGCCATTTTGCCATAAAAATCCCCCTGTGATACAATTAAAATTGCTCCTTCGTTGGAAAAGCAAAAAAAAAAATTGCTTATGTTAGCAGATCTCGTCCGTAAGATTTATTTGCGTAAAATTTTAGCATTTAAGCTGTAGAAATTTTATTTGTCAATAAAAATATTATGCAAAAAGTCGAGATTTCGTAGTTTAATGGTTTTATGAATCATCTACACACCACCATTCATTCGCGACGACGAGGGTGATCTTGGAGTCAACATTTCCGCGGAGGGAGGGAAGAAAAGCGAAAATGATCGTAAAAAAAGTACGCGGTAGAGAAGCATAAAAAAAACGCCGAGATAAACATGAAAAAAGACTAACATTTACTCACAAAAATCCCAAAAGAATTGTGTGTATAAAAACAATTACCTACTGTCTCTGCGACTTCTGGATGTACGTAGTGTAAGACAGATCTTTTTTTTTAATATTATTTACATTGAAGCTGAAACAATTAACATGTCGTAAAATCTCTCGTTTTTTTCACCTTTACCTATGGCTAATTCATTTATCTCTTCATCGTTTTAAGGTGAAGGTTGTCTTATTTTTTTTTTGCTAAATTTATGTGTCACATGCGTCTGTCTGATCATCTACATAGTTGTGGTTTGAAGTTGTTTGAACGCTGTTGCGATAGTTTCATTGTATGCTTAGGCACTTTATAGGAGATTTAGCTCTCATATGACGAACTTGCAAATTTGGAACTTTCCGCTCGAGTTTCCCCTCCATTCATCCGGCTTTTGTGGATCTCATTTTGAAAATTTTCACGTGTGAGAAAAGCAAAATACATAGCATATGGGTGTCGTAATATAGCCGCACTGAATTGTGCCCCTCTTGTGTGGTTCTTGAGATGTCTTTTGGTGTGTGCGCAAATTGACTTGGGATTTGATTAAATCGAATTAAATAAAAATGCAGTTAATTCAGATCGCGACAATTTTCACAACGCACACACTCACCCACACGAGACATGCCTCATCTCCTTCTCATCTGCTCTCTCAGGCATTATGTACAATAATTCTGGAAGATTCCCGAGGGCAAAGTTAGAATGAGATCAACAGCATCTCCAAACTCACCACAGAGTTGAAATAGCAAAAATAGATTTCTATCATACTTTTAGAGTCAAATGTAGTTGAAAATAATAATTCACACCATTTTCTACTTCATCGCAAATTTTAGTCTAAAAAAAACTTCATGCCTAATTTATATAGTTGTATATACATATATTTCTTCACGCCTTTTAGCACTTTGGGCATTTAATCTGAAAATTACCATCCAAATGATTACATAGAAAAAATTCACACTTATATTTAATTTTATGACAAATCGTTAAAGTTTTTCTGGGAAACCTTAAAAAATTAATGTTTTGTACCAAGAAGTTGACTACTGGTTGATCATATAAATAACATCTTAATCATAACATATTAGCTAAATATTTTTTTGTTAAAAAGAATTATGGCAATCGTATTAGAATATTTAGAATAATAGTTAAACATTAGAATTCAACAAGTGGTAATACATGTGGTTTAACCCTTTTACGTTCTTTGGGTCATACATAGACCCAAACGTGAAACATTCTTTTTTTTCGAATTTTAAAGAATTTTATTGTTTTTATTTCAAAGTTAGAAATGCATGAAATTCAAGCAGAAGTGGTCAAAGAAAATATTTGCCTGAGAACTATCGTTTAAGAGAACCCATAGAATGTTTCACGTGTACGTAAGAGATTTTTAACCCTTTCCTGTTCTTTGGATCTCTCCTTAAACCAAACGTGAAACATTCATTTCTCTCCAATTTTAAATAAATTAATTTGTTTTTTTTTTTTCAAGTCAAAATTCCATAACATATACCTGAATGAGGCCAATTTTTTGTCTTTACATTCTGCCTAGGAAATGTCCTCAAAGTGGTCTAAGTTTAAGTTTATCCTTAGGATAAATTTCACGAATGTTTCAAAGTTTCATTAAGATGTGAAAGAATTAATTGCCTAATCTTCATTAAGATTAACTGTTTAAGAATTTATTTCTTAAACCATTTTATTCGTCTTTTAAATTGAGAAAAAAATTGTATTCCAATATTACCCGCTAAAAAAGACATTTCTACGCCCCTGTTTTTTGTCGAATAAATAATTCAGCCCAAGGCAATTATGAATCATTTACCCCCCTTGCAAGTTTTTCTATTAGGAATTTCTTTAAAAACAAAAATCAACTCTAAAACTGGATATTGGACTTTAAATAAGTATCTCAACGTATAGAGGAATTCCTCTTTAACGTCACACTAATAAAATTAAAAATAAATCCACAAAATATCAATCTTTCTATCTGAAATATTCCTTTTTTATTTTTTTTAAATTTCCAAGAATAAACATTAAAATTCTAACTTTCCCACTATTCTACTCACAATATTTTACGATTCTTGGGAATTTCCTTATTGCATTATAAGAATCTCTTTTTGTTTCTCTACAAAATCTAAAGCATATTTTCCCAAAAGTATAATCTGAATGTTTAAATAAATAGCTGATATCTTGCGGAATGTGGGGAAATTCATATATCGATATGACCTTTAAATTTTGGAAAGAAAAGGTAAATATTAGGTAGGTTGTTTGATGAAAATAAAAAAAAAAAAGCCACGAGTATAGTAAATTCCAATTTTTACGGCAAACAAGCATCACTCTTTCCTGTGATACCACAAAAAATGTTCAATTCCAATGAATATTTCATTTATTAACTTGATGTGCTTTTGGTGGAAAAAAAATATGTCGAGAATTTTTATCAAATGAGAAAATCCACTGAAGGCACTTCTCTGGGTGACGGACAGATGAAAAAAAAGCATCTAATCTCATTTATTCAACTGGTTCGCGGTTGTATCATTGGAAAATTGATCTGTTTAGCATATAAACTATATGGCAATATGATTTTGTGGCGTATTTAATCTAAGAACTAGGGAATTTCCAGCTCTGACTCATTGGAAGTATGTTTGAATAGCTATATACAATGCCTCAAACTGGAAAAGTTCAACAAGGGACCTCTTCATATCCCCATGAGAGGGATATCAAGTGACCATATAGAGAGAATATTGACCTCCTATGTGTGCTAGCTGGGGGCATACCTTCGGGAATATTTTTCAAACTTTGCGTGGCAAACGATCGGACATAAATGAAGGAGACAATATAAGCAACATGCATGCTCATAGCATATGGGATAACCCTCCTGCAACATCCTCCCCATATGTCGTGTACTCTTTGCGTCCACAAGCACCGACACGCGGGGTAAGGAGACCCACCGCAGCAGTGGAGGAGTTTGCGGTGAGATTGTCGTGGATTCCACAAGAGCAGAGAGACACGCTCAAGACCCCCACCATTCCTACACATAGCTCTGGCGGTGTGAGGTGCGTATAAAAGGCAGCTGGAGAATTAGAATCTCGTTCATACTGCTTCCACCAACCGACAATAATAATTCAAGTCTTCACGGCATTTCTTTTAGTATTTTACCCCCAACTAATCCAACTGATTTGTGCAGTTCTTGCTAAAAGATAAATCAATTTGTGGTGAAGTTTTTTTTTGAATCAAGTGCTACCCTTTCAGTGTGTCTTCAGGTGAGTTTTCTTGTGCAGCTCCCCAGAATTTTCTTAAAGATTTTCTTACGACAAAAAAAGAATCTTCAAATTTTGGGATGTGAATCATAAAAGTGCAATATATAGGTCTTTAAAGTTAGTGAATTGAGTCTTATTGTGTACTAAAAACTACACAGAAAGAAATAAGCAAGAATTATTAAGAAATGTTCTTAAGAAGTTTGTGCAATTCTCAAACAATTAAATGAAGCAATATTAATTAAATTTCTTGCATTAATAATCGTGAAGAGTTCAAAGAAACGTCATAAGATCTTTGAGATAAATAATATGAAAATTTTCAAGCAATTTTGAGCATTTCTTGACTCAACAAAACGAAGAGTAAAAAAATCTCTCAGATAATCATATTTTGATTAAATTAATTACGTTATTAAAAAAATCTAAAGATTTTATCTTCTTATCTCAAATTCTGATATAGGTATACCATTCAATTTTCTTACGTCTCAATTACTCTTCTGCAATGAATTTCGATTGATTCGACTTGGAAGAAACTGATAGAATATTTAATGAGAAATCTTTTTTTTTTTTTAATTTGAATTCTTAGAAGAATTTTTCTTGCTAAAATTTTTAAAGAATTCCATCTTTAAGAAAAAAATTAGCTCTAGAAAACATGTTTTAAGAAAAGTTCTTCCCAATTTTATTATAATAAATTTTTAAGAATTAAAGAAAAATGTTTTGCATAGAAATACATTTAAAGGGCACAAAGAAAAGTTACACAAACTAGTATACAAATCAGCGTTGAAAGGGTTAAAAATCTTTTAATAAATTTTATTAACCTTCCCCCCCCCCACTTCTCATCAACCAACCTATACTCTCCTAACCATAATGATAAAAAGTGAAAAGAAATATTGTCCCATTTTTCATGCATCTCAATAAATTAAAAATTTCATAATAATCGCAGCAAAAGAGAGAAATTTTTTTCACATCAACAAAAAGAATTTTTTTTCCATAATAGGGTATAATCAATAATTTATGCATGATAAACTTGTTTTAAAATCCCGCGGGCTTTTGCGGCTTAGCAAACTATATCACTCTCTGGCGTGTTGTTCAAAATCACACGACATTATTAATTAAATAATTTCCGTTATAAATCAAAATTGTTGCATAATTTGCCCACTGTGCATATCTTTTCGTGTGCATTGCGTCTTCACGAGCTCTCTGCATTCAATCACATCCAAATGTTCAAAATAATAAATTCCCTTTGCGCCTTTCCTCCATGTAGATTGAGTAACTTTCCATCACCACTTCTGACCACATCTCCCTATTCGTGCTTTTTTTTTCTTTCTTTCTTTTTCTTCTTCGTAGTTTCGACCAAATTAATACATATACTTTCAACTTCCTTCCAAAAGGGAAGGCAAAGAAGAAGTAGAAGAAGCTCTTTCAATCAAATAGAGAAATTTATATACGATGAGATCTTTAAGGAGAAATTGGGTCAATTTCATTTTGTAAATAGAAAAAAATTATTCATTCTACGCGCAACTTTCTTCCTCGAGCTTTTTTCGTGTTTTCTTTCCGCCCAAAAAAAGTCTTCCCCCCGCCCCCCCACACCTTCCGCCACCCACTGAAATCCAATGTACGCGCGATGTACATCTGAGGAGGGATTTTCAGCGGAAGGCATGCCTTTTGTGTGTATCAAACACTCATATCATCCACTATCAAAAGTGATTGTGTCTCATTGAAATCATTCACCAGCCCGTAGAGCGGATGTGTAAGAAGTTATTCTGTTTGTTTGATTGAATTAAAAAGACGATGGGTTATTGCTGAAATAGGAGGGGAAGAACTTGTGAGAGAATGCGAGGAGCTTGCAAAAGAATTTCAAGACTTTTTTTTTGCTTCTCCTTCTTCTGCTCCTTATCTTCTTCATTTTGCAAGATAAAATCTTCATACACTCTTAAACAAAAAAAAAAAAGAAACCTTCTCCCCCACATAAGATGATTACAATTTCTCACACACCGCGATGCCATATATATATTATTTGAATAATAAGATAAAATTGCGCTTTAAATTACTGAACTTGTACTTGAATTGGGTGTACTTAAACTCTCTTCCCCCAGAGCATACAAATAGAGAGGTTATTTTATTGAACTTCCGTTCGTTTTATATGCGAAATTGCAGTTCAGTGAGGGAAATTGTAGCGCACCTTCTTACACATTTTTTTCTTTCTTCTTATCTTCTTTATCAAATGGCGAGAAAATTTTTATCTCAAAGTTTGGGAGCTTTTTCTTTAATATTTGTGCAATGAAGAAGCTTTATTGGTACCAATTCTGGCATATCTTTTAATAGTTTTTTTTATGGAAAATTTGAGCACAATTTAGTTCCAAGAAAATCTTCGATAATGCAAATTATTTATTCGATTTGTGCACGCGTTATGTCATTTTTTTGCATTAAAATTCCAATGTCAAAGTCACTACGAAGCCGCCTCGTGGTTTTCCATGGTGGTAATACTTTCCCACATAAAATTAATCTTAATTAAGTTATGCAAAAAATTTGCATTTCTAAACCACGATAGGTTATTCAAATAAATTGGTTAAGCAGACAAAAATTGCAAACTTATTTCTTCGTTAACAGAGGACGTTATCCTAGAAACGGACACAAAAAATTAGAGAACTGAAATTGAATTTAGTTTCGCTTTCTTCATCCAAAACATGAATTCTTATGTTGAATCTATTGTTATCTATCTCTATCTATCCATCTATCTCTTAATTAAAATCGTGTAAAAGGGCAATTAATAGAATTTGGTGAACTAATAACACCGCAAATAGACTCAATTTAATTATAGGCTTACTCCGCAAAACGTGAAGATTTACGTCAAAGTCAGATACATAAGAAAGATTTTAACGAATTGAGGACGTTAGTTCGATAATTAATTAATATCCATTGATTTAATAGCGAAACAAATCAACATATCTATAAATTAATTTTTATCTCATTGCAACATAATTTTTCCCACGAAACCACGTAAAGTTTTTCTTCGTTCTTGTGTCGAGAGAAGCATAAAAGTTCTCTATGCGCCACTATTTTCATGACACTTCTGTAGCATCAAATGTGACGAAGAATTTTTGCGGGAATTAATTTTCTCAGGCACACACAGAGAGCAATGTTGCCGAGATAGAATAGAGATAGGCATGACTGTATGTAATTATGAGGATTTTTATGCACAAAAATATGTTCATAAATAAAAAATGCTGTGAAAGATAATGATGCAATTGTCCATTTTTTTTCATTACATATTGTCTGTGCACAAGATAATTGTCTGTGTATTCGTGTCTAAGCATTTTATTTTAATTCACATTTTTTCCATTTATTTCTTTTCACGCTCTTGCGAACAGGAAGAAATAAAATGCAGCGAAAAGTCTTTCTTCTCCTGGCCCTGTGTGCCCTCGCATATGCCCGACCCACGGAAAATGATGTTTCTGCCGTCAAGGAAGCTCCCGTCGTTGCTGCCAAGGATGTTCCAGCAGCACAAGTGGATGACTCCAAGTCCGTTTCAGATGAGACAGTTGAAGTAGCCAAGGCACTGCCAGTGGCGGAGAAGCCAGCATCACCAGCAGCTGAAGCAGCTCCTGCGAGTGCTGATGTGTCCAAAAGCTCCGAGGAACGAAAAGTTCCCGTGAGCGAAGAATCCAAGGAGAATTCCAAATCTGAGGAGGATCTACCCAAACCAGAGGAACCCAAAGCACTCCCAGCTGCTGGTGAATCCGCCAAACCTGCCCTAGCACCGGAAGAGAAAAAAATCGAGAGTGATCTGAAGAAGAATGATGCTGAAGCTGCTGCACCAGAACCCGCAAAGGCTGAACCCCTTGCTGATGATGCTGTGCGACAGGTGAGGGATACCGTTGAGCCAAAGGAGGCCGCCAAGGAGCCCGAGAAGAAGCCAGAGGAAGAAAAGAAGGTCGCCGTGGAGGAGAAGAAACTCCCAGAGGAAAAGAAAGAGGCTGATAAGCCAGTAGCTGCTGCTGCTGCTGAAGCTGAGGCTCCCAAGAATTTCCAAGGTGATGAGGCTAAGCGAAATCTCGATGAGAAGAAACCCGCCCTGCCTGAGAAACCCGCCGCCCCTGCTGCACCTGCCCAGGAATCTTCTTCTGCCCCAGCTGCTCCAGCCCCACCAGCACCACCAGCAGTACCCGCTGTCCCACAACCCCCACCAACTTCAGATAGCCAAGAATCCGCTGAGAACCCCAACTCCCAGGAGAGTCAGGAATCCAATGAGTCTGAGTAGAGTGGATCACCACTTCATATAAATCTCAAATAATTTTCCCGCGCAAATAGCTCGTAGCAATGTCCTGCCCCTCCCTCCAGAATCCCCATCCTAAAGTATTCCCTCCCCTACCCCCCTTTACGATTTTATTTTATTAATATAATTCTTTATTTTGTAATTGTAATGCAATTAACGATTACGAGTCATTTTTTACGTCAATCAAATTATTTTGAGTTGGCACGAGATGAGAAAGAAAAAATAAATAAAATAAAATAAAAAAATCCCCAAGATAAGGTAAAATCAACATCCTATAGATTTTAACTATAAGTCTATGTTGAGAAAAGAATGTCCAGTGGAAAAGTGAAAAGTAATGCAGGATACTTCCACTGAATTTCATATGAATGTTCTATGACAGTCGTCAATTTTCATTGTGGAAGTATGGAAAATCAAAATGATTTAGAAGAGAAGATAATTTGTAATTCTCCTTATTATTTAGTTTAAAAAAAAGAAGAAAAAACAATAAAGATAGAATTTACAAGAACGCCAGCATTTTTCTTTAAACATTTCCGATGAAATAATTTAAATGAAAGAACAAAAAACAAATTAATATGAATTGTGTTTCATCCTACGCTCAATTTTCACGAGTAGAAATTAATCTTGCAGGGAAAAAGTCTCTAACTAGAGACCAGCAGCACATGCTTGACCTTCCTGATGAAGGTCTGGGGTTTTTTTTTCATCTCTCTAGCAGGGAAATTGGCAATTTGACACGAGATTCATAAACTGCATCTTCTAAAATGTAATTTTCTTCGAGGAAATTTACGACATTGTATGAGATAAGTAATCTACCTAATGTTATCTGAAAAAAAGGCATCTAATTTAATTCTCTCCGCGGGGAAATACCGAAATATCAATTAGAAACCTATAAAGATGGTATTTCCAATGCAATTGACAGAGATCATTAGTTAGTGCTTCTATGTGTATTAGATTGTAAAAATATTAATTTTATACAGCTCATAAATTATTTATTAATGTGATTGTAAAAATTAATTTTTACTGCTCACTTCGGTAATTTAATGCTTTATCAACATTTGTTTGTTTGAAAGATTCATTAAAGCATTAGATAGTTGTTTGAATTTGATTAGAATCTTCTTGTTTAGCTGATAAATTCAGGCAAAGCATGATCATTGACGATGGGTGAAATTCACTATAATCAGACAATCTTAAGTTTCTTAAAGTTTTCTGAAGATTCTTCAAGTTTTCTTAAGAATGTGTTAAGTTTTCCTAAATTTCTTTAAGAAAAAACTTAAAATTTCTCAGGAAAAATTTAAGATTCTTAAGTTTTTTTTTAAGGGAAACTTAAGATTTCTTAAGTAAGTCGAGCACAATGCATATTTCTGATGATTTTTACAAATTCCAATGTAAGAAAGCGATCAGAAATTCAGCCTGATTGAAGATATCTTAAGTTTCGCTTAAGAAAAGTTAAAAATATTAAATGTTTCTTAGAAAATCTTAAGTTTCTCTTTAAGAATCTTAAGAAATGTTATGAAAACTTAAGGCATTCTTAAGAAAACTTAAGTCTTTCTTAAGGAATCTTAAGACTGTCTGAACAGTGAATTTCACCCGGAATCTGAATGCAACATAAAGTATAAAAACTTAAAAAAAAAAAGTAAAAACGTTAAAAAAAATCAGAGACTCACCTTATCAGTTAGCATGAGGCAAGCAACGACTCCAAGGGACCACCAATCAACAGAATGCCCATAGGGTTGTGCGCAGAGAATTTCAGGTGCTGAAACAGAGACAGAAAAGAATCTCAGTGCATTTTTCTACTACTTACCTTCACATCTAAACAAATATTTCAAGAAAAAAAAACGGAAGTTTTCTGATTTACTAAAAACAACGACACAGAGATGAAAAAAAAATTGTGTTTGCGTGAGAAGTTAAGAGAGGAAAGAGAACATTCAAAAGTGAAAGTTTGGCAAGGGAGGATTCTATAATATAAATTCTAATAGAGCTTCAATCACTGTTTTCTCTTTCAATTTATTTATGCATTTTTAAATCTTCTAAAATTTTTTCTTCTTAATTGGTAATATTTTTTCATCTTTATTTTTTCTTTTATAAAATACCATATTCTATATTCTAAATTTCTATCTTTACTTTGTGGTTGATTCTTAAATTTTTTTTTTCTTTTCATTCATTGTTCTTCATTATGTAATTTAATAAAATGAATTCAAGAATTATCATCATCTAATTCTTTCATTTTTTTTTCACTACACATTTTACACCTTAATAGCTAATTTACTTTGCATTTTATTTTTAAAAATTCTATTTAATCTTTATTAACACAAAGTGGTTATTTTGTAATCACAACTTTTACACCCGATTCTCCATTTATGTTTTTTTAATTTTATTTACTTTTCATGCCTCTTTCTTTTCTCATTTTTTTTTGTTTTGTTGGTAGTATTATAAAATCAACATTCTTCTGCCCTTTTCTTCTCTTTGCCTTTTGTATCACCATTCCCATTTACACATTGGTTTGTTTTTTTTTTCTTTTTAATTTCTCATTCAATTTTATGAAGACATTTTGGTCATTTCTTCTTCTCATAATTTTCGTCATCATGTCCGTGAAAAAAATCATCTAACTCCCACTAATGGTCTAAAATTAATTTTATTTTTGATTATTTTTTTTTTCGTAATTTCTTTTAAGCTTTTTTTTACGCAGGTGGTCCAAGAAAAGAACTACAAAACACAAATTACGTATGACAAACAACAAATATATCAAACATATTTTTCTTCTTAATTTATGTTGTTTGAATTTTGTTGGAATATTACATTTTATTACACATGACATTTAAATAATAATTATAATTCATTTCATTTGGAGTTTAATGCAAAAAAAAAATAATAGAAAAATTTAAAAGAGATATTGAAATTTTCTTTTATGTGAAAAAAGACCCCTCTTTGCTAATTTCCTTTTCAAAAAAATATAGGCCCTTTTACATTAATTATTACGTATAATTTTTGAGACAGTAAAATCCGAATTTATTTACCTTAAGGGGCGAACAATTAACAGAATTGATGGAATACAGAATAATAGAATTTTTTTTTCATAGCACTTAAGAGTTTTTCAAGTTATTCTCTCCTCTATATTCCCACAAAAAAATTGTTCTTAACTTTTTTCCAAAAAATAAAATCTTCTCTAAAATACAAATCCAAATGAAATAATTGAAGAAATCTACAAAGTTTACGTTAAAAAAAATAACTTAATTGTCTCCATTCGCATAAATATATATTTTTATGTAGGTATTAAAATTCACATCACAATATTTCTATTCAAACAACAACTATTATAATATTTCGATTATTGAAATATTATTGTTTTGTAGAGTTGAAAGAATAAGAGAAAAATAAACAAAAATTGCAAAATGTGAGAACTTCTTTTGCATTTCCCACGAAAAACGCGATTCAGTTTCATTCTTCTGACATTCGGGTATGTAGAATTATTTGTTTTTATTTTTTTATTTATTTACAAAGAGAAAGAGTTTTATTGTTCAAAAAGTTTAATAATTCTATTATTTTTTTCTACACCAAATTTGAACATTTCTTTTACCACCACATACGTTTTTTTGCCAGCTCTTTAACACGCACGCACTTCTCCGTTAGTTAAAGTTCTTTTTTTTCTTTATACATTTTAGTGACAATGAAATAGAAAGGGAGGGGAGGTAAACAACACACTAATCGACAACGAGACTAATTTTCCACCCAAAAGAGGAAATACAATAAAGTATTAAATGTAATATAGGTAGGTATAAAAATTAGTATAGAGAGATACATAAAAAAAGGTTCTTCAAGACTGAGAAAAATCAACGTTTCTTCCTCATTACCGTAAATTGAATTAATTCGTTTTATAGTATGTCCCAAGATAAACGTACTATTTTTTTTAATACATAATTTTGCATTATATAAGTTTTGTTTTCTTCTTAATTTTATCGCTAATTAGTTTTCTTTTATTAATTTGTTTTTGTTGCATTTTTTTATTTAAAAATTTCTTTTTTTTTTTTGGTTTAAATTTACGTCATCATACGTTAAAAATTAATAATGCCGAAATGTTCAACTTTGTAGAATAAATCAATTTCGTTTTAATCTATAAGTATTCCAACTATATACCAAAATAATAAATTTGATACATTACCATCAAAATATTTGTTTTTCCTTTTTAATTCAATACCTGATGAATGGTATAAAATATCCTCAAAATGTTATAAAAATCAAAAGAGAGTTATCTATAAAAATAAATTGAAAATTACCCACGAAAAATAACCTAAAATTCTATAATCTAAAATCTTTCCAAAATTGTTCCTTAAAAATAATCGTTGGTTTATATTATTTACCAAATAAAACTTGTAACTTCCACGCAATTCTTTTTTTGTAATCTACCAAATGTTGGTAAAAAGACCCAAAAGTATTTAAAAAAACATAATTATAAAAGATTTATGATAGAATCAATCCCATTTGTTGATTTTCAAAACAATAATGTTACGTTTTTGGTAATTGATGGTAAATTGTTAATAAAAATGAATATTTTTTTTCAATACTTTACCAACAATTACCAATCCACTTTACCACATAAATCATTTTAGTAAAAAAAATCCAAATTATTAAATTTTATTCTAAATAAATGAATTATATAACCCAAAATTATTTTTCCCTAACTTTAGATGATAAAAATCTTATAAAATATTCATAATTTTCGAACCTTTTCATACGTTAATCTTGGAACATTTTTTTTTAAATTTTAAACATAAAAAAAGAATAAATTTTAAGAATAGAATGTGAGTAAAAATTAAAAAAAAAAGTCTTTCCTATTTTTTTGGATTAAAAGAGAAAATGAAACAATCATACGTAAATTGTTTATATTATTTCTTATTGTTGAAAATAAACTAGGACTACATACAGTATTGATTGAAATTTTAAGTCACAACGAGAGAGTCTCTTTAATAAGTTTCTTCACGGTATTCCCAACGGAGCCCCCACTCGGTTCGGCCGTGCTGAATTTACATTTAAACAGGTACGGCTGAACATCGGGGAAGGTCGTGTCGAAAATTAAATCCATCTCCGATTGACTCGGCATCCGTGGGACGTAGTCATGCCGATTCATCACCTCCGAAATGTAGAGAATCTTCTCCGTTAGCATATCCCCAACTTGCTCACGGCACAACTGCCGTTCGTCCTCCGTGTAAAGATTTATCAGGTCAAGTCGCACCGTCCACACCTCCCACGGAATGCACTCTGGGGCAAAAGGCCAACGATTCTTCTTCTTCTGGAAAAACTCCAGACTTATCTGCCCGGAGCCGCAGCTCTCATTGCTCCTTAACTGCTCACTGAAACTACTTATTTCCGCACGAATACGGCGATCGAGACTTTCGGATGTGCAACAAACGTACGTGTAGTCGATGAAATTGCAATCAACATCAGTCGTCCCAATGGTACCCACGGAATAGACTGCCTCCTGATTGTACTCAAACTTCCCCAGTGAACGATAGAAGAGGACTGTGTGGAAGATACTCGCCACAGCCTCATCCACTTGCCTACCCTCGACACGCATTTCAAATACTTGCGAACGCGCATTCATGATCACAGCCTCTGTGTAATCTCTCCTCTGTGTACTACTCCTGCCCACACTTCAGCAATTATTATCAGAGTAATCTCGGATGAAGGATCAAATTGAAGCATAAGGGAGGACAGAGTTTTTTTTTTTGTTTTTTCCCTTCTTCTCAAACTACTTTTCACGAACGAATTACTCAGTAAACGTGAAGAGAAAAAAAATATTTGAAAGAAACCCCACGCACCCACACACATACACACGTAGGATTATCTATCCTCTCTCTCTCGCCTATATAGAGCTCTTAGAAATTAACAGATGTAGTTACCCATGTACTTTGCTGTGCCACACATGGTGCGTGTCCTTTCACCAATCTTCAGCCACGCACTCAAACCAAAGTCCGTCAATTTGATATGATAATCCGCATCAACTAGAATGTTGTCAGGCTTGAGATCGCGATAGATAACACCGGCATTGTGGAGAAAATCTGTGAGATTTTTCCAAAAATTTCTTTCAATTGAATAATTCTCGTGAAAAATCAATGGGGTGTTTATCTGCCGAATATTTTGACAATTTTGACGAATAATTCAAAGATTAATGAATAATCGCTATGTATTCTCATTATCAGCTAGAATTTAGTACTTCTTCAGCTTGAATTTACTACTTTCTCGGTTAGAATTTACTTTTTTTAGTACTTTTTCGGCTCTTAAATATAGTACATATTCGCTTTAAATTTAGAACTTTTTCGGCTTAAATTTAGTACTTTTTTAAATTCAATCTAAAGAAGTAAATTGAATAATTAAAAGTACTAAATTCTAACTGAAAAAGTTGTGAATTCATTGGAAAAAAGTACTAATTTGAAGCCAAAAAAAGTACTAAATTTAAAGTGAATATGTACTAAATCTAATACCAAAAAGTACTAAAAAAAGTAAATTCTAACTGAGAAAGTAGTAAATTCAAGCTGAAGTAGTACTAAATTCTAGCTGATAATGAGAATAGTGTACTTTTAATTATTGAATTTACTTCTTAAGATTGAATTTTAAAAAGTACTAAATTCTAGCCGAAAAAGTACTAACTTCAATAATTAAAAGTACTAAATTCTAGACAAAAATATAAAGTTAATTCTAGCAGAAAAAAGTATACTGAATAGAATGCAAAAAAGGTGCTAAATTTAAACATATAAAATAAGTACTAAACTGAATTTCATTTCTTTGACTAGAATTTAGTACTCTTTAGACATTAAGACTATGTAAAAAAAAAGAATTATTTGTCTGTTGAATATTTTGATTTTCTTGGCGAATCATCCGAATAATCGGAATATTTTCAGTCACATAAACACCCCTTGTGAAAAATAAAATTCAAAAAGAAAAAAAACTTACCGAGAGCTAAAGCAATTTCTGCAACATAAATCTGTACCAAGTTGTAGCAGAATGTTGTCACAGCATCAAATAATTCACCACGTGGTACAAATTCACAAACTGCAATGGAAAAGTTTAATATAAAAAATCTCTTTTTAGCAAAATATTTTTGTTTAATTCAATTTTTAATCAAACAATGAAAATTGTTTTCTAAGTATAAATTGGCATTGCTCATTGCTAATCAAAATTATTTTTGATAAGAAATTTGATAAAAGATTTGATTGCAGATGCTGAATGACGCACAAAATGCGGGAATTGTGATAAAAAAATATATTTTTGATAAAATTATAGTTCATTTTGTGATTGAGTTGATTGAGTAAGAAATAAATGGGAGAGATGCGGGTTGTTTTAGCTTTTTTATCTGTTTTATTTTGTATCTAATAAAAAGATAAATTTCCCTTTAGAATAATTAGAATAATTAGATGAATTTTTAGTCTCTTTATTCCTCAATAGACAGAAAATTAAACCTTTTTCATCATTTAGGTAGTACGTAAATTTTTATCTCTTTTCTTTGAATGCCAATAGATTTAATGACTTTTCAGGGTCTACCTGTGCTTAATGAAAGTGCTAATTAGTCTCTTCCCTTTTAGGTGAGCAACAATAGAGAGAGAGTAAGAGACCTAAAAATGCCAAAAGGTAATTTTCACACACAAAATTCCCCAGAAAATGTCACAATTGGAGACCATTTGAGGGTAATGAGAAGGTGATATGTGCACAATATTGCAAGGAGACGCAAAATAATGTTCTATAAATAGCACAAATAAGGAGTACATTGTACAGGAAATCCTTTAACAGAGCGATACAACAGAGAGAGAAGAGAGAGAGCAGAGAGAGAAAATTCCTCCCTTTGATGGTGCTTCAAGCGTAAAGAGGAATTGGTGGAGGAGGATACTCACGGATGTAGATATTCTTGCGATTCTGCCAGTAGGAGAGACACTCAACAATAAAGGGATGATGCCCGCAGCGCGATTGAATGTCCACCTCGTCCCGTAGTTGCTTTAGCTCGTTATCCTTGATAATTTGGGACTTGCTGAGAACTTTTAGTGCGTACTCCTTGCACGTATCCTTCTCCACAACACTGTAAACCTTGCCGTAGCCCCCAGAAGCCAGGTAGCGCGATGTGATGTACTTCTGATCCTCAGGACCACGATGAATCTTGAAATGGGGCAGAAAGAGATGTTCCCGCTGTGCAATTGGCCAGGAACTCTTGGACAGTATTAGGTCTTGTGTGTGGGACTTTGTGGAGTCACTGTGGAACAAAAAACCACAAGTACCATTGAATTGACAATTCATCTGATGAGATCACGGGGGGCCTCACCTTCGTGGAAATGTTGACAAAATATTGTTGCAGGATCTCGAACTAAGACGATTCCGGAACGCCAAAGAGGGGGAAGAGCAGAACTTGTAGAGTCCGTTCTGTGTGGGTGTGTAATCAGGAAATAAAGAGATAGCATCACACATATTTTTTTTCATCTAAACATGACAACTTTGAGCTTTTTTGCGCGTGAAAATGCTTTGGGCGAGAGAGAAAAAAATATCTCTATGAATACAAAGGAATTGGACGTACCTGCGTGAGAGAAGTTGATCTTTTGGTGTAATTGATGCAATTATCGGGCTCACTTACGCCGTTACGCGATGCACTGTACACTACAGGTGAATTTCCATGGATTCTACAACCTAAATTGCCCATCAAATATGTACAAAACTGCAATTTTCTTCCCGAACAATTTCACTTCCCCCAGAAACTTTTTAGCAAGACATCTTTATGCTGTACCTGTGTGAAGTTGGCTGCAAGCTGTCAATTTTACAATGCTGTGATTTTCCAGCCGAGAAAATCGCCTGAAAAAAATGCCGACAAAGACGTCGATAATCCGAAGAAAACCGACAACAAAAGACTGACATTTGACAGATCAATTATTTTCTTTTCATCATTCACAACGCAAAACGAAAACATTGTGTGCAAATTCTCTTATTTTGTTGTGAAAACTCATTGGAAATTGTGATAAATCAGTGAAAAATGGCAAATGCCACACCTCGTGTACCGATTTCGCAACTCTTGGCGAATAAATCGGGCGATGAGGAGCCCAAGAAGAAATCCCGTGAAGATTGGCGCAAGGCGAAGGAGCTGGAGGAAGCTCGAAAAGCTGGAACAGCTCCTGCTGCTGTGGATGAGGAGGGCAAGGACATAAATCCGCATATTCCGCAGTACATTTCCAGTGCACCATGGTACTATGGATCAATGGGACCCACATTGAAGCATCAGCGTCCGCAGGATGAGAAGAAAACTCAATACTCGGGCATTGATGAGTGGTACAAGAAGGGCGTGGACACGAGCAAAGTCGCCACAAAATACCGGAAGGGCGCTTGTGAGAATTGTGGGGCAATGACGCACAAGAAGAAGGATTGCATGGAACGTCCCCGGAAGGTGGGGGCAAAGTTCAATGGAGCCAAAATAGCTCATGATGAATTCATTCAGCCAAACATCGTGTCTGACTATGATGGGAAGCGTGACAGATGGAGTGGCTATGATCCAGCACAGCATCGTGAAATTGTCGAGGAATACCAGAAAGTTGAGGAAGCCAAGAGAGCTCTCAAGGCAGCCAAACTCAAGGAAAATCCCGAAGCTGAGCTATCGGGTGATGAGGAGGAGGATGAAGACAAGTATGTGGATGAAGTTGACATGCCTGGCACAAAAGTTGACTCCAAGCAGCGTATCACCGTGAGGAATCTCCGGATTCGTGAAGATACAGCCAAGTATTTGAGGAATCTCGATCCCAATTCAGCCTACTACGATCCCAAGACACGCTCAATGCGTGACAATCCGGAACCGAATAAAAAGCCAGAAGATTCGGAATTTGCCGGTGAGAATTTTGTCCGTTTCACGGGGGACACGCAGAAGCACTCAAAGGCCCAGTTGTTTGCGTGGGAGGCCTACGGGAAGGGTGTTGATGTGCACATCCTAGCTGAACCCACAAAGCTCGAACTCCTGCAGAATGAGTACGATAAGAAGAAGGAGCAATTCAAGTCGCAGGTTAAGGATACAATTCTCGACCGGTACGGAGGTGAAGAGCACCTCCAGGTGCCCCCACGTGCACTCCTGCTGGCACAAACGGAAGAATATGTGGAGTACTCACGATCTGGGAAGGTGATTAAAGGGCAGGAGAAGCAGATTGTTCGTAGTCGCTACGAGGAGGATGTCCTGATAAATAATCACACCACTGTGTGGGGATCGTACTGGAATGCCGGGCAGTGGGGCTACAAGTGTTGTCATTCCTTCATTAAGAACTCCTACTGCTTGGGGGAGAGTGGCAAGAACACCCAAATGGCCATTCCTTCGACAAAAATCATCCCAAAAATTAACCCTCCTGCAAGTCAGCAAGATGAGGAAGAAGTTCCGGAGAAAGCAGAAGATCCGAAGGAATCCAGCAGCAGCAGCAGTAGTAGTAGTAGTAGTAGTAGTGAAGATGAGGAAGAAACAAGGAAGCGTCAGAAGGCAAAGAAGAAGAGCAAGAAGAAGCGACAGAAGGAGAAGAAGAAGCTGAAAAAGTCCCAAAAAGATGGTGAGGATAAGCTCAAGGAAGCCCTCAAGGCGGAAGAGAAGCGAAATCGCGAAGTGGGTGAGATGATGAAGCTGGACGAACGGAAGAGGCCATACAACAGCATGTACGACGTGAAGAAGCCAACGGATGAAGAGATGGAGGCATTTATGATGAAGAGACGTCGCGAAGAGGATCCAATGCTTCAATTCTTGGAAAAGTAAAATGTAAAATTAAATGTTAAAATAAAAAGTCAATCATAACGCGTCCAGTTATTAGAGTTGGTATACCACAACGCGGATGGGTCAGTCTATGCGTTGTAATTTAATTTGTGAGTAGTATTAGAGGCAAAGTTGATTTTTTTCTGTGAAATTCATCAATTTGAAAGATAAAAATGCTCATATCTCTAGTTCTATAAGACCTACAGAAATTTCTTGACTAGTTTTGTAAAGGCATTAAAACAGACTATAAATTGACATAAATTTCAATAATTTTCAAGGTCATCTATAGAATAAAATGGCAGATTTTTGTTTCACAAAAAACAGTTTTTGGCATTTTTTGTCCAGAAGGAATGATTTTAGAGGTTTCTGATATTCTAAACGGCGACATAGATTTTCTTCATTTTCGGACTGGTAAAAGATATTGAGTCAGGCCACAACATATCAAAATTTAAAGGAAAACGATAACAGATGTTCGGAGATATTGCCCCTGAAAGTTAGGCAATTTTTGTATTTGATTTTAGCGCCTCTTGCGGATGTTTTTGGAACTTGAAATGTTCTACGCAGTTGTAGGGCTTCTTGAAACCTTTCATTTAATACCAAGATGATCAAAATCGGTCAAGCCGTTCTCGAGTTATATCGAAAAAACACTTTTTACTTCAGGCTGCCATATTTGCTAAACGGCTTGATCGATTTCCAAGTATGAATTATTGATGAAAACGTCTCACTGAACTCTACAACATACTAAAATTTCAGACCTTTAGCTCTAAGGGAAGTGGTTGACGGTATTTCAAAATGGCGGATGGCGGCCATTTTGAATTTTGCAAATGCGAAAAAATGAAATTTTACACCCACATTTCTATATAAAACTTCAAACTGGAAGTCTCTATATGTTACCGTTCACGAGCTATAATGCAAAGTTTGGGCAACCGGGGGATGTCTAAAACGTGCTCATACCAAGTTTGAACCCGATCTGAGGTGGTCGGTTTTTCCGACGATTACAATACTAGTGGAACACCAACTAATTAATTAATCAAATTTTATTTATCTACAAAGAAAAATCATTTTTCCGCATCGAGAACTCCTCGTTCCTTGAGCAACTTCCGCTGTCGCATTTCCTGATACTCAACCGGATGCTTCTGCTTCTGGTGGACGTACCTGTTGGAGCTACTGTTAAACTGCTTGTCGCAAAAGAGGCAGGTGTAGAGGGCATAGAAGGAACCATGATGTGTGGCTGTGTGCTCCCTGAGGGCAATCTTCGTCTTGAAGGCCCCCTCGCAGGAAGTGCACTCGTACTTCCGCACATCCAGATGCGTATTCTCAATGTGGCGCTTGAGGGCAAAACGATTTGGGGCATAGCGCCCGCAGACGTCGCACTTGAACACCTCTCCGGATGGATTGTGGCGATCAATGTGATCCTTCAGGAGGCGCTTCCGTTTGAATTTCTTCTCACAAATGGGGCACGAGAGGTCCCCAACGCCCTTAATCTTGTGATTATTCACGTGAATCTCATACGTGTGCTTCCCCTTGATTTCCTTTGCGCAGATTTCGCAGACAAATCTCTCGCCACCCTGATGGATGTTCCGGATGTGCTGACGCATCATGGCATTGAAGGCGAACGCCTTGAGACAGTGGGGGCATTTGAATTTCTTCTGATCCTCCGTCATATGCTTGGCCTGATGGATGTTCATACTGCTGAGAATCATGAAGGTTTTCGGGCATTTGGGGCATTTGTACTTGTGCTGCTCAACTGGGATGTGCTTATTGAGATTGTGCAGATTGAGGCGTGTCTCATTGAGGAATGCCTTGTTGCAGGTTAAACACTTGTAGGCATCGGGATTTGTGTGTCCATTGAGGTGCGTAATGATTGCAATGCGATTCCCCAATTTCCTGTCGCAGCACATCAAGTAGGGGTCCTGTTTGTGGGCAGATTTGAAGTGTCCCCTCAAATCTGGCCACTTTGTGAATGACTCCGCGCAAATACTGCAGTCAAGCTTGAAGAATTGTTCAATCCTTTCATCCTCATTCCTCAAATCATCCAAACTCCTGCGTCCTTTCCTCGAGGATTCACCAGTAGTATTTGTTGCCCTACTACTGCTTGGTTGTCTCCGTTGCTCCCGTTTTCTCACCCTCAACACCCGTTCACTTTGATCCTTTGAAGAATTTCTCTCTTCTTCCTTCTCCTTCTGGTCAGGAATCTCCTCAGTTTTAACTTCCAAAGGTTTTTCTGGGCCCTTTTTTACTTTCACCGGTTTAATTTGCTTTCTTTTCGTCCTCATGGATTTTCTCCTGCTGAGGATGGGCTTTGAATCCGAATCTTCAGTCTCATGACTTGATACCCCACAATCCAGGCTTTCAGCATTATCCAAATCAGGGGATAATTCCTTCACATTAATCATCTCAATGTCAGGCTTGAAGAGCAAAATTGACTCCACAACTTCCCCATAGATTGTCTGGAATATTGTCTCAGCCTTCCGGATGATTGTGAGGAAATCCAGGCATATTTTAGCAGTTTCCATGCACTTCCTGCACACAGCTTTTGGCCAATTGTCCGCAGGATTTATCTAAAAATTATTTTTTAAAAAATTAGATGGAGATTCCTTGAAGAAATGCCCAGAATTTTAACTTACAGACAATCCAAAGGCCTGGGATAGAGATTCATGGAGATTGTCCAGGAAAATTGAAGAATAATCTGATGTTTTTTCAGCACAAAGCCGGCAGACTTCATCATCATCCGCAATTTCTGCCTTCACCTCATATTTCAGTTCCAAATTCATCAAATGGGACATTCTGAGAAGGACTATGAGGGTCACTAGAAGCTCCCAAAGTAAATAAAATTGTTCACTGATGTAAAATTCTTATAAGAGGAGGAGGGACATCCCATCTGTTGTTGTTTTGACGTTTACACAAACATAACCTCACTTTTATATACAACAAAAATATCATCAGCTGTTTTGTTTGTATTGTGAGAACTGTCCAGGAAATTGAGGAAGATATGGATGAAATGGAAGTAATTTGTGATGTGAAAGAAGAAATTATTGATGAGGAAGATCTCTGTCGGCTTTGTGCGGAGAAATCTTTCATGTACTGTTCGATCCTCCAGGAGAATCTTCATGAATCTCTATCGCAAAACTTTGGGTTGTCTGTGAGTTTAGCATCTCTAAAGATTTCCCAGAAAATCCCTAAAATATATTTTTTATAACATTCCAGATCAACCCTGCGGATAATTGGCCAAAAGCTGTGTGCAGGAAGTGCATGGAAACTGCTAAAATATGCCTGGATTTCCTCTCAATTGCCCGGAAGGCTGAGACAACATTCCAGACAATCTATGGGGATGCGGTGGATCCTCTTTTACCCAAACACGACATTGAGATTATTGATATGAAGGAATTGTCAAAAGATTCTCAATCTAATGAAGATATTTTCCACGATGAAAATCCGGAAATTTCTCCAAATTTCGCTGTGAAGGAGGAAGCTGAAGACGATGATGATGCTGAAGTAGTTAAGTTTACTACAGTGTTGACCAAGTCTATTGAAGAGCAAATGGAACATAATCAGGGGGAATCAAATGATGTTGTTGCTGATGACATGATGACGCTTTCTCCGGAAGTTAAAGAGGAGCAAGAGGATAAACCAATTGAAGAAAATAGCGGGAATTTAGAAGCAAAAGAGACATTTATATCGCTTCAGCCAACTCCTCGGGTCATGACTGTTCGTGATCCTAAAGAAATTGAGGAGGAGAACAGAAAATTGCGAGCATTTTACGACATGAGGTGCCCTAATTGCAAGGAGCCATTTGATGATCTTCTCGTTTTGATAAAACACTACAAGAAGGTTCATCGTCATCCAGGTTTCTTTAAATGCCACTGCGGGCGTAAGATAAAAAATCGAACTACACTTGTTACCCATATGAACGAACACATCAACCCTAAGGCACATAAATGCCCCCATTGCGATAAAGGATATACAAGTAAGAGTTCCCTAAAATATCACATAAGCACCCACAACAAACCAAAGCCAGTGGAAGAGGATAAGAAAGGCTCAGACGAAGATGCAGAGACTGACAAGGAGGAGGAAGATGCAAAACTTCGAGAATTCTACGAACTAAAATGCTTCATCTGCGAGGAATCCTTTGAAAAGTTTCCACAATTGTTCAATCACTGCCAGAAGGTTCACCAAGCGAAAGCCTTCATCGAGTGTTGCGAAAAGAATTACTATTCAAGGGCTTGTTTGCTGAATCACATGAATTATCACATCTACCCCGATGGATTCAAGTGCCCAGAATGCACGAGATCCTTCCATAAAAGGAAAAGCTTGCGTAGTCATATGCTCAATCAGCACACACCAAAGGATCAGCGTAAATACAAATGTCCTGATTGTGATAAAACCTTCATGACATCAACTGCCTTCAATCTGCACTCGAGGAAACACTACGACTGGCAAAAGCGTGGATTTGCATGCAAATTTTGCCAAGTCAGACGAACCTTTGAGTCCCCTATTCTCCTGCAGAAGCACATCCGTCACTACCATAGTGAGGAATCAATTGAAAAATTCGTCTGTGACACATGTGGGCGAGAGTTTAGAACACGTACAAGTTTCAAGAAGCACATGGCTTTTCACTTAACCACGGAATCATGCCCGATTTGCAAGAAGAAATTCAATTCGAAAAATTGGTTGGATCGCCACTACAAGAAGCATTTTGAGGACAAACCAACGTATCTCTGTGATATTTGTGGGAAAGTTTCAGCGAGTTATGATTCCCAAAGGGCCCATTTGAAGGTTCACCTGAGGCGGGAGCGAAAGATGCGAGAGAAGGAAAATTCTCAAAAGGAAAATGCTCAAAAAGAAAATTACCAGAAGGCGGAAGAACACGAAAATCAATCAGAAGAATTGCCTAAATAAGGGTACATTCGATACCATTTAAGTTTGAAATAATAAAAGAGAGGAATTAATTCCCTGAATGCTCTGAAGTGAAGAAAAGAAATATTTTTCTTTGAAGGTAAGACAATTTTTTTTATTTTTTTAATTACATAAGTATTAGAATTAAAGGAAATTTAGTAAAAGAAAAAAAAAGTTAAAGAAATTATTTTCAAAAGGCAAAATTCTTTAGGTCAGTTAAATCTTGTTTCTTTTTGCATTGCTATTGAATTTGATCAGATTATTTTTTTAAATATCCAAATACAAAAATGTTGGGCAAAATTCACTAGTAAGTCGTGCTTAAAATTTTAAGTCGGTTTTTAGGTCGGTCTTTAAATTTTAATTCGGTTTTTAAGTCGTTCTTAAATTTTAAGTCAGTTTTTTTAAATCGGACTTAAAAAATGATTTATAATTTTGAGACAGACCTTTTTTAAGCCCGACGAAAACTAACAAAATTTTAAGACCGACTTAAAATTTTATGACCGATCTAAATTTTTAGGCCCGACTTAAAAAACTGATTTAAAATTTGAAGAACGACTTTAAAAACAACTTAAAATTTTATGACAGACCTAAATTTTTAAGCCCGACCTAAAAAACTGACTTAAAATTTGAAGACCGACTTAAAAAACGACTTAAAATGTTATGGCCGATCTAAACTTTTAATCCCGACTCAAAAAACTGACTTAAAATTTGAAGACCGACTTAAAAAACGACTTAAAATGTTATGGCCGATCTAAACTTTTAATCCCGACCTAAAAAACTGACTTAAAATTTGAAGACCGACTTAAAAACCGACCTATAAATTTTAAGCTCAACTTTCTAGTGAATTTCCCCCGTTTGTTTCTTCTACACTGGGCATTTAAAAAATTTTCTTCTAATTCAGTCCGCCAGATAAAGAATTAATTTACTTATTCTGTTAAGAAAAAGTTTTCTAATACCATCGAAAGTTTTCAGTTATATGTACTAAAATATAGCTTTAAACTGGATTAAAAGCTTCACAAAGTTAAGGTTCTTAGTTCTCTTGATAACTTATTTCTGAAAAAAAAATTATTGTGAAAACTATAATATTTAACGCTTCTAAATTATCTTTTACTGATCAAACAGATATTTTACTGATCAAAACGTATTTTACTGACGTAACAAATATTTTATTATTTAAACGAATTACTTTGCTGATGAAATATATAAATTTACTGATCAATGAACAATCTACGGGTCAAATAATTGCTCTACAGATCATCAAATGAATATTTTCCAAATTCATATGAATAGTTTACTGACCAAACATTTTTTTTCTGAAAAATCTAAAAATAAATTTTAGCTTCTGTAAAATGTTTAAGGATTTCTTTCCATGCTCCCCATGCTCTTTCTTTTTATTAATAGCTTTGAAAAATCTCCTTTTTGTCCTTTGTTAAATATTCTTTATATTCTTTAGGTCATTAAGAGGTTTAGATTTATGTAGAAGTATTTGCTGCTGATTCGCTTGAACATTAATGAATATCTCCCCATAAAAATATTTGTTTCCTTTCAATGAATTCCTCTGGATCTCAATTAATTCGCAACGTTTTTAATGAAGCCTCTCAATATTCAGTGGAAAAAAATCTAGTCTAGTCTGGATCTAGAAATCTCTGTTTCTCTTAACGGGAGAAGAAATAAAAATAGATAAAATATTGAAGAGAGATCTTAAGTTTTTTTTTCTTGCAAATCTCTCATCAAAAGTCTTTCGATTGGCGTGATAAACAAGTTTTGGCGAATTCAAGGATTTTTTGCTGCTGTTGTGTGGCACCAAGAAGACTGTTTACGTATTTTTTCATACAAAAAAGCGATATATTTTCATATAAATGCCGGATTAATTTGCATATAAAATTGGAATATTAATGAAGGAGCTGCTTTGTCGTCAAGCCAGGGAAGTAGCAGAGTAATAAGAAAAAAATCCCGCGTAGAGCTGAAGGAAAGCCGATGAAGGGAATCACGCGTACTGTGGCTGTTCAGATTTCTCTCAACAGTGATGGAGGCTGTTGAAATGATCGCGATTCTTGAAGATTGGACCCCATACAGAGGTCTGAGCTGGCTTGCTGGATGCTGAGGCCCTATTCTCCTTGTCACGCTTCTGCATGCTCTCAAAACCAGCCCTCTTGGAGTCCTGATTGCGATGGTAAGCAGCCTCCACACTGGTGAATCCTGAGCGTTCTCCTTGCACCATTTTTTTGCTTTCTTTTTTTAGTTTTTTATTCAAAAAAGTCGAAGAAAGTTTAGCACCAAAAGCGACACAGTTAAAGAATTTTCAAAATATTATTTTTGAGTTTCTCTCAAAGCGATTTTCGCAATTTCACTTGCACGCAATTTTCTTTTTTTTTTGCAAAGTCAGGGTACGTATTCAATTAGGGTGAGCACTTGAAATTCTAGATGATTTCCGGAGTTTCCAGTACGACTTCCTTTGCGAACACCGAGATTTTTAGTCAATCTGAAGGAGAAAATAATTTTTAAAAAAATCATTAATAATTGAAGACGTTTTATTAGAAGAAAAAAAAAAGAAATTAAATACTTACGTGATGATCGGTAAATTCTTGTACTTTCTCTGGTAAATTAGAGGTATCATTGACACAAAATTTTACAAAAATCTCATGGAAAAATAATAAAGTTTCTTTCACTCTCCGAACTTAGAACAATGTTGATAACTCTTGGAAGATTTGCTTCAATCTGATGCTCTTGTCACACAATCCTCGGGCTTTTATACCCAATAGCGTGTCTCTATGGCTCAGGCAAAAGCGTGCCTCTTACCACGTAGAAAAATGATGTCTTAGACACAAAGTTCTGGACTGAGAACTCGTTAGACTGGTTCAAAAGATTCCCAATGAAGCAGAAGAAAAAAAACGGAGAAATATGCAAAAATTTCGCTTTATCAGCCAAATGCGGTGACTCCCTCGCGTGATTTTTATGATCCATTTAGTGAATTTCCATCGATGAAAAATACAAAATGTACTGGTAAGCTGACCAAGCTTACGAGAGCTGTGTTTCTTTCAGTGTACCAATTTTGTGAGAGCAAACTAGAACGCGAATTTGTTTAAATACATGCAAAATCGGGAAAAGTTGAAAAGTCATCCCCTAAGAAATCTTTAAAATGCCATATCTCGGGAACGGCTCCATAGATTTTCGAGTTTGAGCTATCGTTGGAAAGGTCTTAACTTCAACTATAACATATTAAAATATGAAGTAAATCGATAATGGCATTTTCGAAATATTCGAGTTCGAAATTTTCGAAAATTTTGATTTTGACTTTAGCGCCTCTCGTGGTCATTTCTCGAACTTGTAATGTTCTAGACATTTGTAGGGCTTCACGAAACCATTCATTTGCACTTGAGTTGATCAAAATCGGACTTGTAGAAACCGAGATATGACATGCCAACTTTGGAAGGCTATATCTCGAGAACGGAGACATAGATTTTCTTCATTTTTGGCATGAAGCTAGATAATATGGTCAGCTATAACATATCAAAAAATGAAGCAAATCGATAATGGCGTTTTCGAGATATTCATCGAAAACTCATCGAAAATTTTGTTTTTGATTTTTGGCCCCCTAGCGGTCACTTTTGAAACTTTGGATGTTCTAGAGAGTTGTAGGGTTTGTTGAGATCTTTCATTTAACCCCGGGTTGATCAAAATCGGTCAAGCCGTTTTCGAGTTATGGTCGATTTTCGATGAAAAATTGTGGCGGCCATATTGACTAAACGGCTTGACCGATTTTCGAAAATGAGGTATCGTTGGAAAGCTCTTGATGGCCCCTACAACATATCAAAATTTCAGATTTTTAGCTATTACAGGGGCTGAGATATAGCGAAAACAAAATTTTGAGGTTATTCAAAATGGCGGACGCAGGGGTGGGGGGTAAAATTTGACGTCATAATCTGACGTCTTCCAGTCGACTTTTAAACTTTGCCGTTTACCGCAAGTCTCTATCTATTACCGTTCTCTTGCAATTTCGGGTTGAACCACGGACGGACGGCCGGACGGCCGGCCGGAAAAAAAATTTTTTTGGCGCATACGTTTTTTGGAATGTGGGGACCCTAATTCGTGCTCATACCAAGTTTGAGCCCGTTCTGACGACTTTCGATTTTGCTCGGTACACAAAAGCTGTGTCTGAAAGAAACACAGCTAAAATGCGTCACACAGGTCATATGGACGTCGAATACAGTCGTGACCTCGTGGTAGGACCGTCGTCAAAATGACTTCTCCGCGGTAAAACGGCTTCAGAATGAAGAATTTTGCCTTCGCAGTGGGACTATTAGTACTATTGGAAAGGGAAGATACTAATTGTCCCACTGCGAAGGCAAAATTTCTCATTCTGAAGCCGTTTTACCGCGGAGAAGTCATTTTGACGACGGTCCTACCACGAGGTCACGACTGTAAATACGTTTTTGGGAACAAACTGGCTAAAACTGCCTCAAAGTCATCTTCCTGCATCAATCTCACTTGTTGATCTTCAAAAGCCATTGAGGAAAAACTATTTATCTGAAAATTTACAACCTTGTTTCTTCTTCTGTCTGGTATTGATTAAAAATAGCATTTAGGGTTCTATTTAATGGCATTTGATTTAATTTGATTTTTAATTTTATGCTTTTTTAGATGGAGGGGAATTTGGTTTTTCCATGAGATTGCGGAAAATTCAAGATTTTCAATTTTATTTCCTTGTCCTCAAGATTTTTTGAGAATTGTTTTCTTTGTTCTTTTAAGAGTTAAATTAATCTTCAGCCTTGATTTAAGGCCATTAAATTTTTAATAAAAAATTGTTTAAAGAAAAATATAATTTAGTAAAAATTCTAATTTGATAAAAAGGATGAAAAGATTTTTTATTGATCTAATTTTACCTTTTTAGTGCTTCTGAAAATAATTTTAGGAGAAATTGAACCAATTTAATTTTCTTCTTGTAAATTGAACAGAACAGAACACATTCTGGTGCAAAAATTTCACATTAAATGCTTATTAAAAATTACCCTGAGAACGGAACATGATGCATGGCTAGATGAGAGAATTTTGGTGTTCTAGCACCCCTCAATAGTTGAGGCAGTTCAGAATTTTTTTGAGTTCAAAATAACTCATTTCTTTTAGCTAAAAATTTCATGAAAAACTTGTGAAAAAAAAATTTTCTAACGTTTGAAGAAAAAATTGAAGCGAAACAAATAAATCGTCAAGATAAACTCTAAATAGAGTTCTTTTAAAGTTAAAATAAATAAACAATTATTCCCTTGTCCCTCTTCTTTGCTAAACTAAAAATAAAACTATTAAAATATCTGAATTAAAGTCTTAAAGGTAATTTATTTCTTGCGCAAAGTTGAACTATTTTATGGAACAAACTTTAAGCTTTTTTATTCGTTGGTGTAGTTCCACTTTTTAAATTGTTTTTAATAGTTTAGCTAGACACTCTTCCGAAGAAAATTACGCAGCTATTTTACTTTATTAATGTATTACTTGGAAGTGGAAATATTTTTATTCAAAGAAAATATAAAATAAATTTATATTTATATGTTTAGTCAGCGAAAATTAATTTAATTAAAAAAAAACAGAACATTTTCGCCAAACGTTTGCTCATAGCGTCATCAAATAGAAGGATCAGCAATCAGAGCGTCAATAATACGTATACATATAGCAAGAGATCTAATTAGCATACCTGTGCGGGGATTAAGTTTATATTAGGTCATGATTTGCGTGGCTAGCAACACAGCTGTTTTCCCATGGCGTGAGCTATACAAAAAAAAATTCCCCGCGATCTTCAACCAAAATCTCTCGATCTCTCTGCGCGTCTGTGTGATCAAATGACGCTATTACTGATCGCTCAAAAATGCAGATCAGGCCATTTCGCATTCGAGAGTGCCTCACAGTACGACCAAAAAAAAAGCGACGTGCAAAGAAATTCGTAGGTTTGGAGACAGGCAGCAAAAAAAATGGAACAGAGGTTATTGAACTGATTGAAATTTTTAAATTATTTTTTTTAATAATAATTTTTAATCAGAATCATTTAATTTAAATGACATTTTTCTCTCCCTCTCTTTTCTCTCACTAAATTCTACGATGTAAAATGCTCTGTATCACATGATCGTGGCACCGCCCTAGCAATGGTGTAGGCTGTTAAAATGCTCGCGATTCTTGAAAATAGGCCCCCAGGCGCCGTACTTGTTGGAGGTGCTATTATTCGTCTGCTGCTGCTGATGGTGATCTCTTGTATTGGGCAATCTCTGTTGGGACTGCTGCAAACCCGATCTCTTGGCCTCTGTGTCACGTTCAGTGTGAACCTTTGCACTTGAGCTCTTGTATCCTTGAACCATTTTCAATGTTGGTGAAGATGCCTGGGCAGATCCTCAAGGTACGTACTCAATAAGGGTTAGAACTTGAAATTCAAGACGATTGCCCGAGTTTCCTCTGCGACTACCTTTCCCAATGCAGAGATTTCTACTGAATCTGCAAAGAAGAGAATTTTTTTTGCTCATTTAATTTTATTTCACATTTTAAACCATTTTAATGGGGAAGCATTAAATGTAATGCCATGCTACAGATTTGCTTAATTAAACCAGATTTGATTCAAGTTTACCTTGACAGGTAAGCTAGAAGGGATTAAATTCTTAAGAAAACATTCTCAAAGACTTTTCTCAATCAATCCAGATTAGTCCAAGAAGTTTTTACAAAATCCAATTTTAAAATTGTCTAGAAAGGTCAATTCTGAACTGAAATTCTTGAAATTTCACCCAAAAAGATTCTAAAAATCCTCCTTTAACCGAATCTATTCGATTTTCGTTAAAAAATACTTTTATTTTGCCATTTTAAAAGCTCTCAAATATGGAAACATATAATTTCAGAAGAAAACTAAGGAGAATCTTTCGTTTTGATCGAAATAAAATTTCATTTGATTAAGAGGATTAAGAGGAAATTCCTATGTATTCTTTTGATGAGAATGAACCAAAAACGTAAATTCATTTATACGTTTTTGGCTCTAGCTCCCACAATTTCTGAGATATCGACTTCAAATCAGAAGCAAATGAAAATTTTTGAGTTTTTCTACAATTTGCATTTTTCCGCATTGAGATATCTCAACCCAGTCAAAAGATATAGGACGATCAAACACAAACATTAACTTTTAGCCCACCTTGTATAAAAAATAAAATATTAAGATAAATTATGTTTTTTTTTTTTAAATTTTCTTTTGATCATGCTGACCTTTTTTAAAGATCTCAAAGAAAATTTTAAAAAAAATGAGACTCTGTAGAGGCTTAAGCTTAATAATTCTCTAAAACTATTGCACTTAAAAGTCTTCTGATCATTAAACTTGAGCTAATGATGAGTCTGTCTGTAGCACAAGTGTAAAAATTTTTTTTATAAACTTAAAAGTTAATCCATTAAATTTACCTCACAGTTGGCAGAAACTTTAATAGCACGTCGTCAACACTCAGAAACATTGACACAAAAACTACACTGTTTGTTTTAGAGATTGAACTTTAAAAAATCCACCAATTAAATGATGATGCTGAAAGTCTTGAAGAATTTTCTTTGATTTTGACTTTTTTTAGATAGATCTTGGGCGATCTTTTGGGAAATTTTTGATGATATTTTTCTCTTATTAAAAATTGAAAAGAAATTCAAGAAATTAATCCAGGGAGAGGGCTTTTTGTGCGAATGAAGTCAACAAGACGAATGCGATGGAGAAAAGGCCATCAGCGAGTCTTTATACGGACAGACGACGATCACCTGTGCGGGGAACCTGTACAACACACATTGAGTGCACCCAATACTGGTGGGGAAATTCTTTGAGAAGTCACGCAAAAGTGTAAGAAATTTTAATCATTTTTGCCTCCAACACGTAGTGTGTGGTGGAGTACCCAATATATATGACTGATAAACAGGTTTTCACCTGCTTCAAGATTGCAAAAAAAAAATTTTTGATACCCCAGATTGCAAAAAAAATTGAAGAATAGAGCAAAGTCTTAATGAACTCAAAAAATCATTTTTTTATCACAACAATGAACAAGACGAGTGTCTTGATAATGTAGCGTGATATATGGGAGCGATTCAAACAGGAGAAAAACATTAATAAAAATTTCCCAACGTGTTCCCATTTTGTAGGTGTTTGAGATATAAATCAAGCGAGAAATATATTTCTTCTCCTATCTTCGTGGCCTCTTTTCTTTCATTTTTTTTTTACCTTTGGCAAATAATTCGTTCATTTACCGCCAATTTGTGTGAAGAAGAATATTCACCCCTCATGCAGCAGAACAAACATATTTTTTATTAAAGAAAAAATCCCCCAAAAAATCAATAAAATGATCTTCAGTCGAATAAAAAAAGATTTCTCACACGTAAATAAGTAAATGAAGAAAAAAAAATAAAAGAGAATAAATTAGAAAACGAAGGAGAAAAATATTGTACAAAAATAATAAAAGTCGGCTGACGCAATAACCAAAAATGTAGCATCATACAGAAAATATGGAATATAAAATGAGATGGAATAAAATGCATAATTTTACAATCATATTGGAACAATTCTCTGATTTACACTGTGCTAACTAATATTTGTAATTTCCATTTTGCAATAAAATTGAATTTTTTTTGTGCATTTATAATTAATCTGGTTTTTTCCACATCAACTCTGTGGAGCAAGATGCAAGATGACTCTCCAACGACGTTTTTTTTATTCAGTTCAATAATCTCCTGTTTATTTGCATAACTTCTCAAGGTTTTTCATACCAATGCACATTCTTCACTCTCTAGAATATTATTCATTCAAGCTTTTATAATCCTGTAAGAAGAGAATTAATTATTCATTAAAAGAAATAAATTTTAATATGGCGTTGAATGAGAACGACGGTTACATTTTTGCTAAATTCAAAATGAACACATATGCAGCATATGCTTTTACCCGACCATTAATGTCTGGCTCAAATAATAAAATTTGAACTTTAACGAACTTTTTTTTTGCTTTTCCAAAAATACGGTTTTACTTGTTTTTCCGCCAATTTTCTCTCACAAAACACATTTTTGGAACTCCTGGGGAACTTACGAATGCTCTGGGGCTCCCGGGGACCCCCTCTGTGCGAAATTTGGGGACCGCGGAAATTTTGACGTTTGGGTTTAAAAATTTGAAATTTTTGACGGTTGGGGATTTTACACTTATGGAATTTTTTATGCCAAAAATTCAAAAGTGCTTTCCTGGTCACAAAAAACACAATTTCCCCGGAAAATTTGGTGGAAAACGCGAGAAAATTGCGAAAAAGTGAATGAGTGAGGGAGACGGATAGCGGTGAAATGCATCTATCTCATTTCCTCTTCAACAAAATGTACCAAAAAGGGCACCAAAGTAGTAAAAAAAAAAGTGAATTTTATATGGGGGCGCTACGAAGGGGGGCTTCGGGGGGAAAATTATTACACGCACTCAAAACCGCTTGATGTAAGGAGCCTCTGTGCCAAATTTCATTGCGATCGGACAAACGGTGTGGATTTGTATAGCTGTAAAGAACTTTTTACTTAATTTAATTTTTCTTTCCTGAAGAAAAAATTCATTTTTTTCGCAAAAAATTTGATCTGAGTTAATTTCTAATAAGAAATTTAATTTCCTCTGTCCCCAATTTTTTCTAAAAAACAAAAAAATAAAACATTTCATTACAGATTTTATTTAATAACTTTATTTCATTTTTAAAAATAATTTTTAGCAAAACTATTTCAAAGCTTTTCCTTGATTCTGCAGAAGCTGTGAGGAGCTGCTTCCATAAATTAAATCTCTGCAAAATCCAACTTCACGCTGATATTGACGGAGCAGAGTTGCGTCACGAGGAATTTAAAGATGTAGGGCACCTGAATGTGGCCAATTTTGGCGCCATCCCCGCACAGGAGGCACGTTGCGGGAGCTGAACGAAGATCCCCCGCTTCGTCGCGACTCACAACCTTCATTATGGGCCCCAGGAGGCTGCCACAGCCCCGGCAGACGATCACGGAGACTTTGTCTGAATTGTGGAAGAGTCGATCGTGCAGGAGGAAGGATGCCCCGTGTGCAATGAGACTATCACGTTCCATCTCCCCAAAACGAACACCTCCACCGCGTTTTCTTCCCTTCACCGGTTGATGCGTCATCTGATCAACTGGCCCCGTGGAGCGTACCTGCCACTTATCCGACACCATGTGCCTCAAGCGCTGATAGTGAACAACGCCGAAGAAAATGTCAGCTTTGAGTTCACGCCCATCTGTTCCGCTGTACATGCGCTCAGTGCCGTAGTAGTTGTACCCTCCGGACTCGAGGAGGCGCCCAAAGTAATCAATCGCCGTGTCTTTCTCCGTGAACCGGAAAGGTGTAGCGTCGTGCACAAGGCCATGGAGAGCCCCACTCTTCCCGGCCATCATCTCGATCATCATAGCAATTGTCATGCGGGAAGGGAAGCCGTGTGGATTGAAGACAATGTCCGGAATGAGGCCACTCTCGGTGAAAGGGAGATTCACATCCGGCCATTTTTGCGAGCAAATCCCCTTCTGTCCAGCCCTGCTGGCGAATTTATCTCCCACCGAGGGGTTCCGCTGAATCCTCACTGTGATGCATGCCTGCTTCGGCGTGCTCCCCTCAAAGCCCCCACATAACCTCACACTTGCCACCACGCAGTCTTCCTTGTCTTTGTAGTACATCGTCTTGTAGACTGCTTGATTTGTGTCAAAATAGCAGTAGAAGGGTGACTTGAAGGAGAGCTTCGTTCCCGGATGCGGGAAACCATCTGTGTCCAGGAATTCCGGAAGTTTCGGATTGTGCGGATCACGGGCGAAGAAGAAGTCATTCTCATCGAGGGCAATGAAGGTACTCTTCTGAATACTCCCGTGCGCCAAACCACGCTCATATGCCGCCTTATTGATAATCATGGCGTCCTCCATGTCATAGCCTGTGTACGAGATTACAGCCACAATGGCATTTGTTCCCATTGCAAAGTCATCCATCTCAATGAGATCATGATGTACGGGCCTGAAGAGGGGCGTTGTGGGTGTCTGCAGCCTGTAGAGCTTCGTAGCTGCTTGGAGGGAATAATTCTGGCAGGGTGTACCCATTGTTTGCTTCCCCATCTGACACTGATACATATTTCGCGGGGATTGATTGCAATCCGGCATGGGGATGAGATTGGCAAGATTGCTGAGGAAGGATGTCTTTGCCAATTCCATGTGTGTCGTCACCCCGGGATAAATCTCCTCCGGACACACAGCAATCTCCATGTAGACTTGCTCAAAAGTCCCCACGAGCTCAATTTTATTGGCCAGAAGATTAATCACAGGGCGCATCATTCGGGCAGCACCGAGAAAGAGAAATAACCCGGGGAAAAGTCCTCCCGTTTTCCGGGGAATGCTGACAATCTCCAATGTATTGGGAATTACGTCACCAGCCACCTTGAGGAGGCGCAATTTATCCACAATCCTGGGCAAGCTTTCTTCAGCAATATGCCCAAGGCAGCGTCCTTCCAGCATCACAATAACCATGCATTTGGCATCCCCCTGGAGGGAATCAATCGCACACATTCCCAACTTTATCAATTCCTCCTCAACACGCCGGAAGTGCGTGAGTTTCGGTGCTGGAGAGACTTTGCAGCCCATTGTGAGATGATTGAGGAGACCACATGGGGAACCATCGGGTGTATGAACAGGACAAATGAATCCCCATGCATCCGGAAGGAGTTTCCGGACGTCCGTTGTTCGCATCTCCGTAAAATAGGCCCCCCTGTGGACTGCCCGGAAGTGAGACATGTACCGCATCCGGTTGATATTCTCCGCCATAATAACCAACCCCGAAGTCTGCTGCAGCCCGAGGGAATTGCTCGTATTGATATTCCCCGTGGCCAGGAAATTCTCCATGCCACGCGTAAAGGTGCCACAGTATTTGAGGGCTGTTGTCATCTCTGTCTGTGTCAGGGAGAATCCCATCGTACTCTGGGCCTTCTTGAGAATGTTAAACTTCAGCGACACGAGGTACATTTGCAAGCGATCCTTGAGGAGTTTCTGCATCAAATGCCCACCCAGGAGAATCTCATGCATCATCGTACTGTCTGCCCCTTCGGCAATTACCTTCCCCTGAGCAGCTTGGAAGAGCTTCTGAATCATCAAGCAAATCACGTGGAATTTATCTCTGTTACCATCCAGGTGAATTAGCACGGTCTTCTGCAGGAGATACTCCCCAACTTCCTTGTCGGACGTACTCGAGAGAATATTGTAGAGCTTTGGCCGGAAAACTTGTCCCAGAAATGCCAGACATTCCTCCTGCGTGTGAAGTCCTTCCTCGTGAAGATCCCTCAGCATTGTTTGCAGGCATCCAGCGTAGTACAAATCATCTTCATAGCCACGCAGGCAAGTTTGATAAATTGAGAGATCCGTCATGGGTAGGAGAGCCTTGAGGAGCATCATTACGGGCAGGTAGGAGAGGGCTCTTCCATTGGAAATCATATATTTAGCTGTGCCATTGTTGAGGAAATGCAGAACGTTATTCGTGGACGTATGATCAGGCATCTCTGATCGAATAATCACACCAATATCACTAAAAAGATGCCCACGATCGCGCCAGGTGCCTCTCTTGAGGGCAATTGGGTAGTTTTTCCGCATCTGCAGCAGCATCCGGATGAGTTTTTCATTGCCCTTCACGACAAAGTATCCACCCCATTCATTCTCATGCTCCCCCGCACGCACAAGCTGCTGCGGAGTCATCTTGGCCAGATTGCAGAGACGCGACATGAGCATTATCGGTACTTCCCCAACATCCTTATTAATCGGTGGCTTTGGTACCCCGTTCACATACCAAGAAATCCTCACGTTGCACTGCCCACGGTATGAGGCATTCCTCTGTCGACATTCCATGGGGTACACCCTCCTCGTGCGGACATCTGTGACATTCAATGGAACCGTGGGGTTGGAAATTGCAAAACTATCCACCTTCAGCGTTACCCGATCACTGTTGGGCAATTCAAATTCAACTGGATCGAGATTCTTCACACAATCATTCAAGCCCTCATCTATCATGTAGTTGAACGACTCCACATGGGGCTCCCCCAAAATTTTGAGAAGCTGCAGGAAGGACGGAAAGAAAAAAAATATAACCTCATTCCACTGCCGGTTGAATTTTCTTGCAAATTTCTTTCTTACCTCATTTTGTTTTGATTTGATTTCTCTAAATTCTGCTCTTGAGTTTGTCAAGCGAGGCTTTGACGTCACTTTTGGGGCGCTACTCATTGTTTTTCTTGCAAAATTTCCCCTAAAACTGATCACATGTGAACTATCGAGAAAGTTTTCTTTGCAGTTTTTTTTTATAGAGACTTTTGTGAGGTTAGGAAATTTCTTCGTTTTTTTTTCCTTCGGCAATCTTCGCGTGAGGAAAGAAAAAAGAGATAGCATGATCAAAGATACAGTGGGTGAGAAAGAGAGAATGAGAAGTTACGTGTCGCTCAAAAACAGCTGAAAAGGAATTTTATTGTTATTGTTGTTTTTTTTTCTCAAGAAATCCTTGTTTCCTTATAAAAAATATTTTCAAAACAAAACAAAGAAAATACAAGCATATCGAGGGCTACATTGTAAAACCGGCTAACTTTGTATGAGTTTTATGTTGAATGAAAATGATGAGAACAAAAACAAAACAAAGATGGACATTTTTGAAGGTTAGGTCACTGACCTTTGACTTCCTCTGCTGGAGGAATTTTTAATTCATCTCCACTGGATTGTCCGGGAAAAACATTCAGAGAAACAGCTTGAATGGGGGTTCAGAAGATGTGAAAAAAAAAGACACAACCAAAGTGCAAAGTAAACATCTTGTGTAAACAAACAAGAAGTGGGAGTTGCGCGCAACATATCTGCGCAACATTACAGTGAACATGTTTGCGAACACAAACGGACGTACACACAACGACACTTCGCGACACATCGGTCAGGGAGTTGCTCGGGAGGAGTTTTTTCATCGCGCAAGAGAACTGGAGCTACGTGAGCGCCTCCACAGTGTTTTCCAGGGTCACTTGTCGTCCCAGGGAGCACCCCAGTGGAACATGGATAGGTATAGGATGATGGAGTCGCATGTAAAGATAACGGAACAGCTCATAAAGTTGGTTAAGCCCCATCCGGAGCTCTACGACATGAATTCACATCTCTACAACGACAGGGCACACATTGATGGGCTCTGGGCGCAGATTTCTCACACAATGCAAATGTCCAGTGAGTACAAAAGTTCCCCTCATGTGCATTATGTGGGATAATTGAATCCTTTCTTTTGCAGCGACTGAAGTGCGGACAAAGTGGAATTCACTACGGAGTCAATTTATGCGTGCACTGAAGCACGAGAAGATGCCCTACGGAGCCTCTGGGAGGCGCCGTAAGAAGTGGTACATGATGGATTCTCTGGATTTCCTCCGTGGGGTTCTCACAGTACCCGACACAGATCATTCCATGTAAGACATCTCAGAGCATTTCTCCTCTCAAAGCTTTTTTCAATGAGAAATTCTCTCTTTTGCAGCGATAAATCCCCTCCGGAAACATCAAAGCGACTCCCTTCGTATCCCGAAATCCCAATTGTGGTGATGAAGCAGGAATCCCAGAGTGCAGAGAGTGAGGGTGGTGTGGAGGAGATCCCACTGCCGGAGAAGAGACACAGACTCAGTGGGCCATCAGAGGAGCGTGCAGAGAGTCCACTGGATAGATATGGCGAAAGGACCTACATGGATGACTCTTATGCCTCCACATGCATCCTGGATGATCCACCGGGACCCACAGTGAGTGCCACGCAGCCAGGAAACTACGATCAGCTATTTTTTCAGAGTCTCGATGAGGATATCAAGAAGTTGGCGCCACACCGACGTCGGCGACTCAAGGAAGTCTTCCTGCAGACACTAAATAACCTCCTGGATCAGCAGGAAATGGAAATGGAGAGGAATACTGTGGCCAGGGTGTGCCAGAGGAGTCAGAATTAGTGGAAAAAACTCTATTTTTATTGAAAGGATTTCTTTTTGAGAAAGAATCCTTTTATTGAAAAAAGATTTTTTTTTGATGGGAAAAGATTTGAAACAAAAAATCCTTTTTTATAGAAAAATGTTAAGAAATTCCTTCTGCGGAAAGGGATGCCTAAAATCAAGGAATATAGAACCTTTAAAATTTATTTAAGAACTCCAAGGATAAGTTTTTGATCTGGAGGCTCTGAAAGGAGCAAAATTAAAACAACAAATTCATATTAAAATAAATATTTATTCCTTGAATTTGGGATTACTACCCTACCATCCATGAGTCCTGATGTTCCTGTGGCTTAAAGCACAACAGGATTGTAACAAATTAACGGCCGATGAGAAACCAATAGATTAATGTAAAATAAATATATCAGTTTTATGTGAAAGAAGGATTTTTCTGATTTTTCAATCTTCCTTGGCAAACCTCTGGATTGGCTGATTAATCATTGTTATCCTTGCAGTCCAAGAAGGATCACAGAATGTCTCCTCTTCCTTCGGTTTCTCTTGCACAGAATGGAGATCACAGAATTAATAAATTCTTGACGGAACCTTTGCAGAATGTTTTTTAGGAGTATTTTTCTCCTTCCGGGAGCGTCAATAAGGGATGCGGGTTTAAAAAAAAACGAATCTTTTCCCAAAGCTTTCGGCGTTTAACCACGCCTTCCTCAGTGGTAAGTTTGTCAATTATTTGAACCCTTGTCAACAATCTCCTTTTCTTCTCTTGGCATTTTACATCGGCAGGGAATTTTCACTAGATTTTCTCAATTTTTCCTTTTCCTTCTCTGTGGAGTGAACGCACAGTAACCAATAAACAAGTGATTAGTTGACTTGACGTCCCCGGAAGGAGATAAATACTCATAAAAAACATTCTTCAGGGTCAGTTTTTTTTATAGAAGCTGAGATGCTCCCTCCGGGGGCGTCATGGATGCGTGTCAATCCGAGAAAACACAATTTTTACCAGAGTTTTCGGAAAATCGCCTCGCCTTCTTCAGTGGTCAATTTTTTGTCTACTTTCGGATTCCTTCAGTTTCTTTTTCTCTTTCAGGCAGTATATTGTCCGGATGGGGATATTTTTCCGGGTTTCTCTCAAGTTTTCCCAGAACATAAGAACACAATCAGGGTCACTCGGATTCATTTGTGCTTCGCCGGACGCTTTTTTCCCGTGTCTCCACATCCCCTCCGTAGGCGATTTGAGATGGTCTTCTGAGCTACTCCAAGTTGTTCTGCCAGCTGCATCTGTGTCTGTCCTGAATTCCCCGCCAGCAGGGCGTGTAGCTCCTCGTCGTCCACTTTGAGCGGCGCCCCAGTACGTTCCCGGTCACTAACATCAAAGTCTCCCTGCTTGAAGCGCTTAAACCAGAACTGACACGTACTCTTGGACACTGTTCCCTCACCGAGGACCTCACAGATGGCTTCACAGGCTTTTGTGGCACTATTTCCCTGATGAAATTCATACAAAATACAGTGGCGGATGAATTGCTTCTCATTTGCCATCCCTACACTTTGAGGTTATGTTGAACAGCTGATTGAAGAATTACGTGAGAAAAAAAATCCCATAATTTTGAGGATTTTAAATGATTATATAATTCCTTGTAAGTTCTATATAATTCTAAATAAATCTACTCTCCTAGAATATCCTGTGTGTGGAATGGGGAATCATCTGTTGTTTCCTTTTTGATACAATTTAGCTGAATGAGGAGCTTTTTGTGAACCTTCTCAATATGCTCCTCAAGGAGATCTTCCTGATCAAAAATTTCCGGGCAGTGGGGGCAATTGAGGAAATTCGGAAAGTCCTCCTCAGTGAAATTTTCTTCCTTCACATAGTTGCTTTCTTGGTAAACTTCTTGTGTTTCCGAGAAGTTTTCTAGGGTGTTCTGGAAGATTTCGTGCATTTTTTGATTTTTCTGCTGGGCCAGCGGGATAGGAGATGGAATTTCAATGCTATAATTGTGTTTGCGAATGTGCACGAGGAATTCCCTGGCCACAGTACCAATCCAGCCACAAATGGGGCACGTATAGACCTTCCCGGAATACATGGTGGCTTCTTCTCCCCTACAGTACTTCCGCATGTGTCGATCGAGATTTGTTGTATTCTTGTAAGTTTTTCCGCAATGCGGGCACTGAAGATTTTCCTCATCTTTTTTCGCATGAGCTTCAGCATGGCGCTCGTACTTGAACGGTTGTTTGAGATCCTTTTCACAGGATTTCGTTTTTTCCAATGATTTATCTCGGTTGTGGTGAGTCTTCCGTATGTGCTCATTTAGTTGTTCCCTATTCTTGAATTCGTCTTGACAAGAAGAGCAAGAGAAGTTTCTCACGTTCTTAGGAGGCCCCCAATCTTCCCAATCTACCAAAAGAGACAAACAAAATTTAAAAAAAAAATTAAAAGAAATCTTCAAGAAGAGATTTTTAGCAGAAAATCTCACAGCTTACCTTTCTGGGATGATGACTGTCGTGGGTGCCTTTTGCTAATGTGATTCTTCCGGGCTTTTTGGTAAGCAAACATCTGGGGGCAGTGTCTGCACTTGAAGACTTTCTTCTTCCTGCAACCATCCTCAAGATGCTTCTTCAGGAAACATTTATGCCTGAATGCTTTCCCACAGGTTTGACACGTAATGGCTCTCTTAACGGGCTTCACGACATCACTGCCCTCTGCATTGGATACAATCTCCCTGTGTATCTGCCACTGATGTGATTGCACCTCAGCCCGGCACTTGAACATCTCCCCACACTCCTCGCATTCATGGCTACTCTTGATGTGATTCCCCAGCGCTATGTCACTGAAGAATGCCTTGGAACAGATGGAGCAGGGAACTTTGATGCGCGTATGCGTGGCCATGTGTAATTCCAGAAGATGCTGAGACACGAATCTCTTGCGACAGAATTTACACGGGATGTCGTCATCATCCAATAGAGGATCCATCGATACCTTCTCATCATTCCTCTCGGAAATATCCTCCAGATCCTCGAGAATTGCCCTGAAAAACAAAACAAGAATTCATCAAAGGGATCTCCAAAACGGGAAAATCAATAATTTACCCGTACTTTTTCCATCCATGGGCATTAGAAAGTTCTTCTGTGCACTCCTCCTTCACAATGACATCCCTAAAGGGATTTTCCGACGCTCTAAATTCCATTTTCACGAGGAAAATTCACAAAACAACAAAACTGCTGCTTGAAACAGCAAATATTGCAACTGTTTTGTATCGATATTGCGATGTTTGCTGTTGCAAGCGTTGCAAGCGACGAAAAAATGCAAAAGTTTTGCTCTGAAGTTAGCTGCATAATTACGCGCTTTGAGTTAGTTTTTGGCGGGAAAAGGTCTTTTTAGGGATTTCTTCTGATCATTTTCTTTAACTTTAACATTTTTTCTTAGCATAAAAATTCTTATATTCATTAAAAAAATCTCTTCTTGCTTTCTTTTCCGTGAAATTCAGCGGGAAAGACGGGGGAAATTAATAACATAGGGTGAAGGTGAATTCATCGAAAGTAATAGAAAAACATCGCACGTCATTGTTTCGTATGTTCCTGCTGTGCGGAGTTTCTGAAAGTATCCCCGGATGGTGTAAAAGCGAATAGTTCAGCGTGGAGCAGACAATATAATTCGCACCAATTGGATAGATAAGATAATGCGCTTGTACCTCAATCAGTCGACAAGATGTTGCTGATGAGGAAAGTCAGGAATTTGTGCTCAGTCACACGTTTCTTCAGTGACTACAGAGGAGGTGGGAATCAAAATAACCGTCCAGCTGATCATCCATTCTGGAGGACTGTTAACATCCTCAAGAATGATTTCAAGCAAGTCGGACAATTCCTCCTACCACGAAGTTCTGCTGGTAAGAGCTCACAGGATGCCGACAGAGAATTGGATGCCTATTTGGATAAATATCGAAGACCAGAAATCTTCCCGGAACACTGTGATGTCCTTGTTATCGGAGGTGGTGGCATGGGGAGCTCCATAGCGTATTGGCTGAAGAAGGAAGCACGGGAAGGATTGAATGTAGTTGTTGTGGAAAAGGATAGTTCCGTAAGTTCTTAAATAATAATCCTTTAACCTTTACAAAGTTTACGAAAGAAAAGAAAAATCTGTGATCTTGAAATCACCTAGTAAAAGTAGATTAGATAGCATGAATTGGTTCTAAGAACTGTGTGTAAATAAATTGCTCTCCTATTGATATTTATTGTTGACAAGACATTCCGCGTGTAAAGTATTGTCTTATCTTGTCATCATCTTCCAGTATTCAAATGCATCAACAGCGTTATCAGTCGGTGGATTGAGGCAGCAATTCTCACTGGTGGAGAACATTGAAATGTCCCTCTATGGCGCAGACTTCATCCGTAACATCAAAGAGCACCTCGGGGATGATATGGATGTGAATTTTACACCCCACGGATACCTCTTGCTGGCCTCCGAGGCAGGTGCGGAGACACTAGACCGGAATTCAAGGCTGCAAAATGAACTCGGGGCACGCAATGAGATCCTCACAGTGGAAAAGCTAAAACGTAAATTTCCATGGCTAAATGTGGATGGAATTGCCCTCGGATGCCATGGGCTGGAGAAGGAGGGATGGTTTGACCCATGGTGCCTCCTTAGTGGCTTCAAGAGACGCGCCCAAGAGTACGGAGCTCAGTACATTAGTGCCGAAGTGAAGGGATTTGAATTTGAACCAATGCCCGATATGATTGTGGTTGGAATTGAAGCGGGAAAGTATGAAGCCCTCCGGAAGGCAATTGTACGCCTACCCAATGGCGAGGAGAAAACAATCAAATTTGCCATTTGCATCCTTGCAGCAGGAGCGGAATCTGGGAAAATTGCTGAAATGATGAAAATTGGAACGGGTGAAGGGCTCCTGCAGATGCCACTGCCCGTAGAACCGCGAAAGAGGTACGTCTACGTCGTCAACAGCCAGAGTAATGATTGCCCCGGACTCAATACACCCCTAACCATTGATCCCACAACCACATACTTCCGTCGCGATGGATTGTGTGGCAATTTCGTGTGTGGCAAGAGTCCCACGGAGGATCACGAACCAAACTGCAGCAATTTAGATGTTGATCATGAGTACTTTGAGTCAGAAGTGTGGCCCCTTCTCGCTAAGCGCGTTCCTAGCTTTGAATCCCTCAAAGTATCCAGCTCATGGGCAGGATACTACGAGTATAACATCTACGATAAGAATGGTATAATTGGGAATCATCCCTATCATCAAAATCTCTTCTTCGCCACTGGATTCAGCGGGCATGGTTAGTACAATTTAAGAGATTTCTCTATATATTCTATCTAACTATTTAATTGATATTTTTTCAGGTATTCAACAAACACCTGCCGTGGGAAGAGCCATCATGGAGCTCATTATTCATGGGCAATATCGTACCATTGATCTCACACGCCTGGGATTCGACAGATTAATTGTAGATCAACCAATGTTTGAGTCAAACATAGTATAACAATAAATAAAAGAAATGCAATTTTTAGGGCTTCAACATAAATCGCATCAAATTCTTTTCCTTCTATACATAGTAAATTAATGTAAATAAAATCTAATAATGCAAAAAAAAAATTACCTTTCCGGCTCTTACTTGAACTGTCCTGGGGCTGGTCCAAAGAGTCCTCCACCTTGTTTGCTAGCAGCACGAGATGGGGCGAATCCAAGCAATTTCTGAATATTCTGCCGAATGGACATGGTGCAGAGGATGTAGAGGAAGATAAATGAGCATTCGGTGTAGTCATCTCCGGGGAGATTTCGATGACTCAACCCCTGGATCCATGAGATGGGTACAAAGGGGAGTCGTGCAACAACGCGCCCATCGAAAATGCTGTTGAACATACTCAAAAGTGCCGTAAAAGCGAATCCCGTCGCAAACATTGATTTCATCTTCACCAACGATAGGTCCCTGTTGTTGTTCTTCAGCCTCTCCTCATCACGTTCAATTTTTTTCTTGTGCTGCTTATCCAGGGAGTCGCCATGGATCTCCTTCCGTCTTTCCACTACAAAGTAAATATATTAAATTAACTAATATGCATCTACCGGAGAAATTAAATCCATTAAAATTAGTTTAATTACATTTTTTACTCTGTTTCTCCACTTCTCCTTTGAGTTTTTGATACTTATCAGTACGGTAAACAAGCAACCACGTTAAGCCTGCAATTGATATTTATTTCAAGAAAAATATGCATAATCAAGGCTTTTTTATTCTTCCTTGACGTACCTTCTCCGAGAAAAGCCGTGCAGATTGATATGAAGACAATCAATAAGGTGTCGCCCCACATTTTAATGAGCTAATTTCTCTCTGCAAAATCCCCAAAAATAAGAACAATCCCGGAAATGTGGATTCAACAGCTGATCAATTGAACTAATGTGAAGTTCTCCAAAAAGAGTTGGCGGAAGGGTATGCGACAAATTTTTTATGGGGTTAATTGAATCTAACCTCAACCTTTTCGTGATTCTGAGCGCAAGCAAGCCAGTTGTGAAATTCATTATAAATTATCTTTTTATTCAATTTATTATTATTTTGTTGGTGAAATATATTAGAAGCATTAGAAGAAGAGAAAATATAGCAGTGAAAAGTGAAATATAGACACTTGAGACGCTAAAATTAGCAAAATCCGGTCATTCTTGCCAGACAAGAGCAAAAGTGCTGTATTCTCTGAAGGTACGTATTCTTGAGGATCTTGTGGCAAAAAGTGCCCGAGGTATTGTCAATATTACCCATACTGATCTCTCGCTGTATTCTCCAAAGAGGTATGGAAGAGCAGAGGCGATAAATGGCGAAACGTGAAGAAGTGGAAGGAATAACGATTGATGTAGAAGCACCGGAAGTACCGAAGCAGGCTGTAGAATTTCTGGATCTCCCTCTGGTAGATTTGATGCCTACGATCGCAAAATACTTCATTCCTAGCGATTTGTTTGCCCTGCGCAGCTGCTCTCGCTATTGCAAGCAACTGGTGGATGATGTTGGATTTGCATGTCTTGGAAAAGTTAACCTTACAGATCTTGGTTGTGGGTGGAACTCTAGATACGTTGAGGAAATCAATACGTCGAGAAATGCGATTAAGCACAATATTATGCTGAAGTGTCGCCGTGCCTGGCTTTTCAAGTGGGATGAAGAGGTTGGTTTTGAAATGGAACTTTCAGAGGATATTCTCTCCAAGTTTCTAGAAAACAATCCTCTTCTGGAAGTATTTAAGATCGATTTAGGTAGAAAATATGAGGGACAAGTTCTTCAGCCGCTCTTACAGTGCAAGAATCTTGTTGTGCTGAGAATAAGAATGAACGGTCATGTGGACGATGAATTTCTCCGCAGTCTGAGGCAAAATAACAAGAATCTAAAGGAAATTATTTTATTGCCAGAAGATTGCTACTCTCCCTTCCCTGATGACTGGTGAAGGATAAAAGCAACCACATTTAACAAGCTTTGGCCTCCCATATATTGAGATTGAAGATCAAGAAGAAGTTATTGAACCTGTCATCCAATCTTGCAAAAATTTGAAGACAATTAAGCTCGAGACTTAGGAGAATGATAACCTTGATCGATTGTTAAGGTGAGCATGCATGATTAGATTTTACATTAATCCTGAAATGTACGATTTATTTATTTTTATTCTTTTGTAGACGGCTGGCAGACTGTTGCAAGAAACTTAAGACCATTAACTTAAGAGATACAGAAGGGTATAAGGAAAGAAATTCAGCATTAATTGACTACATGTATGGCAAAGGGATCAACTTTTTTTGGGGCTTCTACCACAGAGCCTTTAATGAGTGGTTGAATTGCACATGCATGGGCAATTAGAATAAAAATTAAATATTAATTTGGAGTATTATTAAAATCAATAAATTATTATTTGCTAACTTTCTTACGTGCGATCGTGATCTCTCCATATAAGGATTGCAAGTCTTACAATCTTGGTTTAATTCACATTATCCTTTAATTTATTTATGCATTTTAATTTAAAAAAAAATGGATATGTCGCATTGTCCCCTGACGCTTCCACTGGAAATTTTGCATAAACACTGGACTTGTCCTATCCTATGAAAAACATACCTGTAGACGCAGCTTAAAGTAAAAACTTCAGTTTGATAAGGAGAAAATGCCGCCTAGAAAAAGAAAAGCGCCTTCGAGGAAATCTGAGGTTTGAGCTGAAAGAATATATTAATTATTATTGATAAATTGTTAATTCTCTTTTTTTTCAATGTGGAATTGCTGTAGAATCAATCATCTGGCAATAAAGCTAAGAAAGCCAAGAAGGATGATCACGAGGCTACGCCACCACCGGTTGATGATGATTTTGATGTCATCATACGGATTGAGCACTGCAAATCCTGACGTGTCTTCCGGAATAAGGCACAGCAACTTTTCCAAGAGTTGCGTAGCCTTCTGCCGCAGCATAAGTTGGGATCGGAGATTGTTGTAGGAGTTCGGGGAGCTTTTGAGGTGTCCTGCAGGCGGTCCAATGAGGAAGAGGGCATTTCCGTGTGGTCAGGTGTAAAAAGGGGCCCTCCGCGTAAGGAAAAATTCCCCGAAGCTTCATCTCTTGTGTCTTCAATTGAGAATTTTTTTAAATAAAATGTAGATTCTTGTATTTCCGGTGATTCTTGTGACGATTAAGGGGCAAACTACTACACGTAGTGCCCTTAATCTGAAGTTTAATTCAAGGAAAATATAAGACGCATTTTTATGATGCAAAAAGGTGATCATTTTATTATTTATTTTATTTACATTTCTTGCTATTGAATTTAACTGGCAGCTGCTTCGAGTTCCTTGAGGACAATCTTCCTGTACTCCTCGAAGCCACCTTCGATGGTCTTAACATCTTGATTGCCACACACCCACAGCTCTCGGGATACCATCTTTATCAGACGAGCATCGTGGGAGACGAGAATAACACCCCCTTGGAATACATTGAGTGCCTTGCCCAGAGCATCAATTGTCTCAATATCCAAGTGATTGGTGGGTTCGTCGAGAATGAGGAAGTTGGGATTTGCCAGGCAGATCTTTGCAAAGGCTACCCGAGATTTTTGACCTCCGGATAAACTCGCCACGGACTGCAGGGCTAAATCACCAGATATCCCAAAGCTCCCCAATTGGCGACGGTACTCCTCAACAGGTCGCCCGGGAAAGTCCTTCTGCAGCACCTCCACACAGCTGAGGTTCATCTCCAACTGATCCACATGATGCTGCGAGAAGTAGCCGAACTTGAGATTACGATTGGCAAAGACAATTCCCGACGTTGGATCCAAGGAACCAATAATAATTTTCAGTAGGGTCGTTTTACCAGCTCCATTCTCCCCAACAATGCATATTCTCGACTGGAGATCAGCATTGAGATTGAGACACTTAAAAATGGGCCGATCATAGGCAAATGCCACGTCTGTTACCATAAGAATTGGGGGATTTAGGGGCTCCACTTCGGGCAGTTTAATCACCGTTTCGGGTTCCTTCTCCACCGGCTGTAGCTCAGGTAATTTCTCCAGCATCTTAATCTTAGACTGTACACTGGCCGCCCGGTTGGCATTGTAGCGGAAGCGATCAATGAACTCCTGCACGTGTGCCCGATTAGCCATTTGGGCGTCGTACTCTCGCTTCTGGGCCTTGTACTTTTCCGTTTTGGTCTTTTCAAATTGCTCATAATTCCCCTTGTAGTGATCAATACGTTGGCTGTGCAGGTAGAGAATGTCCGTGGGCACGGTGTCCAGGAAGTTACGGTCATGCGAAACGACAATGAGGGTATTAGGCCACGTTTGCAGATAATTCTCCAGCCAAATGATGGCTTTAATGTCAAGCATATTCGTCGGTTCGTCCAGGAGGAGGAGATCTGGTGTTGAGAACAAGGCTCTGGCAAGGGCGAGACGCATTCGCCAACCTCCGGAAAATGTACGTGTAGCAGCACACTGCATCTCCTTCGTAAAGCCCAAACCACTGAGGATCACTGATGCTTTTGCCGGTGCTTTATCTGCCTCAATCTCCTGCAGCTGCCTGTAGATATCAGCTAATTCCTCCGTGGAGCCACCTTCATGATCTGCAGCAGCTAAGAGTTCCTTTTCACGTCGCAACAGCCCCGTACGCACAGTGTCTTGCTCCAGAACACTATCCAATGCCACGGTGTCATCCCCGACGACTTCCTGTTCAACATGGAGAACAGTTATGTGCGGTGGGATTTGCAGTTGACCACTCGAGATCATTCGCAGCAGGGTTGTTTTCCCCAAACCATTTCGCCCCACGAGCCCATAGCGGCGCCCGGAGGCGAGATTGAGGTCGGCATTCATGAGGAGAATCTTATCCCCGAAGGAAATGTCAAAGTTCTCAATTTTGAAATCCATACTCCTCCCAACACCCTTTGCCTGCATCTTGTTATCCTTTTTGCTGATCATCTGCGATGCGGACGCCGTCATGAGTTCCACAGGTGGGGGTTTTGCTGGCTTCACATCCAGACGCTTCTCCTGCTTTTGCTGCAACTTCGCCTCGGCTTTTTCCAACTTTTTCGCATCCACCTTCATATTCCCCCCACCTTTGCCAATCACCCAAATACTATTCATGTCATTCATTGAATCCATATCCCGATTTGCCATCTCCTCCAGCTGCACGGGAGCATCGAGAATTTTTCTTTCACATCCCTGATACGCATTTCCACCATCTAGCGAGACCTTGTTGTACAGCAGCTGACAAATCTCCCTGATGTCTTCTTCACTCTTTTCCCGGGCAATCTCATGGAGTACCTCACCGAGGGCTTCGTACACATCACTCCCGGTTGTGAAGTCATCATTCCCCTCCATAACTTCCTCCACGTACTGCACAACAACAGAATCAACTCCCGGAAATCGCTGGCACAGAATCTCTTTGAAACTACCCATTGCTCTCTTTTGTTCTCTTACACTTATTCTCTTCACTTCCTGGCCAGGCAATCAATCATACTATTTTCCTATCAGCTTTTTTTGGCTTTTTTTTCAGTTGGGAAAAATACCCTAAAAAATGGTTCAATGACACCATTAGAAGTTTTTACTTGAATTTTAAACAGATTTTTTGGACATAATTTGCCTCTGCAGCTTACCGTATTTTCACAGTACGACCGCACAAATATATTTTATATTTAATTAAAATCAATCTATTTGCAATAAATACAATAATAATGGTGAAAAATTGTTTCTAAAAAGTTTCCTTTTACCACACAAAAATCGCCGTGATGGCTGAAAGATATTTCACACGAGGGCGCTGCTGTTGTGTAAGTTTCAGTAAAAACATCAGCGAGGTAAATGCGCGATGGGGGTGGTGATGTGAGTGGAGGAAATTAGGCGTTGCTGGTAAAAACACAAATATCTTGCAATAAAGTGGCTTTAAATAGGAAAATAAATAGTGACGATAGGTCTGATATGAACAAGTTGCAATCATGAGTATGTTACTAAGCTACTAAATGCAGAAACAACGTGCAAAATTCATGGTAACTATCCTTGGTGATGAAGTGTCCTACTTTTTGCATTGAATGAGATAAAATCAATAGAATTCCTCCCAAAAGTTCATAGGAAAATAATTTATCTCTCTATTCTAGAATTAGTGCCAAAAGAGGACTATGCGATTCAATAAGCTCGAACTGGCAACTCTTGCCACGCAGCCAAGCAATAAATTCGAGAAGGAGGGACTCGTCTGGTTTACGGACAGAGAAGGCTTCTTCCGGCGCACTGAAGGTACTTCCTAAATACTCCTTTGACCCCCCTAAATAGCATCATTCTCATAGGCAGAGAGATTTATCCTACGTGTAGTAACAAACAGCTGGCTATTAAAAACGTGACTAATTCCATCGTCGGCGTGATTGACAAAAAAATAAAGCGAACATGTTTTATGGGAGAGTCGCTATTTGCACATGAAATCATATTCTTTTACTATCTCTTGAGTCAACACACCGTCTCCCCCACATTATTGGCATATTTGAATGTAAATATATCGAATAGCCATGAATTGCAGAGATCCCCCATGCCCTTGTTACTCGTCATTTGTACACACACAGTTGGGGTCAATAAATTCTCTCACATCCTCCTCCTCATTGAGCCAAAATGTTTTATTTTTCATTTAATTTTATCAACTATTTTATGATTTATCTTATTATATATTTTTTACTTTTAATGACTGACTTTGAAGAAATATAAAAAAAACCCTCAAATACCAACAGGGAATCACGAAAGTGGATCAGGGCAACGTGGTTCTTGGAAAAGGCGAAAGAGTTTGAGTTGTATAGGTGGCACCGGCAAAGGTTGGATCATTTTTCTCCCAACAACACTTTTATTTCTTTTTAGTTTAGTTGTTTTTCTCATTTTCTCTATTTTCTTCTGTTATCTGTAATTTTTTTTCATTTGTATTTTAATTGCTTTCTCTAACATCACAAGCTCTCAAGTAAAAACACCATCTATACTAAAAGATTAACACACCACATAGGCGACAAATCATCCTTCAATAGTTGTTTAGCCTCTGAATTCATTTTAATAATGATTTTTACTAATTTTCCTCATCTTTGTTGTCTTCATGTGTGGTGCACGTCCCATTTTTAATTTAATTTTCTTTTGTGAGAGTTCTTCCGCAAAGGAAGGAAGGATCATTTCTTAAGATAGACACACTAAAACTTAACAAAAATTGATCATTAACATCCATTAAGATTAACTCTAAACATTCAGATAATAATGCAAAGTGCGTGTGTATGATATACGTTTTTTTTAAATACACACTACCCGTCAAAAGTTTCCGGGCAAGCTTTCACCTAGCTTTACCAAAAGGGCTGCCAAAAATTTACGGGTTGACCAATTTTCAAAAAATTACCAGTTTTGGAAAGATGAGAAATGCATCTTTCCAAAACTTATAAATTTTTGAAAATCGGTTAATCACAGCCGAAGATATAACCACTTGAATGCCTTCAAAATACCCAATTTTTGCTTGCCCGGAAACTTTTTGCAAGTAGTGTATGTGAAAGAATGAATGGCAAATAAGGGAGCATAGCATTGTACGTAAAAAAATAAATCATCACAGTGTTGTTATAGAAATCTATCTTGCTTATTGTACCTATATAGTTAGTATTAATAACAATTAAATCAGATTTTCTCAAGCTTTCAAAAAAAAATGAATAAAAATTCAATCCCACGAATTGCAATGAGATTCTTCTGTGATTTTTGCCATTGCAGTGAGCACGGAGCGTTGGTGTCGTTTGCGTGGAAATTTGCTCTTCTATTTCAAGACAAGCGATCAGTTTTCAGAGCCACAGGGTGTTATTGTGCTGGAGAAATGCAAGGCCACCATTTACAGTGATAGTCGCGAATCGGATGGTTTTGTCTTCTACATTGAATTTGATGATGGTGTAACACAGAGAATTGCCACAAATTCCGAGGCGGAGCGCCTGGAATGGACACAAGCCATCCAGATGGCAAGCTATGGGGAGTTGAGGAAGCAACTCCAGGTGCTCATGGAGAAAATTGAACGGAAGCGCGGGAATACGCACGACCTCGACGTTGATATGTTGCGATTGCAAAATGGAAGAGAAATCGGTTTGTGAAATTAATTAATTAATTTTAATATTTTCTTTTGTAGCTTATCCTCCTTTTTTGTGTATTTCTGTGCAGACATCAATGAGATACCTCTGTGTCAATCTGCAATTATGTGTGACAATCTCTTGTGTGATGGCAATGGTAGGCCACCGAATCCATCAGTTGTAGTTCAAGTTACCACAACTAATCGCTTGGGGTGGATTAAATATGGACGAACTGAAGTCATTGAGGTAGATTTACTTCTTAAACCTTTTTTTGCCAATTTAACAGTCGAAATATTTTTTAAAAAATCCTGCAGAGATCATCTAATCCGCAATTTATGTGCACCATCACATTTCGCGCATCAGACGGGCTAAATTCATCGTCTCAAATACGTTTTACGGCATACGATGTCCGTGAAAAGGTTTCCCAGACAGCAGTACCCCTGGGGACGGCTGAAATTGCATTGGGTGTGATACAAGATACATCCCGCCTGAGAATTCCCTTTAGGTCTAATAGTGGCAATGCAGGTTTCATAACAATCTTGTCATGGAGTCCGGATCAAGATAAAAAGCCATCGACGTCACGATCGCCAGCAAAGGCGGCGGAACACCAAACAATGGGACATCGAAGATCCCAATCGCTCCCACCAAAATTAGGTGTGAAGCTCTTTGTTCCACCTCAAGGGAGACTATCGCTCATCTATACAAATCCCATAATTCACACGTATCGATTGCAATCGGGTCTTGGTGGTGATATTACGGTGCACGAAATGATGCTTGAGAGCCAGCTATGCTTCCTAATTCCGCAGCAATTGCTGTCCATTTGGATACTCCGTGAAAAGGAGCTACTGCAGGAAATTTCCGGGATGGGTGAATTAGGTGGGGAATGGCGCAATAAGCAGATGGAATTGCTGGACAAACATCTGCGACTCCTGAAAGATTACTCGCAGGCAAAGCAGAATTTGCAACAGTGTGCAGGGAAATACTTTAAGCCATCGAGTCATAAAGATGATGAATCATTGGAATTTGCACCAGTTAATCTCCATTTGCAGCGTCTTTGGGCACACAATGAGACTCTCAAGCGTTCGGGGGTGCTTGACATTGTGACAGTTGGTGCCTTCACCAGGCACAGTGGAAAAACCAAGACTGGGGGATTGATCAAACAGCTGCAGCAGCTAAAGCAATCACCATCGAAAATGGAGCAACTGCAAAATGGATGCAAAGTTCAAGCGGCAAATGATGCAGTTCAAGCAATAAAGCAACTCCGGAAGGAAATTGTGGAGATCATGTCGCAACTCCTGATGTTGGCAAAAAGTAAAAATCCCAAAGGGATGCTGCCCCTTTGCAATGAGATGATGACAAAAACACGATCACTGCTGACACTGTGGGAACCCAGTTTGGTGGAGGAGGCATTTGAATTTATCGAAAGGCATCGTATAATTGATGATGCCACCGATAATACGCTCACCCCACTGTCGCCATTTAAGAAAATAACCCAACAACTGGGTGCTCTGGATCTCAAATCACCGGATTTAGAGGATTTTGCCACACCAATGGGTCCTGCTCCGGATCTCTGGCCACGTTCAGCGGGGAAATCAATGAAAACCCCCACAGGGACACTCAAAGGAAAATCCCCATCAGCTACGGACCTCAATACCCTCTCAACGATCCTCGTGGAGGCTGCAGCATCATCCAAGAATGATGCTCAAACTGAAGCTGAAACACTCTCGTGCTCACTACCCGTTACATGCAATATGGATACCGAAATGAAATTCAATGAGACACATTTTGATGTGAATGGTGAAATTTCAACAATTGACTCCTCAGCAGCAGTGAGAAATTCCACGGAAGATACAACAAGCAATGTGACACAGATGGAATCATTCGATGAGAATGGATATGCGCTGGATAATCCGGCAATTGTTTTGGGGCACAATGGGGCATTTTTGGATATGAAAGTAATGAGTTCGAGCCCTTCGGCAAACTACTATCGTCCCACGGAGGAACCTGAACCACTGGACTTGACACAATTGAACATTGAGGCGTCTGTCATGTGCCTTGTGAGTAAGGTGAAATTCCTATGTGGACGCTGTGGGAGTCCGGCTGTGAGATTAAGGCAACCCAAGAGTGTGATCAAGAGAACGGGCTTTACGGTAACACCTCCCGATGTGGTGACAAGTCAACCGGGGCTGCAAAATGTACAACATGAGGCAGCAGCACCAGCAACAGCAGAGTCTTCCAATCAACCAACATTGAATAAATCTGCAAATTTGTGTGGGAAAGATCTCAATTTGGCCCTCACTCAGGCCATTGGGGAGGTCACAAGGAAGGTGAAGAAAGGCAATAAATTCACCGATGGACTGGATTTATCAATGACAACAGATTGGACCTCCGAACTGAGACCATCAATGCGGAAGCTGCGTCAGGCTATGGATGGATTGCTAAAGACAGCCAGATTGATTCATTCAGTGCAGAGGCTCCAGCAGGATATGAAGAGAACAACTACAACCCTCAATATCATGTATCGCCGTGATGTGTGTTTCTCCCAAGCAGTAAGTTTTTCTTTTTCTCAACAACAAGGGGGGTTTATCTGGACGAAATTATTCGGATTATTCGCTAAAGGAGTTCATGCAGTTAATATGGGCCAAGTAGCTGATTTGAAAAAAAAACGAAGAAAACAATTTTAACCCACCCAGTCTTCTAGGGGATCAAAAAAGGATAAAGAATAGGTAAAAATATTCACCGTTTTCCACTGGGATCATAAAGAAAAAAACTAATAAAGTTTTGTAAAAAATTCAAAAAAAATTGACCGCAATTTGCCATTTTGTCCCTTTTAATGCTTCAAGCTTTGAAGCATGTGCTTAATGCATTGAAAGGAACAAAATGGCAAATGGCGGTCAATTTTTGTTGTTGAATTTTTTACAAAACTTTATTAGTTTTTTTCTTTATGATCCCAGTGGAAAAAGGTGAAAATTTTTACCGATTCTTTATCCTTTTTTGATTCCCTAGAAGACTAGGTGGATCAAAATGATTTTCTCCGTTTTTTCGAATTAGGTACTTGGCCCATATTAACTGCATGAACTCCTTTGCCAAAGAAATCCAAATATTTGTTTTTAGTCTGAAAATGGTTCAGATTGAGAAGTAGAAGTCTAAAAGTATTTAATTCAATCCTCAAAACAGGGGGATGCCCAACCCCGAGAAATCAGTACTTTTAGTGAGGCAGCAGGTTCTTCCGATCAAAATAAGGGATCAGTTTGCACAATTCCACTTGCAATCGATAGTACATTTAATTAGCTCTCGGTTAATCCCTTCTCATCATCGAAATAACATTATTAATATAAAAAAGTTAAAGTGTTTCTCGGGAATCGGTCGAGATTGAGCGAGATTCGAGAATTCCTCATACATTTTGTTCAACAAAAAGTGACTTTTCTTCACTGAAAATGAGGTTAAACCATCCCCTTGCCTCAAAAGGACTAAATTCAAACCGAATAGTAATTTAACCCCTATTCATGCTAAATTCAAGCTTAAAAAAATATTAAATTCAAGCATAAAAATACTTTTCTAGTCCTAAAAAGGAAGAGATTGATGAGCAAAAGTTTAAAAAAAATATATATTATTTAGGTCTAGAAAAAAGAAAAAGTAGTAAATTTAACCCAAAACTTACTTAATTCAAGCCTAAAAGTATTTGATTTTCAACCCTAAATACACTGTCTCTAATCTCAATAAACTTTTAAAAATATATATTAATAAAAACCTAAAAAAGACTTAAATTGAAGCCTAAAAAGTAGTTAATTCAAGTGGAAGAGTTCTAAATTCAAGCCTAAATTCAAGTAGATAAATATTTAGTTTTCAATCCCAAAACTGCAAAGATTGAGGAACATAATCTTAAAAAATCTTTAAAGCCTAAAAAAGAGAACTATATTCAAACCGAAAAGTAGTAAATTAAACCCAAAAAAGACTAAATTCAAACCAAATATTTCTAAATACGTTTTTGGGTTTTTTCGGTTTTAAGTTATTCCGTTTTTAGCAAAAAAAATGGTCATGTGAAGTCAAATATTCAGATCTTGAGAAATATTCGGATGATTCGCTTAAAAAAAACCAAAATATTCGCCACATAAATACCCCTTTCTTAAAAAAAGAAATAAAAAGAACAGATTTTATTAAAAAAAATAAAAATAAAACCTTTGCAGCTTACGGCTTTGGTGTCGGGTTTAATGGGTAAACTCTGGGGAACGCAGATTACGGAGAATTTCATCCAGCTAATGTGTAATTTGGGCCCACTGGCATACTTCGAGGGACTCCTATCACTCTATGGCTCTGAAACAGACATGTGGGGTGATATGTGTGTAGCTATTGAGGATCTCTCATCAGTTCGCTTCACCCTTATTCGTAGCAACATTCAGCGAGACACAAAACTCCTTCCATTCCCGCGCATTGTTGGCTCCAGGCAATCCCTTACAGTTCTACTGCCTGTCCCGGAGATAGTTTACTGTGCCCTACCCACGAAGGAGACTCCATCATTCAGGGTGACTCCTGTTTTCTTCAACATTGGCATCAATGAGAAGGCAACGTTGTCCGAAACACTGCGATACACAACGGAACAGCATCGCTCAAATTGGGACAACTTCGATAGACTCAAGCAGTACCATATTCGGTATAAGAAACTCAATCTCACCGTACCGGAGACACCAACGAAAAGTGAACCACATGTGCCAACACAAACTGTCGTGAATCTTCTCAATACAATGGAAGATCAATTGAAGCTGAATCCATCGAAAAATGTGAAAATCCTCAGTTTGGCAGAAGATATCACGAGAGCCCTCCACGGAGTACAATTTACATCGTGCAAAAGTGCCAAAGATAGAACAGCAATGGCTGTAACACTCCAGCAATGTAGAATTCTTCAGCAAGAGTTCCATCTTCCCGCAACAAGTATGCAAATAGTCATGGACACAATGAGGAGGTGAGTCTTTTCTTATTCTTTTTACTCTTTTTCTTTTCTTGTGTATACGTATCATCTACGGTTACCACCTCTAGGGGTTTTATTTTTTTTTTGCTTTAATTTTTGGTAAACTTAAAAATCAGAAATTGAAAAAAAAAATGAACTGTAATTTACGAAGTTTCATCTTAAGTCAGATCTGAGTTTTTCTAAACTAGAATAAATTGTTTAAAAAAACTGCTTTAGGTCTTAAACCGTGCCCTCCCTTACAACAGAATAAACTTCTTTGAGTTAGACTATAGTTTTTTTTCAAACTAGGTTTAAGTTTTTAAAGTCAGTCCTAAGATTTTTAATCAAGACCTTTGTTTTAGACTAGAATTAACTTTTATAAAGTCAGGCTTTTAAGGTTTCCAGGTTAGATCAGGCTAAACTGAGTCTGAATGCATCTTAAAAGTCTGACCTAAAAGAACTAAGGTTCGGCTTAAAAAATAAGCCTGACTTAATAAACGGTTTAACTTTGTTTTTTAAGTTAGGCTTAAGTTTTTAAGTCAAACTTGCATATTTTACGTTTTAAGATGAAGCTTTAGTTTTATTAGTTAGGCTAGGTGGGCTTGGTCTAGAATGCATTTAACACTACCCCAGCATGACCTCGTTAAAAAAACTCTAAGATTAAAACTTAAGTCGAACCCTTATGCTAATAAAGTTCGCGAAAAAAACGAAACTTGCAAACAAAAACAGACTTAAATTTTGTTTTAAATAAAAAGAAATCTAAATAAAACATTTTTTATAATATAAAATATTGTAATGTGAGGTGGTAAACCTTGAATCATCAGTCAATGCAAATTGTTTTGAACATAATTATGCTTCATTAGAGAGAGAGATAAAGCCACTTTGGTAGATTATTAAACAGTTAAGATATCTATTCCGCAATTGATAGTTTAATTTTGCAAAGTTTTGTGAAAAGAAAAAAATTCGCAGATGCTTTAAAGGACCTCAAAAAAATCAATTTGAGGTCATTCTTCTCATAAGTTCTGAATTGCAAATGAGTTTCTGTGTGAGCATACACAACACACATGTTGTAATGAGACTTCAAACGGTACGATCAATTTGCATTCATTAAATAAAATATAGTCATGAATGGAGGAATGAAAGACACGTGCATGACACATCTGTGTGTATAGGTAGTTAATTTTCGATTGAACGGAAATGTACTAATTTTAGCATCTTCTTGTATTGGTTTTGTGTTTTCATTGACACCAAAGTGAGGGAACAAGAGCAGACAACACGATGAAAAACATCGGTTTACGGAAATATGCATTCAATCTGCCTCAAGTACTCGCACTTCCAAGTCTCTATCGCCCTCCGGCAGGAAGCTATGGCAAAGCACAAACTTAATCAGCAGCCACCACTAAATGCTGCATTTCATCAAACACGCATGTATGTATCCACTGCGAAAAGTATGTTAACAGCATAAAAAAAATAACATAGCAGTTAGTTTACTTTTCCATAATGGGACAGACGATTTGTATGTGTTTTTTTTTTATTTCTTTTATAAGATGCATTTTGTGATGCAAAGTAAAATGGGGAATTTAATTCGCCATTAAATACAGATAGTACAGCAACTATTTGCTTCCGGTTAAGTCAAAGTATACCTACATACATACCTACTTATGTAACATTTAAATTGAAACCTTTTTACATACATATATAATGTTATTCGAGAAGAGGATTTCATGTTAGAGATGATTTAAGGGCGGTCTCTTTTGAGAGCTGGTGAAATTAAATGTTTTATTTTTCTTAGGGTTTTTCTTAAACTTGGTTTTCCGATGTTGGTTACATTTGAAGCCTAATTATATGAAGAGTAACAAAATCACTTTCCGCCATCTTTTGTGCGACGCCATCTTGAAATTTTCCTCAAAACACAAAGGTAGGTTTTTCTCAGGATCTACTGGATGGATTTTGATGGAGTAAAAAGCAAATGAAAGTGGAAGCATTAGCGGAGAATGCACCGGAACAGATTTTAGAATTTCGACTCAGAAGTTGAGAAAAATAGATAAATATTCTTATTGACTTTTCTCAACTTCTGAGTCGAAATTTAAAAATCTGTTCCGGTACATTCTTCGCTAATGCTTCCTCTTTCATTTGCTTTTTACCCCATCAAAATCCATCCAGTAGATCCTGAGAAAAACCTACCTTTGTGTTTTGAGAAAAATCACAAGATGGCGTCGCACCTAAGATGGCGGAAAGTGATTTTCTTACTCTTCAATAATTAGGCTTCAAATGTAACCAACATCGGAAAACCAAGTTTAAGAAAAACTCTAAAAAATGACAACTGTAAGCTTTCCTAAGAGACCCCCCTTAACAACAACAAATTGAAAAGAAAACCAAAGATTTACGTCAGTAAATGATGGTTTAAAAAATTCAACAAATAATTAGGTACCTATATTAAAAGGATACGACAGAATGTGCCAAAAAAAAAACAAAACACAAAATCTAATTTTTAGAAAATCTTTCATTTATTTCTTTTTTAACAAATTTTTCTTTTATAATTTTTTCCCCTAATTAGACATTCTATTCAGTATTTTTTGTTCCATTCACATTTCCCCTCCGTATTTAGTGACCATTTTTTTTGTTAAAAGAAATAATAAAAATTTCATAGGATTATACATATTTTTTATTATCTATTTATTCACTGAATTCCCCTCAAATTATTTACTTAATTAAATGTTTATTTCTACAAAATTTCAAATGATTTCATATAAATGATGTTATTTGGCTCACCAGCACTTAAACTTATTTATATTTTTTCTCTTTTTTTTGTTTTATATACATTTTACACGAAATAATTTATATTTTTATTTAATTAAGGACACTAATTACACCAATTATACAGTGCTGGAAATAACTTAAAAAAATCATACCAATTGATAAATTTGTATCTTTTCTCCCTCTCTGTAGTCTTTAATGTAGGTTTTTAGTTAAGTTTAAACAAACACTGAGAGTTTCCTAAAAATACTGAAGAATAATCAGCATCAGTTAAGACTATTACCTTTCAGCTTGATAAGGAATTTTTCTTTTCCATTTAAGGTAAACTAACTAAAACATTTTATATTCTTGCTATTCAAGAAAATTTTGAGAGAAAGGCACCTACAAAAAATTTTTATAGCTATTCCCAGTACTGTATTAGAACCATATCATTTTGCAATGGGAAAGGTGCATGATAAAACTACATAATATGTAGAGAAATTGAATTTAAATTTAAATTTAAAAAAAATGTGTAAAAGAACGGAATTCTTGCGGAAGTTCAAAAAATGATGCAATGAGTAGAATTTATGTGTTGTACATTATGTAGTACCTATGTAAAGATTTGAAACTGAAGAAAAATTTTCAATTTAGGCGACAAAAAAAATTACACAAGAAATATAAATTCACTTGCCAAATGGCACTACTCAACTAAAAATATTTAACGTACCTAATACTAACTTTTTTTCTTTAATAAAAAAAATTGATTTTATCTACATAACATATTTAGTTTTTCTTTTATTTCTCTACGACCATGAACTTCTTCCATCGTTTGTTTTTTTTTTTTTTTAATTTTGGATTATCACTCTGTAGAGGGTGAGGCGTGTGAAGAAAGGGAAAGAAAATGTTATTACTAGCAATGATGCGAAAACTATGAATTTGTCAGCCTTTTCCCCCTTGGAATTTTTCTCCACAGGGATAACATTGAAAGACTTTGTTGTAAAATGAAATTTATAAAAGAAAACCTTTTTTTTTTTTGTCTGAAAAACTATATTTTTAATCAGTTAGATATTCCCTCAATTTTTTTATTGGGTATGTTCTCTCAAAGAAAGGCTAAGAAGTTCATAATTTGTTGGTGAAAGAATGATAAAAAAAAATTACACTGAAGGAGTGTTTCAGAAAGAAATGAGTGGGGAGGGGTCGTTGAAAGGTTAAGGGTGTGGGGAAGAAGAAAAATCAATCAGCCTCGATCTCTCAATTTGGTTATCGACCACGTGTAGTCTGGGAAACAATCCCTCAGTGTTGATTGAAATTCTATTAAGGGTGGTCTCTTTTGAGAGCTGGTGAAATTAAATGTTTTTTTTTTGGGGTTTTCTTAAACCTGGTTTTCCAATGTTGATCACATTTACAAGCTTATTATTGAAGAGTAAGAAAATCACTTTCCGCCATCTTATATACGACGCCATCTTGTGATTTTTCTCAAAACACAAAGGTAGGTTTTTCTCAGGATCTACTGGATGGATTTTGATGGGGTAAAAAGCAAATGAAAGAGGAAGAATTAGCGAAGAATGTACCGGAACAGATTTTAGAATTTCGGCTCAGAAGTTGAGAAAAATAGATAATTATTCTTATTGACTTTTCTCAACTTCTGAGCCGAAATTCTAAAATCTGTTCCGGTACATTCTTCGCTAATTCTTCCTCTTTCATTTGCTTTTTACCCCATCAAAATCCATCCAGTAGATCCTGAGAAAAACCTACCTTTGTGTTTTAGGGCAGTTCTGTGGAAAAGTCGGAAAATCGCAAGATGGCGTCGCACTTAAAATGGCGAAAAGTGATTTTCTTACACTTCAATAATTAAGCTTCAAATGTAACCAACATCGGAAAACCATGTTTAAGAAATACCCCCAAAAAATGACAATATTAATAATGTGTAAATTCCCAGGCCTTCTCAAAAGCCTTAAAAGTCGATTCACTGCAGAAATTTCAAGAGACTCAGTGATTTTTCATAAGATTCACACAAAATATTGAGACTCACACAAGACTCGCACAGATTCACTGCAAAAATTTCAGGCTCATGGTAAAATTTTCAGACTCACTCGAGCTTCAGCAGGGCTTTTAATGCTCTTTCTATGCTCAGAGGCTCAAATGTTTTACCATAATTAACCCTGTAAGGGCATTTTTCTGTGATGTGAATATTATTGAACATCAATACAGATATTTCGTTAGATAATTTGTAATATATTAATTTAATCAAAGCGTTTTTTTTTTGGAAATTTAAAAGAACAATTAAATTATTTTGAAGCCAAAGCACCTTTTTTAAATTTTTTCAAAAATATTTTTCAATGCTTTTCTCAAATGCGGTGTGCCAGTTTGAAAAAAAAATTTTTTTTGTAAAATATGAGACTTCTTTTTTTATACTTTCCATGTCGGAAGTCATTTCTATATCTAGACAGCCCAAAAAGTATTAGACTTTTAAAAATTATAAATCTACCTATATAATAAAAAAAGGTTTCCGTTACTGTTCAGCTATGCATTCCTATATCGTTGGCCCGATTGTGATAAAATTTGGTACAGAGGCTATACATAATCACCAGAAAAAAAACTACTTAAAAAAAAGGGGAAAAGCCCTTAGTCTACCTGCTGTGTTAACTTTGTTAATGAGGGTACCATAACGGTAATTGTTATTTATTTAAAAGAAAATAATTACCTAATCCTACTTATTGATTAGCATTCTAGATCTTTCTAAATCTATATAATAAAGAAAGGATTTCGTGTCTGTTCAGCTATGCATTTCTACACCGTTGATCCGATCGCGATGAAATTTGGTACAGAGACTCCTTATATCAGGTGGTTTCAAATGGCCATACTCATCCCCCCTCCAAAGCCCCCCTTCAGGGAAAAAAGCAATTTCTATGCGGGAGCGTTATGAAAGGGTCAGAATGTCATAGGAATAGTGCTTGTAACTCGTATTATACCCCTCTCCTTCCATACCAAATTTCTTCTGGATCGACTCAGCCGTTTCGGAGTGGTTCACTTGCCACAAGCAAACATTTCAGCATTATATACTAATTTCTAGAAGGATCTAGAATGCTAATTCAAATAACAATTACCGTTATGGTACCCTCATTAACAAAGTTAACACAGCAGGTAGACTAAGGGCTTTTCCCCTTTTTTTTAAGTAGTTTTTTTTCTGGTGATTATGTATAGCCTCTGTACCAAATTTTATCACAATCGGGCCAACGATATAGGAATGCATAGATGTGGAGATGTGAAATCCTTTCTTTATTATATAGACTTGTCAACCCGAGCCCCTAATCACGTGTGAACATATTCCATTTAAATGTATAATTATAAGGACGAAATATAGAGTACCCCAACAAATTTTTAAAATTGAAAAAAAATGTTATTTGATCCTTCAGCAGGTAAAAACGCGGAAAAAAAAATTATTTTTAATTTTTTTTAATTCTATCATGATCGGCACAGTCGTTTCGGAGGAGTTCATGTGCCACAAACAAACAAACTTTTCAGCTTTAATATTAAGATTTTTAATTAAAAAAATTTTTTATAAAAATAATTTTAAAAGTCTCTTGGGGCTTGAAAAAAAATAAAAAAAAAGAAATACGAAATTTATAGGCAAATAAATAAACAAAGGTCTGTCACGAAAGGGTTAAAAATACAAAAAATCAGAGATCGACGGCAAGAGACTTTTAAGGCTCAAATAGATTCGACTCTATGCGAAATTTGCTCTATATTCATCGGATTCAACCGAGTTCAAGCGAGACTCATGAGGTTTTCTTTAGACTCATGCAGGCTCTTTCAGACTCATGCCAAAGAGTCGGAAAAGATTCAACTTTTTTGGGGATTCATGTCAGTGAATCGACTCTTAAGGCTTTTGAGAGGGCCTTGGTAAATTCTAACAGTTTTCGCAAGAGACCCCCCTTAATTCGCAAAAGATTTTACGTAGAAGAGGGTGGGGTGGGGGGGTTGTTTGTGATTTTTGGGGTAATGTGTATTAGATGGGGATCCTCCATTGACCGCAGCGTTTTTGACACTCATCATCCAGACTCACGGTGATAACCATCGTGGGTCAGTACCCGTTATTGTGACGGTGCTCCCGTCGTCCATTTGCCACGAGATGCGGATCCCGGAATTCCCCACCACGATGACTGCTCTTGTGATGATGATGGTGATGACGCTTCTTCTCACCCTTTACACATACATCCGACACTACCATCTCCGATCCATCGCGAAGCCCAAGGCTGTCGCGCCCAAAGTCACGAGCACGATCGAGATCACGTGTTACACGCTCCAGATTATCCCGTGAACGATTGAGATTGTCCCGAGAACGGCTAATGTGTTGCTGATCGAGAGTTTCTTTCCGTCTGAGGGGACTATGGTTGCCATTCTTCGATGCAGACTCATGGAGATTCTCCCAAGCTTGCCTGTAATATCTGCAAAAGAAAGAAATAAAACAAATAAACCTTTTATCGATGTTTTTTAATTATTTCAAATTATTTCATCTTAATGTTATAAATAATTAGTTAGAAAGCAGATAGAGGGGGTTTCCTTGCAGGATAATAAACACAACATTCTCCTCGTTGATTAGGATTTTTATATTTATATATATTGGGGTATATAAGAAAGCCAAGGGGAGGGAGAATGCCCCAACATAACTCCATGGAAACATTCTTATTAAATTCTCTCTTAACCATTAAGTGGGGGGGGGGAGAACGTTACTTGTATGTGTCATAGAAACTATTCACAATCTTCTTTAATGAAGAAAAAAAATTATTATATATAAAACACTTTAAAAAAGAGAAGAAAATATATTAAGAAATTACCTGTTGAGACCATTTCTCGATTCAGAGCTGGATGAGTCAAAGGAAGCCACTGTGTTACAATCGGGTGATGCTCGATGCCTGTAATGCTGAGTGGTCCGATTTCTGTATGCAGAAAAAAAGAAGAATGGGGGAAGAATACAGGAAAAACATATCTCATCACCAACAATTATTTACAGCGAAATCAATTTCTTTTTCTTATACATTTAGGTACATCACACAACCACACAAATACAATGAATAACACGCAAAAAAAATGAGAAGAAAAAGGTAAAATAGCAATTAAATTGAGAATGAAAAATATCTTGTACCGTTGATGGGGAATTAAAGAAGGAAAAAAAAAGTATTGCGTAGATCAGTAAAAAAAAATTACCATTTACTGAAGATTTGCTCTTAAGAATAATTTCTTTTGCCATAATGAGATTTAGATTCATGATTTCATTATTAATTAGCGCAATGAACTTTTATTTGAATATCTTGATAAAGGTGGTAATACTCAGAATATTATTGACCAGGATACCTATCAGCGCAGCGCAATCAGCTAAATATTTTGCTTGTTTGATTTTTTTCTATTCGTCACATTTTGTCTACATTTATATGATTAATTCGAATTTTAAAATATTAATATGTTTATGTGAATAAAATGATGTCCAATTTATCTTAATTTTAGGTAATTAATAATTCTCTCATAATAAATAACACATTTGTGTTGAAAATGACAAATAATAGGAAACGCTAATTGGCAAAAAATTGTCAAAAATTCACTGAATATTTAATTTTAATACAAAGAAAATTAATGATATAACAAAATGACGTGGAAATAAAAGCCAAAAAAATCATGACAATAATTAATCATTCCCTAATTGAGCTAAAGTCGTATTCTCACAAGGGCACGTTACATTTCGTCCAGATTGCATAGGTTTCAACTTTTAAGGAAAGTTTCTTAAAAGGGATAAGAGAGCTTTTACTAAAAAAAACTAACTTTAAATTAATTTATTTTAATACATTTCTTTCAAGGAGTGTTTTTTTGCAGAATATTTAGGTTTTTATTTTACTAAATTTAGCCATTTTAAGACTTTAATTAAACATTTTTTAAACCTCTTATTCCACAATCTTTGTCTTTTTAGGACTACAAACTAAATATAATTTTTTCGGCTAATTAATTTATTTTTAGCTTGTGCTCCTCAATCTGAACCATTTTGAGACGTAAAACTAATATTTTGATTTCTTAGGCGAATCATGCAAATATTAGTAAATATATCGAATATTTCAGAAGATCAGAATCATTTGAATCAGATTAATAACCCTTGATTTCTATCGAAACTCTGGATCAATTATTTGACGCAATTTCATCTTATCTTTCTAAGAAACTTCCCTAAAATGCTGAAGTCAAGGGTGGTTGATCTGTCGAATATTTTGGTTTCCTGGCGAATAATCCAAATATTTCAGAAGCTCTGAATATTTTCATTCAAGCATCTCTTACTAAAAATCGAATAATTCGAAACCGGAAAATGAATTTAGCACTTTTAGGGTTGAATTTAGTCCTTTTTGAACTCGAATTTAATCACTTTTGGGTTTGACTTAAATATTTTTTAGATTCTATTCCTAAATCTGTGTCTTTTTACGACTGAAAGCCAAATAATATTTTTCGGCTTGAAGTTAATCATTTCTCGACTTGAAATTACTCATTTTTAAGCTTAAATTGACTACTTTTCTGCTTGCATTTACACCTTTTTGGGGCTTAAATTAAGTATATTTTTATGCAATGTTGGAGATTTGGTCAATTTACAAATGTTGTGGGAGTCAAAACGCGGGATCTGACCTTTAGAAAATACTCTTTTATTACTTCTGCGACGTTTCGGAGCTTTAGAAAGTGAAAATTAATTTGACAAAAATACCCTCAATTATTAATGCCTGAGGAAGGGGAAATAAAGCTCCGAAACGTCGCAGAAGTAATAAAAGAGTATTTTCTAAAGGTCAGATCGCGCGTTTTTATATTTTTATGCTTTTAAAACTAAAAATGAATATTTTGATTTCTTTGGCGAATCATGAGAAAATTGGATAATAAACCAAATATTTTCGAAGATCCGAATAATTTCATTTAGCTAAACAACCCTTGGCTCAACTCCATTTGTTCTGCTCAAAATGTAACGTGCCCTTGTCAGCAAGTTCAAAATACAAAATATTTATTTCTAAGGAAATAAAATAAATTAGGCACAGATTTCTCCTTAAATCTACATTTTGCAGTGATTCTCAAATTAGTAAATTATTGTCAAAACCATTAACCTGTGGTGATGAATGAACAACCAAATGAATGACAATGATTTTTGCATTAAATATTTTTAAATGAATGCACAAATTGATTTTTAGGTGATCTTGTGCATCTTTTTGTATGAATTTGCGAATTAAAGAAATAAATGAAAAACATGATGCTTACACTGGAGTGAGGACTCTGGTGATTTGATGGCATCCAAGACAGAGATTTTTTTTTTATATTTGAGGTTTGTTAATATAACGACCAAAAATATGTGTGGGAGATCATGTGCGGGTAAATGGCACGATTTTTTGTACTTATTAAATCGATAAGCTACACAGTAGAAAAAAAATCAAATGAAAACTACCACGAATTACAGAGCTCACACGTGTGGGCATCACACACGTGGTTTTGTGGTCATAGGGAAGGATTACTAAAGAATCCCGCCCTCGATGTATAAATGCCACGGCCAAATGTATTAATATCACGTCTGCCAAGTCTCTGATCCGGAAATGGCAATGCTAACACCGTATACCATCGCGATGGCATTTGATCACGATGGTGCTTCCCGTCTCGCGATCGCCCCCAATTAGAGGATGAGGATGGCTGACCACTCAGTGGATCGGTGCTATGGGGTGGGATGAATTTCGATTAATTTTCATATTGTTCAACAACAAAAAAAACCAATGAAGGCATTTACAACACGCGTGTCTTGTTGAATTCAAAATTTTCTTGTCTTGGCTAGAATGATGATGATGAAGTGTTCTGTTTGAATTTTATTTCCTGTACCCCCGTGTAATTTTGCTTAAACAAATTACAAGAAATATCTTAACTTTTATCAGAGTTGGAAAATAAAACATTTGAACGAATTAAAACTACAAAATTAAAATAGAAAAAAACTTTTTATTTATTTTTAAATATCAAATAAACACTGTCAACAGTTCCAAACACTTGGAATCTTTAGAATGAATAAAAAATTCTCAATTGGCACTAATTGTTAACAACAAAAGAAATAAAAATCTTTTCTTTATCACATTTCCAACTCTGATTGTTTTTACTCCGTATGATAAATGTTCTAAAACAACCAAACAATTTAATGGGTGCTTCCACAAGCAATTAAATAACTTTCCCATGGGAGACTTGGCAAGGACTTGATTTTTTCCAGGTGGTGGTAATTGTGAAGGAAATGGGAGTCCTTTGGGGGGATTTTTTTTTATGTGGGAAGTAAAGAAAAAATCTGTCTTAGTGATTTTTGCTTTATAATAGACTTTCAAATGACCATTTGTGTGCCCTCACAGTTGATAAAACATCTTGTATTTGTCTCTGAAAATACTTTAACTTCTAACTAAAAATTACATTTTACAAACGAGCAAAAGAATCATTTTGTATTTCTTTTTTAATATCATTTCACTCGTCCTCTGTCCTCGATGGTAATTTATTGTATGTGCTATTAAAAAAAACTTTATTTTACAAAATATTTTCAAGAAAAAAAAAATAAAACAATTCTTGGTAAGATTATTACATCAATTTTTTGTAAAGCTTTTTTTTGATTTTTTTTCAAAGAAAGTATACCTACTAAAATTTTTTTTACCATAATAAATAAAAATTCAAAATAAAAAAAAAAGAGGTTCACAATATCATTAAGTTTTCATAAGTTCAGGAGAATTTCTAATAAATAAAAATTCCTGAACTTTATTAAAGACTTTTTTTTAGCAGTGGGTATACTTCTTTGCGATTCATTCAAAATATATATTTATCTTGATATTATTCTACATTATGGTTCGTAATGGATAGGTACTAAAATATATATTTACAGCTACATATTGGTGTTTATGCATAATTTACAAAATGTGACTATAGTGGACGAAATTTAAATTGGTCCGGTGAGGTTTTGTTTGATTTTGGTCAGAGAATTAGGAAACCTGAACCAAAATTAAGTAAAAAGTTTATCCTACATCGTTTTATATTAGAATAAGTTTTAAATAATCCACAGAATTTTGATTATGGGACAGTTTTTGGCAAAAATCTCAAAAATGACGAAAAACTGACCAAAATCAAGTAAGAACTGATCGGATCTATTTAAATTTCTTCCACAGTATACATAGAATAATAAATAAAATAAATACGATGCTCCATGCTTAATTTCAAGTCTAAAATTAACTAATCTTTCATAACAATTTTTACAAATTTATCATGCAAAAAAAGATAGAGAAAAAAAACATGCAGGTGACAATAGTGAAAGGTGCTTAAAAAAAAAGAAGAAAAAAATAAAGATTTTTTTGGTAGAGATGCAACCGAAAACCGTATTACAAATGGGAGCGAGTCGAGGAGTAAGTGTGTAGTAGATGTGTCTCAATTTCTCAGTTTAATGCGATGGACAAAGTTATCATCTCTAATAAGGTATGTTTGACGCCACTTAACGTACCTCCGCACAAGAATAACAATTGTTGTGATAACGGCCGCCAAGAAGACAAATCCACCGAAGGCACCGAGTGCAACAATTGCTCCAAGATTCAATTTTGCACTATGTGTCTCTCGTTGATCATTCTCCACGGGTAGTGGCACGTTAACATTGGGCGATTGATCATTTCTGCAAAGAAGGGAAAAAGACACAATGAAGGTACATTGCCAAGAAACTCTTTAGACATTCTTCCTCTTTTCTTTTGCTTGATCGTATTATATTTTCTTGCACGCTCTCTCAAATACTGCGCGCGACACCGATTCATCGGTGTGCGCACTCTTCATGATCAAAAAGTGGTGCCATTTAATTGTTATTTAATGACACGCGCTATTTAATTGTAAGTCACACACTGTGCAGAGGAAAGAAAATGCCTTTTTGTGGGAATTCCTCATTTAATAGAAACATTCTTCTCGCAGTGATTCAACGGTTTTATATGTAGTGTAGGTACCTATGGTTAAACTATGTGAATTGGCAGTAACAAAAGAACTAGGAAAATGCATTTTCATAAAATATACATATTCATAATAAAATGTAATTATTATCAAAAAAAGGCAGGAAGTAAAATTTTATGTGAAATAACAAATACAAGAGATTTACGAAGAAAATTGTATAAGAGCCTCTTCTCAAAGAATTATATAGACCATTTTTCTTGAGATCATATTTCAAAAAAGAATTAAGATAAATCAACGTTGATTTATTGATTCTTGTTGAAATTGTAACGCGTAAAAATTTCTTGTTAAAATTCTTTTTTTTTCTCAATAATCATTAAAGCACCTTTCCTCACTTTTCGAAATAATGAATAATTTTCTGAAGCATTACAAACTCAGCTGAAGATTATTTCTTTATACCAACCACAACACCAATTTGCTAACTCGTAATTCACTTCTTCCGAGTTCACCATTGCGTGTCAAGTGTCTGGGCGATAATCAGAAGCGGAAGATGATGAAAATGCAATTTCTTCATCAATTACCTCTTGCGCAAGATTTTTGACCCGCATTCAATGAGGAAATCGTCTTTATATGAAACTTTTGACTATAATGCATAGAAAAAGAGTAAGGCGAGTAAGGTATTGGTCAAAATAAACACGAATTACTTGCAATGAAATCAATAATAATAATAAATTAATTATTCACTGAAATGTTGAATTTTATGTTGTTTTGTCATGTTAAATACCTAATTTATGCTTATTTATTTGTTGAATCACTCTTATAAGGACTTGAAAACTGACTAAACCAACACTAAACTTGAATAATTTAGAAAATACGTTTACCTACATGCCTTAAGATTGTTCACAAATATTTAATTATTTATTGATTAAAAGAGTCAAAGAAAAATTAAACATTCTCATGAATATTTATACTTCCTATTTACTTTGCTCAACAACATAGTAAATAAATACCCAAAAAAAAAAGATTTTTTCTTACCTGATATTGACACTACCAGCAATCTGATTATCTTGTGGATGCGCCGCATTAATGATTAGCTGGGGATTCCTTGTAGTTGAGTAATCCAATGGTATTACTTTTGGTGGAGCTGGTGATGTTGTCTCGGGTGCAGCATGACCATTGCTGGGTCGTAGGGTACGCCTGGGTATTGTTTCCTCTCGCACCGTACCGGGCACAGCAATCTCATTATCCTCCTCAACAATACGCTCTGTGATAATAGTCACAGCAGGTGTAGCCGTTGGTGGGGCAAAGGTGCTCGTGAAGCGCGAAGATGGTCTCGAGGGACGCCTTGAGCTCGACGGTTGACGCGTACGGTAGTTCGTTGGTGGAGGTAGTGTTGTAATTAGTACTTCATCGCGAACACATGATGGAAGAGGATGACTCCACTGCCCATTTGATAGGCATGTGAGCTGTTGCACACCTTCTATGCGGTATCCCCGTGGACACACTACATCAGCACGAGCACCATAGAAGGTACCATTGAGTGCAACGAATTTGGCATTGTTGTGTGAAGTAGGGAGGACGTCGCATTCAATGCGTTCACATCGTGGTGGTGGACCATTCCATCGTTCATCAATATCACATGTTAGGAGGGCTCTGCCAACAAGCTCAAAACCCTCAGAGCACTGATAAATCACATTGCTGAGGTAGCCTACGGTTCCATTGATGAGCTCATAGGTACCGTGAGATATGGATGCAGGCAGGCCGCACTCTATGTACTTGCATACAGGTGGAAATTCATTGTAGAATCCCGTTTCGAGGCACGTACGACTTGCTGGACCCACCAATAAGTGACCTTCATCGCAGGCATAATCCACCGTTGCCCCCACTTCAAATCCCCTATCTGCTAGCATTGTGGAATTAGGAGGTTGCTCAGGACGTCCACATGCCTTTGGTTGATGTTGACAAATAAAATTCAGCGGGGTATTGCAATTGGTATCGCTCCAGAGCCATCCTTTAGACCCGTCGTATCTAATAAGAAAATATATTTTTAGTTTTATAAATAACATAAATTAGGTTTTTAAAAATAAAATAATAGGTACATACCTAGCACAGTCTTCATTGCCTCCGGGAAGATTCCAAAATGACACAGTTACTTCTTCTCCGCCCAACCATTTCCACGTATTGCGATCTTTAGCATCTCTCACAGCTCCCATCCAATATTGCGATGATGCATCACTTCGATGCCTTCGCCACAATTCCCAACTAATGAAGCCCTGCAGAGCGGGATTGCTCTCATTAATGAGAGTCCCTCCTCGGGCGCGACAAAAAGCCAAAGCTTCACGGAAATTCAGTGGTTGTCGATTGTAGAAGACGTAGCATTTGCCATTGTAGGAGGCAGATGCTCCAGGTGGTTGATCCCTGAATACAGGACACCTCTCAATGGGCAATGCTTGATCTGTGTACACAAATGCTTCACAAATTGACAGTGCACTCGGTACCCCAACTTCTAGGTGCACAGATACAAATGCACCTGGCATGGGTGGGTTGCAGGGCAGGAAGAGCGGTTGACCCTCTTCCAAGACACCTGTGAAGCGATTGCAAATAGGATTCGTCCCAAGGTCTGGACGATTATTACCCACACGAACTACAATTGTGGCGGGTTTATTGTTACCTGCAAAAGAAAAGTAAAGAAATCATTAATTTTGGGAAGGTGCATAAAGTTCCATAAGTCAAATAATTATAAAGTCCATCTCCGCGTCTTCTCCTTTCAATTCTCTCAACTTTGCATTTATGCAAAGACGAAACACACCCCGTTATCCATTGATGAAAGAAGAAATTGCATAATTTCTTTTGGTAAATCACACTCAAAAGCCAAGTGCATGCAGCAGAGTGAAATTGCTACATTGTTGGTTTTTGTTGTCGTTTACACGTAAAATAACGCAATAAAACGTATATTCAGTAATTTTTCCTACTTGGAAACTCCCCTTCGAAAAACGTAATCTCATCGAGAGAGAGAGAAAGAATAAAAGTAAATCATCAATTTGATATGCGAATATTATTGCTAATATGTTTGCTCATGATATCAACAATTCAGTGATTTTACTGCAACTTACGAGACAAATTTATATCTCCCCAAAAATTTCCAACATTATGCTCCAAATGTAAATAAAATTAGTGACAGTTTTTGCAAAATTTATTTAAAGAAAAAAAGAATGTTAAAATATTTTAAATTGTGCAATTTTCAGGGGAGAGAAAGTAAAAAAAATTATGCATGAGACATTATTTCTTCAACCGATTAATATCTATACATAAATTGATCTCAATGCGCGAATGGAAAAATTACAAACTACCATTTCCCAATAAAGGGAAAAATTTTAAAATGAATATTAGGTCTAGAAATAATTTTCTGTTCAGAAAAAAAAAGAAGAGAAAAAGTAATTTAAATATTTCTCCTAATTTATTGCCCATTTTCCCTGACTCCCACGCATACAATTTTCTTTTTCTTGTAAATAATCAATCAAATATGTATATTAACATAGGTATGGGTTAATCTTAGCATCTTAATATCTCACATTAAATATGAAAAGTGAACATAAAATACAAATTTCCTGGATTTTCTTCCTTCTATTGTGCATACCTATGTATACTTTCTACCTACACCCAACTCTTTAACCATTTTGATAGTAGAGTATACAATTAGGTGAAGAATAGCGCTAAAACAATAATAGAAAAATTGCAATTTCCTTGATTTTAAAGAAGAAAATATCATTTGGTGGGGAGATGTGCATATTTATTTAAAAGTTATATACTACCAGGCGTATGGGAAAATTATTTTTTTTATACAATTGCACCTGTCTCTTACTTGGTGGTGGATCACAGAATATCTCTTCTTGATGGAAACGAATTTACCTTCGTGAAAAACGATTTTTAAAATTTTTTTTGAGTATTTTGTCTCTCAAATTTATTTTTTATTCAGGTGAGTGCGTAGCATAATTGTAGAGTACAAATTACATCCATTTTTATGTCGCACCTTCTTCTTTCTTTCACCTTTATGGTGGTACATAATTATTCGCGCGACACTCGTGGAAGTTTTTTTTTTGATATGCAGAGATTGCCAACAAGACAATTTTTACGTGCGCGGAGAAAGAAGAAAAATGATTAACTTTCAACTCACAGAAATTGAGTGTTTGACGCAAAAATTTTGTTAAATGATCCTTCCCTATCTATGGGGACAGCCCATGTGACGCTTTCACTTTTTGGATTGTGTGTGCATAATAAAAGGTACCAATTGAGATAATCTCAAAGGTATCATTCTCTCCTCATTGCTTGGTCTCTCTCTCTGTCTAAACTTTCCCTTTATATCTCTCCGCAAAACTTCTCTTCTAATTACATTCCCATTTTATTTTTGTTTACTCATATTATATGTATATATGGGGTTTTTATTACTTTAAAGAAGGAAAAAAAAGAGACTCATTCACTCTCTGAATCTCGAAATTGTTTTTGCATAGCGTGGGAAAATATAGTAGTAGCACACCCAACGAGGGAACTTGAAGACTTAATAGAGGTGGAAAATATAAGACAACAATTCCACATACCACCAAATTCTAAACCGATTTTCCCATTCAACGGAGTTACATACATACTTCTTCTCATACTATACGTTTTGTGTGAACAAATTAAAGAGAATTCCTCGGAAGTTTTTTTTTTTATTTAAAGAAAAATCCTCCTAAAGAGCAATTTTATATTGTTGGGAAATAAAAACTTTTCACTTCTTCACTACATTATCTCTCTGCCAATAACATAAATTATTAACTGAAAAAAAGAATTTCCTTCTGTTTCTTTGCCTTTTACTCTCTTGTGGAGTCACAAATACATCCAATAAGTGATGCAAGTATCAGCAATTTAAAGCGGAAATGCGTTTAGATGGTGCAATTAATAAATTTTCACATTTTCCCTTTTGCACGTTGCATAACTCAATGCATCTCATTTTCCTATGATTGCACTTTGGGGATACTTTTTTAATTAAATTTATAAAATACTTCTTGTGGCGTTTTCTTTTTATTACCTCAAGGTGTGCTCAAAGGTATTTTATTAATTAATTTTTTAAAGTGATTTTTTGGATTTTTAAAATGGAAGGTTTCTTATTTAAAAGAAAATTATTTGTGGGAAGAAAAAGGTTCTTAAGTGTCTGATTGATTTGAAAAATCTTCAATCTTAATCAAAGATGCTATATATTGAATACAAAAGATTTGATGGGAAAGAAACTCAAGGAATTTTCTTTCTAAATAATAGTGCTAATGTCCAGAAATCAATTTCATTTTCACGGTGTGACTTTTTTTTTATCTTTCAATACAATTAACATTCAAAGATTAGTTCGTGGCAGAGCGATGGAGAGCGAGAGAGAGAGAGATTGAAGCTTATAAGATGGAAAAAGTTCCAGACAGAGAAAGGGAAACCAATTTCACCGCCTTGAGGCTCATTGTGAATATCAATTGAATGATTTATAGAGAGAGACTTACCGCAGCACGATTTTCCAAAATCCAAACGTACAAGTTGAACCATATATGGCTCTAGGAGATTCACGTACCACCACGGCAAACGTTCGGGCTTCGTGAGTGAGCACGTGTCAGCCTGGTAGAAGGCTGACGTTGAACCATCAATGGCTTTCTGTGGTATACCAGAGCCATCGGTTGAAATTTGCATTGGGGCTTTACCAGCTGCTACGTTAAGGACTGCAAAGGAAAAGAAAAAGATTTTTATTTTTCAATTAATAAAGTAAAACTTTAAAATATTAAAAATTCATTAATTTCATAAATTTTTTCAATTACGAAACTTTGTTTGTTTGTTGAAATCTTTCACTCAATAACACTGCTAATGCGAAAAGGATGGAGAATTTTTGGGACTAAATAGCATAAAAATCATATAAGAACATTATGTTCGCATATGTAATAAAAAAAACTGTCTCTTTTTTTATGGTCCAATTCTTCTCTGTGGCTCCTTATAAGAAGAAAATGATCAAAAGCGAATGACGAAAGAGAGAAACATTTTACCACACATACGACGCAGACCGTGTCACCGGAGCACAAATAGACTGCATCGAATAGAATTGCATTTTCTTTACAATTGCTAATGATGTGGTTTTTCATCAAGAATGTTCTCAATCTATCATCATATTATGCGGATTTATTTTTTATTGCATTTTCTTGTGTACATTGGCTGCTTTTGCATTTCCAACTGCTTCTTTCATTGCAATTATGGCTACAAAAATTTATTTTTTTCTATTTTAAAAAGAAAAGTTTCTTGTACATATTAATAGTTTTCATTTTTCATTTTAATGGACCCCTTTTATAAAAAAATACAAAATCATTTTTGTATGAGATATTTTGGAATGAGAAAAGAAATTAAAGAAAAAATTGAACTTTTCAGTCTACATCAGTACAGAGCAATTATGCACACCTTCAAGTGCAACGTGTTGTAACACAAAAAAATACAGTTTTAGTGGAAAAGAATTAAAACAATTTTCCCTAATGCAGCTCTCAAGAAAATTTCTCCAATTTCATTCAATTTTCGATACATTTGCAGTAAGATTCTATGTCGCTCTATAACCGTATTAATACAGACTCAAAGCATTCTCAGAGGTTCCAAAGAAGTATAACATAATGTTCCTAATAAGTATAAAGATTAAGTGCTGCACTTCAGGTGAAGAATAGCAGGTAGGAGGTGTAGTGAAAATCAAGTCTCTCCTAACTTAAAGCTTTAGAATGCAATAAGGTAAAAATTACTTTTTATATTTTCCTCATCTCTTGGCGTATCTTTCTATTTCGTTAAGAAACTTTTCAGACCATGAAAAGACAGTTATGAAGTTGATGTGTCTTGTTGAAGGAAATTGAGGAAGGCAATTGAACGCTCAAATATTCTTAACGAGCATTAAAGATATTATTACCGAATAATTCTAATAAAGGAATCTTGCGATGTGTTAAACAAATTCCATTTTTTTCTATGCTCAGTGATCACTTTACTTCATGGTGTGCACGGAAGCAATATATAAGCTCCACTCAACTATTCATATACGGCGTATCTTCTGCCTACGGATGATCATGAATCAGAAGAAATTTCATTCTCATCGTGATGCTCACACAACAGTGATTCTTTTTGACTTTGACGTACTCTTTCCCACTTTTTTCGCACATCTTCTTTTTTTTATTTACTTCTTCTCTTCCATCTATTTTATATGATCTGTTTTGGTTTTACCACTCTTCATTGCCAAGTTGCAAATTACACAAACACACAATATTAGCATTGTTCTCGCGAGTCACAATGATTTGTCGTTGGTAAAGTAGCTCACTGTGTCAAGAAGTGTTGTGTGTTATAATTTTCGAGAAAGTAATACAAATGTGCAATCTTGAGAATGTGTTGTATATAGAAGGTGCTTTTCTTATATGGAAATGTTTCTTCTAAATATATAGCTAAACTTGCACCATTCTTGCGCAATGTTGCAATGAAACTCTCAATAAGAATCTACTTGATTTGTATAAATTCGTTCGTTTGAAGAATAATTTATTAATCTGATAAAAAATAAAATTAATTGTACTTTACTTAAAGGTATACTACGTACATATACCGCCCCCACACCCCTCTTGAATTAAGCTGTCTCATTGCAAAAAAAAATGTTCATTCTCAATACTCAAAAAATATACACTGGCACTAAAAATAATATAATAATTTGTACCATTCAAAATTTTCTTTGATGAAAAATTCCAAAAATTTAACAAATTCTTTCACTTTCTACTGGCACTCTCAACAGCCAATTATTGTACTTTAAAAATATTTTACTTTCCTTCAATTCATCACTAAAGTAAGTTGATTGTATGACAGCAAAATATGACCAAAGAGTATTTGAAAAAGAAGAGAAGGTGTGCAAACGATGTTTAGGGAGCCAGAATAATGCGGAAAGTTAAATGAATTTTGAATAAGAATAGGAAAATAAAACATGCAGAGTAGGAGAGAAGTTTAAATATTATGCCATTGTGGATGGAATAATTTAAAAATAAAGGGGAAGGAGCAGCATGAGCGTAGATGTAGTATTTTGGTAGAAAAAAAAAAATAAAGCGAAAGAATACAATGGACGCGTCTGTTGCTCCACACGGCAAGAAAGTGCAATCTTATGTTGTCCATCATCGTCGTCAAGAGACTGTGAAGTAAATAGTGAAATTTCTTCACCCACAATTTGACCTCTTTCCACCACAATCCATAAATATTATCAAAAAACGTGACTCTTCGCATGATTTTGCAAAAATATGTTGTATCGACGCTGCACATGGAAAATTGTGCAACAAATTTGCAGCTCCCATAAAGACCTTTTTTTTCTATATTAATGTTTTCTCCTTCACCTATGTGCAAACTTGCAAACTGGAGGAATTTTTATTTAAAAATTTAATACGTTAGGGAAGGGAATGAATAAAAAAAACTACCTACATATTAACGGATGTTATGTCACTTCCGCAAATACAACGAAAGGTGTTCTTATCGTGGTGCAAAAATTTAATAAAAAAAAAGGAAAAACTTGTGAACATGGATTTTGCATGTTCGTCGAATGAGTCAGTTGAATGGCAAATATATTGCACCATAAACCCTTCTATAAAAACAAGTTTAATAAACTTTTTTATCACTATTTAAAGCAAGAGAGTTAGTTTAAATTTTTTGGCTAACTACAAAGGTCAATCCAAAATGAACTTGAAGACTCAACCAATGTCTGAGAGACATTAATTTGCAGCTTTTGCAGGTATTTTGCACACGAGTTTAGCATTTCATCTTCAAGATCTTCATTGAATACCGTTAAAATGCTGCAAGTTGGCGAACCTCCTCACTAAACTGCCCATATGATTTTCAATTGTAAACAAAAAAAAAATAATTGCATAGCGCCACGCGCACCTGTCTCACACATAAGTAAATGCTTCAATATGTGGAGTTAAATCACCTAAAAGAAATCAATGAATTGAATTTTAATCTAATTTGGTAGGACCTGACCTATTTTCTCAGTTCCTCTTGGTTATCAGAAAACTTCACGAATAAGGTCTTAGTTCAGAACGTTATCATTCAATTCTTTAAAATCATTTTATTTATTTATATTTTCAATTTTTTTTGGGTACCACAACGAAAGGAATGTGAAAAAAATACAAGAAGAATTTAATCGTTTGCCGATGATCGAGTGCAGAAGTAGGTCGCTGGTTGTTTTATGAACCAAGCACCAAGTAAAAGAAGTTGAAAGAGATGAGAGAAGGAGAACATATACATAGAAATTATAGAATGTAACGGATTTGGCCTGTGTGACGAGAAGACAGTCTTCTTGAACAGGTTTCGCTGGGTCGCGCGCGTACATTATGATGTCATGGAATGGAACTGGAAGAAGAATTCTTGAAGAACTAATCAAGTGGATGGGAGAAGAGAACACTCAGTCAGTTGAGAAAAGGGTCAAGGCTACGGTCAGTTCCCTTTAACATAAATTTTTATTATTCTTTCACTATTATTCCATATATCTACGATACCTATATACATACTCATCTCTCAAGTTATGTTCATTCTGGATGTTTATATTGAAAATTCCAACGTTAAAATTGTAAGCGAGGAATCATAAAAATAGGTCATGAAACTAACGCCAATGAGAGGTGGTGAAAACGATTTCATGATATATTCGAATGCGAGAAAGAATCTCTTAGATAGATGAAAAAAAAAACAACCACAACAATTAAAAGGTGTTTTACGAGAAATTCTTCTCTTTTTTCTCAATCCACCAACTTTCTGGGTAAAACTTTCATGCATCATGCTGATGAATGTATAAAGTCTTGCGCGAAATTTCTTTCTATTGCTGAATTTAAACAAAAAATATTTAAAAATCTTTTTTTTATTCTATTTAGTTTATTGTAGCAACATTGATTCTTGGAATTTTTGTCTTCCTCTCAACTTCTTGGCAATCAATGCACAATATAAGTGCAGGAAAAGAAGAATTGACATATTGACTAATGAAGAAGGAAACGTGAATTGACGATTAATTAATTATACTGGAAAAAAAAGAAGAAAACGATTGAAATTTTTCTGAATTTCTCAAAGCTTTTCTTCACTAGGGTGATGGGAAATTTGTACGTATACTAAACAGAAGAAGAATAGGATGATTTCTCTTTATCTCAATTGAAAGTAAATTTTCTATGCAATCGTGATCATCTCTCTTGCATTTGGGATGTATGCCAGACATACTCTTCTCATATCCAATTGTACAAAAAAAAACGAATAGGTTGGTACATCTTGATCCCTCTAAACTACAACTCATTGATTGATTCGTGATTAAAGTTTGGTTCTACTTTCAAATTAAATTTATATGCATTTTTGTATACATACCGCAGAATGGAATGCCTTCAGGTACCCAATTCCCATTGATACAAACACGCCGTGCTGGTCCAAGAAGTTCAAAGCCTCGCTCACACGTGTATGTGGCTACAGTACTATTTGATAGTGCTTCATCTGAGAATGTGACATAACTGTGGGCTGGTGCTCCTGGAAAACTGCAGGCTTGTCCTGGAAAATTTAAAAAGAAAATTAATTTAAATTAATTCTCATTGAACAACGTTGAAATTTCGCAAAATTAGGAAAATTTTGAATTTCTAAAAACATTAATATGCAAATTTTCCATTATTTCGACTCAAACTGATTTCTTTTAAGAGGGAAATGGGCTAAAAGTTCCCCCGGTAATATGTAGTATTATGTTGGTTTTCTCAACTATTATGAGGCAATAAAAATAATAATAAAAAAGAATTTCCTAATAGATTTTCAAGAAAAAAACATTGATCAAGCTAAGAGGATAAAACTTTTAATAAATCACCAACTGAATGCTCATTTACACACACTAAAGGTACCAGAACAAAGGTATACAGGTAAAGGGCTATTGACGAAAAATATCTGATGGTGCACCATGTGGTGGACATCATGAATTATGTACTTATGCTAAACACCTATGTCAAATGCAGATTTATTGTGAAATATATAATTGTTAGTAATTTTCCTACAAGCAAAGCATGTAGCATTAATCAAAAAGCGCCTATTTTGCAATACCTCAGGTAGGTATATACATACATACATATATTATTCCAATTATTATTCGTGTTTATATTTTTTCCAAACAGAGTACTATTGGTTAAGAACAGAGCAATTTATGGAATTTTCTCACATGCATAAAATCACGACAAATATTTCAATAATTTGACTTTAATTTACAATTCACACTTTGCAGGTAAAACACTTATGGGTGTATATAGGTATTGAGCCATTGAGCAGATGTCCTATTCTCTGGCCGTTTTGATTCTCAATATTGCGTAATCACAATCATCTTTTTTTTCTCCCTGGACAAACAATAATTTTTCTTTAAAGTTTCTTTTCTTCGTATGGCAAGAGATGGTTCTTAATAAAATAACATAAAGGACTGTGGATGGAATGTCTAAGAAAGACAGAGAGATAAAAAGTTGGCTTGAAAATCTTCCAAGACTTTGCCTATTACAACGGAAAATGTAACGGAACGGCAACGGTTATATAAAATGTTTTCAAGAGCAAGTTTTAAGAATCATCAACAGTTCTGTGGTATTGATTTCCTTTTACGGATACGGCAGGAAGGTGTCTTTCTAAATTTATTCCCATCGCTGGAGCACACAGCTTACCAGCCGAAAAAAAAATCATCTCACCGGTAGTCTTTATTAGCTTGCGGATGGCGGCGCACTAATTTAACAATGGTGGGATGGTGAAATGCGTCTTCAGGTGAATTTCATTTTCAACAGAAACTCTTTTGCCATACATCTTGTGCAATACTTCTGTACTATATAATATAAGATCTTCAATGACTTACTAACCATATCTCTGTAATAGCATAATGTACATATTCATTTGAAATTTTGTCTCTGCACAAAGTGGAAATTAAAATTTCTTTTTAGAGCTTTTGCGCGTCTTTAAAGAAAATCCACCAAAGAAGGTGTTGCCATTCAACTTCCGCGCTTTTGCCTTTCTTCGCTATATATGTATGTACCTTGCATTGTGAGATTGTGTGTAAAATGATTTGAACATGAATGGCAACTTTCCATGGAAAATATGGTAAAGAGTTGGAACTAATGATTCGTGCTTTTTCTCTCTCTATATCTCTCTTCTGGTATTTCTTTTTCTTTTCTTTTTCCCCGCATCTTTCACCAAACATCAACATATGTACAGACAGAGGTACATATATATTTACATTTCAATTATACGTTTATTTCTTCGTTGCAAAAATCACAAAATGTTGTAAAAGTAAGGCAAAATCCATATGAAAACCCAGAGACACAGTAAAAGAAAGAGAAAAAATCATGGAGATTCACTCAAGAAATTGTAAGATTGATCTATAATTTAATTTTTCTCATGTACAGTTGTTTGGAAGAGAGAAAAAATGCTGCATTTTTAAGAAATTTCACTTAAATTCCCAATTCATTGAAATATTTTTCCTTCCAGAAAATTAATTAAAAGAAAAGTAATACTTCATTTTATATTTAGTGGAAATTTCAATTAATTTGCCTAATCTAGATATTTGTTTAAAAGCGTTAAAAGCTTTTAATTGTAAAAATAATAATCTTCAAGGAGTGTTTATCTCAATGAAAATATTCGGAAATATTAAAACGATTCAAAAAAATATTTTTTTAAAAATTAGGCAGATAAAGACTTCTTGGTTCTTAGTCTTAAAAAAGGCTCAGATTGAGCAATGAAAGACTAAAAAATACTAAATTCAATCCTAAGAAGTACTAAATTTAAACAGTAAGATACTAAATTCTTTTGAAAGAAATTATTCAATCTTCAGTTTTGAAAGGCTTAGATTGAGGAGCAAAAGGCTAAGAACTACTAAATTCAAGCCAAAAAATACATAACTTATCTCAAAAACTTACTACATAAATTCTAGCTTAAAAAAGTACTTAATTCTAGCCTAAAAAGTACTAAATTCAAGCTGAAGAAAATCATTTGGTTTTCAGCAAGGATTGTTTATCTAAATAAAAAGATTCGAATCTTCTGAATATTCGAAATATTCTCAAAAAAAACAAAAAGGAAACTATTCGCTAGATAAACAAAACACCCCTTGAAATTCTTTAAAAAAATATATTTTTTAAAGCTTTTCCAAACAAGAATGCTTTTTCATTCCTCTTAAGAATTTTTAACAAATATTCTTAAAAAATGCATTTCATCTTGCAAGCTTTTGTTGCTCTCCAAGACACCAAAGCTACATATAAACCACAAACGCAACTGATTTACCAAAGTTTAAAATAGTGTATGTTACAGTTAAACTATATATATTTTTTAGCATTTATATAGTTTTTCGCTCTCTTCTTACATTGCCTTCATTTTTCCGCTTCTTCGAGATGCTTCACAATCTGGTTTTCTATACTTCTTCTTATTAGTTACTTATTATTTATGTTTCATCTTGTATGGCAATATCGTGAAATGGTAACTTGTAGTCTTGATAGATGTATTATGCTATATATCTATGCTACATATGTAGCTAATTTTGATATGTGTACGTACACATAATATATGTACCATCAACTTCTTCATTTTGCGTTATTTCTTCCATGCAACATTTTGCACTCTTAGCTATACAATTACTGTAAAATCTGTCTACTTTGCGGGTTAAATTATTATGGGAAGTCTTATTTAGAACCTAAATAAATATTTTTTTTTTAAGATGAAAATTCCATCAAAACTAATCTTATATGCTTGGCACTTCACCAAGATGGAAATATGTGTACACACAGTTAGGTTTGTTTGACAAAAATTGGTTGAAGAAATGCAAATTTCTCCCCACAGACGGTATGTGTGTACATAAAGACGTGCTAGCGGTTCTTTGGTATCAAATCGATTGGTCAGCAGCACACCCATCAGAAATTGAAAATAGCACGCGATTAAGCACTACACGGTGATCAAGTGCTGTGTGTGTACTCATTTGATCAGGTAGGTAAAGTGAATTGAAGATGGGTAAATGAAATTGTGTCATGCTTCTCTTGGCGCGTGTTTTATTCTTTTCCATTCCATTTTAGTTTTTCCTTCTTCCCTTTTCTGCGCTTGACTCATTTTTTAAGTTCCCGCGGCTTGTTTTTTTCTTTTCTTTTCTTGTTTTTTAAAGAAACCACAAATGTTGTGCATTCACCCATTGCAATAACACAAAAGTCTTTTTGTCTTTTTTGGGGGAATAAATAAGGGAATATGATGGAATAGGGAATGGAAAGGACAAGAAATCACACCTGTTCACTCTTTCACAAAAAAATACTTCTCAATAATAAAATAAATAAGAACATTTTGAGAGAATTTCACAAACCGTTGGATAACTTTGGGAATCCAAGAAGTGCTAATAGTGTTGAATATACGATGAAGAATTCAAAATTCCTTCCTTTTGTGCCCATTTTCTCCTTCGGGGTACCACACTTTATCTTGTCTTATACACTTTTGTGAAAGGTATAAAGCCACTTTTATTTAGCACTGAGAAACGCACACAAATTAACAGAAATTTTTATCCAAATGTGGTTCGAGTAGAGTCCAAAATCTGTGTCACCTGCTAACCATTTTTCACATAATTTGTAGTCATATTCCCAAATATTTCTTCAACATTTTAACCATGGATTCACACTCCTTTAAATCACGAATTTATTCTCTTTTTTTGTGCACAAAACGTTAAAACTTCTAAAATATATTACTTATAATGTAAATCGATAGAAGGAAAACTGTGAAAATTCCTTTTGATTTTGCTTCCTATAAATATGAAATCTCACGTCCACTCCGAGTGAAATGCACCGAGCAACTGACTTTCTTTGAGCGCGCGCGCTGGAATGGCTCAAGCTACCATCTTTCCACCTTCCCGCAAAGCTGTTGAGGTGCGCGATCACGATAGAATACCGGGTGTCTCAAGAAATGTGTTTTGAAAGAAAACTGAAATGATTAAAAAAATATTTCAGTTTATTTATTTTTTCATATTAAAATCTTCAATGAAAAATATAAATTCATCTTTATAAATAAATAATTCTTTAGTTAATCACAGGTTTGATGAAACATCCTCTAATTTAACTTGAAAAAAATATTCTGAAGCTTCTGCATGTATTCCTCACGAGTGTTGCAGTGCTGTAGTTTTTTTTAAAAGAGTAAAGAATTTGCAGGTATTTAATAGATAGAAGAATAATAAATAATTACCGGGACAAAAATACCCAAAGATGATGTCAGAGAATTTTGTGGTATTCGCAATGTCCCCCATTCATTAATATTTCGCCGTTAACGCAACTTTCTCTTCGGAAATTTCTTTCTTCAGGTTGGCCACCTCATCGCTTAGGGCACAAGTGAGCCGGATATTGGATGCACAACATTCACGTGCCCCAATCCCATCTTTTCCTTAAATATTTACCTCCCGCGCATATATTTACATCAGCTGGTGTCACATCCGCACGTTTTTTTTTTTTTAAAGAATATTTAGGTTTTGTCATTTTTTTTTCTTCTTGAAAACACAAACCCTCCTCACCCATGAGATGAAGAGCGAGTTGAAAAAAAAAACTATTACGTGAGAAAAAATAATTGTAAATTATTTTTTTTAATATATAATTACATGAAAAAAAGAAGAGAAGAAATTCTCGCAATTTTTTCATACTTGGTGTATGCCAATTAAAATTCATTGAGTGTCGGAACGGCCCTTCTTGTGCGTTATGAGGTGCATAGTGCGTGAATTACAACTTCCGTTTTCACCTTTACTCTGTGCACTATGTGTGCTTCTTCGACGCAGGTAAAGAATCTCTGACGATTTTCTTTCTTCTCCGGTAAATGAATGGAAAAAAAAACATCATCAAGTCACTTTCATTGACCTCATGCCATTGAAGAAAAAAATCCTTTAAGATGTGTGGACTTCAGCCAGAGCTATGTATATTGAAAGTCCGGAACTTGCAAAGTAAACCGCACCTTATTCAAATAAAAGTATTTGTGTCTTCTACAAAAAGATTGAATGATGACAATCGAACTACACCGTAGGAATATCAATTATATTTGCTTAAATTGGGAAGAACATTGTTATTCACAAATTCAAATCTCTTGTGATCGTCTTAACAAGATTTTTTTTGCAAGAAGAAAAAACAGTTTAAATTACATATAAAATGAAGATAATAATTTTCTTTTAAATTGCATAAATTAAAATATAAATTTACTAGTCAACCCGAGCCCCCAATCACGTGTTAGCAAACTCCATTTTAAGCTATAAAAGGGGGCGTATATTAGTAGAGGGGATGAATAATACGGTACCCCGAAAAATTCTAAAAATAAAAAAATCCCGTTATCTGACCCTTCAGCAGGTAGAAAATGGGAAAAAATCATTTTTTCTGTGGGGGCGCTATAAAGGGGGGTTGGGGCGGAATCCCATATAGCGCTTGCAACTCGTATTGACCCCCTCTACCCCCATACCAAATTTCATCAAGATCGGCCCAGCGGTTTAGGAGGAGTTCATGTGCCACAGACAAACAAACTTTTCAGCTTTATATATTAAGATTATGCGTGGTTTATGGAGAATTCTGCAGAATCTAATCTTTCATGCAAAAGAAAAATGTATGTATGTATAGCATTTCAAGGGGATATATTAATGCAATTTATGAGCATTGCATTATCAATGTTACCTTCATCAGTTGAACATCTTAATTGAGGATTTTTTTTTCTATACTCACATCAAGCCACTAAAAGATTAAGAGATGCAAACAATTGAGCAACCAAAACCGCATGTGGTGCACCTTCCAAGGTGGCACACGGCGGAGATTGAGATAAAATCCTTTTGCTTGGTGAAGAATATTCATGTCACATTGTTGTGCTCATACACGAAGTCTATTATTTCCATTCAATGTGTTTATGCGAAGGCAAAAACTACAGATGGTGTGGGCGTGTGAATAAATTAATAATGAGAAGAAACTCTTGAGAGTAGCACGGATGAACCAGAGAACCTGTGCAAATGGAACAACAACCAAATAAGACGCAAAATTATGCAAATATTTAAAAATATTTTGGTCAACTGAGTGCAAAACCAGGGAGGGTCAGCCAAGAAAATTAAAGGTGCTAATAGGTCAAATGCTTTGGAACGCATTTGCATTTTTTTTCGTTCACAACTCCACGCATGTCTTGGATGCTTCTTCGCGGAGTTTTGTGAAGAAGAAAAAAATCAACATTAGATTGATTCTCTTTTTTGAAAATTCAGAAGAAGAAAAAAAAACTCTTCTCTTGAGTGACTCTTGATGATGACTAAAACTAAAGTGACGAAGAGAAAGGAATATATTGAAATAATTGCGGAAAATGAGTCAGGGAAAAACTTTCACCGAATGAGACAAATTACACCGATAGAGAAGATAAAATCCGTGTTTACCCACCTCACAATGTTTTCATTGTAAAATTCTCCTCGCGCCACCATCGAAATTCCGTCATTGATTCATCTCAATCATTGTGATCTTCCACACTTTGTGCGACGACGAAGAACAACCAAAGTGCGCGGCTTATACACAATACATACAAAAAACTTCAATGCTTCAAGCGACGAACCTCTCTCTACTTGATGGGAAATGATTTTGAATTGAAATTTTTATTTGCGCTCAATATAAAAAAAAAAAATGTTTTATCAGTTAAAAAATGAATCATTTAATTATTCCATGAGACTTTATTGTACCTAATATTTTCCTAAATCGCGCTCATTTGTCGTTAGAAGGTCATATCACCAACTACATAGGTACTCAACAGGTCACAAAGGGAGCATAAATATATGTTTATGAGAAGTGTATTTTACAAGGAAAAAGTCGTATTAATTGCCAAATAAAACAAACTATTTACATACTTTCGCGTAACCCCATGACAAAATTTTATTGCACATTATTCTCAAGTCGAGGACTCACGCGGACAGAAATTTTAGGGTCTGTGCCCATTTTCACTTGCTTGTTCTTTTTTTTTCATTTCGCACATTGTTGCGCAAATCCACCCAAAAATCAAGAGACAAGACATCAGTCAGGTGTATGTTGCACACAATAAAAGAAACGTTGTGGACAATTAAATTTGTACCACTATTGATGGTAGAAAATTGTACGAGGAACAGTTCTGTGTGGAGTGGAGATGTCAGAAAATAAAGTGCAAAAATGAAAGCGTTCCAATTTTTTTGCACATTATTTGTTTTGCGAATAGATAAAAGTTTTAAGAAGAAGAAATGAATATTACCTACTTTAAAGAAAAATTTTATTAAATAACCTTTGACACAAGGTACTCACAGAATACCTACCTCAATTAAAGTGGAAGTTGAAATCCCTCTTCAAAGGGGTGTTTATCTGTCGAATATTTCGATTTATTCTACCGAATCATCCAAATCTTGACGAATAATCCAAATCTCAATGAATAATCAGAATTTTCTTAATGAATAGTTAGAATTTTGACAAATCATTCAAGTCTCAACGAATAATCTGAATTTCCTTTACTAACTGAATCTTAGAAAATATAGTCTGAATCTTCTAGAAGAATAATTCGAATTTTAGCAAATAATAAGAATCTTGACGAGTAATCTGAATTTTGCTGCATAATCCCAATTTTCTTGACGAATAATCTGAATCTTAGCAAATAGTCTGAATCTTCTAGAAGAATATTCCGAATCTCGATGAATAAACCGAATATTTTTGCTCAGATAAACCCCCCTTTGTCTTTTTTTCCTTATATAAAAAAGGAATTAAAAAAAATTCCTTCTCCTTTTAACATCTATATTAATGAATCACGGACGCTTATTTCGTGAATGTGTTTTTTATACCCTCATTACGGGATGATTGTACCTAAATAATTTTGCGTTATTATTTAAATTGCACCTGATCTGTACAAATGAAAAATACAAATCCTTCTTGTAAATCTTCCACAAACATTTTGCAATAGTTTCGCATGCAGAGTAAAATTTAGGAAAATCACTTTATCTCATAGACGAGTAATTTTTTGGTCAGCTTTGATTTTTTTTCTTCACTTCACCTCTCTTAATTTACCTTGCGTGGCGTGGAAAGACCATATATGCGCCCCGTTTTGCGCCACTGAGTATCATTTCATTTTAATTCCAGAGGCTTTGCCATATATATTAGCGTCTAAGAGCAGTGCAGACATCCAGAACATATTTTTTTTTCAATGTGCATGATGAAGAAATGCTGCCACAGATTGACTCTAATCTGGGACAATTCACAGTTATTGGTTCGTTAATATGCTGTGCGAGGTAAGTAATTGATTCTTCATCGTCATTCAGTTCCTTCGACTTGGCACACCTTCCCTACACACAAACAGATTACCCTCGCTCTGTAAATAATTTTTTTTTTGTATCTTCTAGTAGAGATTTCCCAGCAATTAATCACATTCATAGCTCGCACACGACACACGCCACTAGGTACCTATCTCGAGTGCAAAAAGTATGATAATAGCCTTTAAAAGTAAATGGAAAATTATTCAGCTGGGTGTTTTATATTCTAAGGGAATTATTAACTAATTTTTTATTATTCTAAAGGAAAACTAACTTATTAGTTAGAATAGTTTATATTATTATGATGTAAAATTCTGTTTTTTTTATTGTAGTAAATGCGCTTAACCCTTCGTTTACTATGAGGGGTAGGTGACCGACCCCAGAGCTATATTTCAATTAATTGCGCCTTAGTTCTTAGAGGTATAGAACCTAGCTTCTGGGAATAAGTTCCTTGGTTATCTTAGAAGATTGTATAAAAATTTCAGGTCAATCCGACCACCAAAAAAAAAGTTATTAACAAAAATGTAAGAAGAGGGAGTTCAAAAATTAGTGTAACCGTCTTTATTCCATTTTCTCTTCGCTTCGTCACTCTTTGTCTCTTTCTAGACGTTTCTAACCTCAAAAAACCATTGCAAAAAACATCAAAAAATTCATCTAAAATTTATTATTTTGGGTTCTAAAATGAACAAAAGACATCTTAGGGAGTACCAAGGAGTCTATTAAAGCTAATTTGACAGAATGAATTTGCTTTTTTTGCGAAAAATTCTATGGGGTCGGTCAGCTACCCCAATAGTAATGCGCGTAAGTGTTTTGGTCATACCTAGTATACGAACGATTAAACTATTTTTTTAATTTATCAATTACTTACTTATAATTTAACCCTTTCAGGTCTGCGATCAATCTAGCCAGCTGATTGAACTAAAAATAATTTTTGTGAGTTCTTTTGAGTTCGAAGAATTTGAGTTTGATATACTTTTGGCAGAAAATCCTAACTAGAAAATTTTCGGATGTCCTTTTGTGGTCATAAAATGATCAGGGATTGTAAAGACATAGTCTTGTACTAATTTAGACTCAATATTTAAGAAATAACTATACAAAATGAAACATTTTCAAATTCGAGTCTTTGGGTCAGCGTGTGACCCAAAGGACCTGAAGAGGTAAAAATAAAACAATCAAATACTTATTTTTATTTATTTATTTTTTATTTTCCTTCAATATGCTGTAAATATTTGACGTATTTATCATTTTATATATTTTCTCCTCTTATCTGTTTTAAACAGCCGTCTAGTTAAAATTCTTTACAAGCAACAAATAATTATGTTTAATATATAGGAAAAAGAATGAAATCAGAAGTCTGCAAGAATGAAACACTATCAAGCACAAAACCACGAATTGGTCAATCTGTTGGAGTGTGTGCGTTATATATATAAAATTCTAAATTAAATATGCTTTAAATCGGTGTTATATATCATTTCCTACTACTTACACAGCAAACATTAAGAGATGATCTTCAAAAAAAACGTAAAAATTTAGCAGAAGAAAAAGACTTAAATGGGCTTGTAGAGTAGCGTCGTGACGTATTTCTTCCTATACCGATGTGTTGCACTGAGCACCATTACTCCATCTTTGATAGAGAGAGCATACAGGTGATTCAGCATAACATGATTTGGTTCTGGAAGTAGTGTCGGCTCGCACTGTAAAAGGAAGAATTTTCACAATAATGAGGCAACAAAGAAAATAAAATTGTGAAAATTTATATAAAATACATACAGAAAGTGGTGTATCTTTGTTCAGGATAACCTGAAGGAGATGTGGCGGCAAAATTGGAGGTCCTGTTACCTTTTCCCAAGGTTTATTAGTTGGGATTTCCTAAATAAAAAAAAAACAAAGAGATTTTATAGTTAATGAGCGCGATGAACAAACAAAGAATTTAAAAAAAAAACTTACCTGGGTGTACTCCTTCTGCTCATTATTCCCACCTTCCTCACTGTCCTTTGCTAATGCCTGAAACACCTCGAAATCCGATTGGCGCACAGACACAAGGTTATTCTTGTTCCCCACATCATTATCAATATTTTTCTGTAAAATAATTAATAAACTCAATTTAGTAAATTTCTCCTAAAAGGTACTCTTGAGAATGTATTCGTACCAATTTCGGATCGTGCTTCCATTCACCATCTACGAGAAACTTATACTGATGATCCCCTTCCGGAAGGTCAATTATCGTAACAAAGTCCCCATGACTGCGTACCATTGGTACAGTTTGCCAATCGGAAAATGTACCACTGATATACACCTGACGACCACCGCCGTCCCACTTGAAAACCGTCGGAAGTGCTGATTTCTTCTTCTCGCCACCCTCGTCAAATTCATCCTCCTCTTGACCATCTACTGCTGTTGTATTTGCCCGCTGACGGAATTCCGTGACAAATTCCGGATCCACAGATTTGACTGTTTTAGTGTAAAACGGGGGCTCATCCTCATCCGCAGACACAGGATGTGCCTTCTTCTCAAACACAAAAGCCTGACCAGTGTCCTTGATCCCAGGTGAACCAGGTGTCACATCTGCTGAACTAGATTTATGTCTCTCACGGGGCATATTACTTCCTGCATTGCCCATTATTCTACTAGACAAGGATAAAGTCCTAAGGGAAGGACAAAAATAAAAGACAAAAAATTGCGCACAATAGAACCAGGAAAACTTTGTCAATTTTTTTCTCGCAACATAACCTTACTCACCCTACTTGAAGTTTTCCACAGTAGTTTGGGAATGTCTCTTTTGTCTTGGAAGGTCATGTGTTTGAATTTGTCATGGTACAAAATGAGACATAAAGAAGTATTTGTATGTACTTAATTGTGAGTCGTTGAAGCAAAAGTGGTGAAAATTTCTAGATATAGAAGCTCTTGTGCGATTCTAATAAGAATTATTAAGTATGTTCTAACTCAATCGTGTGAAAAAACGACAAAAACTATTGCGACGTGAAAAATCTTCTACAGAGGGCGTATTAAGTAACTCTCCGAAGATGGGTGGCCCATAAGAAATGTATAGCCACCCAGCACTCGGAAAGTTACATAATAGACCCTCAGGATCCTCAGGATTCATGTGAAAAGCAGCTAAAGAAAAGAACTACAAGAAGCGTTTCATCGTGAAAAATCTACATTGTTCTTGTAAAAAAAAATTTGAAAATTTGAGATTCGAACGCCTACAGAATCACACATCTAAGTGTGTATTTTGCCGAAAAATTTTAAAGACGACTGCCTTGACTCGGCTCCAAAGGCACAGGTAAGAATATTCCTGTCTGAGTGTCTGATAGTTCATTCAGACTTTTAGTTGCATTTAGATCACGCCTTAGTCATATTTAAAATATTGATATTTTTCCGACTTAAATAAAATAATTCTATACTGGAAAGGAGATACACTAAATAACATGGCGACACGACATTGTTCTATAAAATGAATGACGAAACTAAAATTTCCCTTCTGTTAACGGTTACCGCTTAATTTAAATCATCATTATATCTATCAGGAAAACATAAAACGAGGGCTACCTTGTAAAAACGGTTAAGTCGATTCGGAGCCCATACAAAGTTAGCCGACTTAACCGTTTTTAGAATGTAGCCCTCGAAAAGCTTTTCAATGTCAAGATATGAAATTTGTTAGTGTGTCGGAGTTTCACAGACACTTTTTTTTGACGTTTCTAAAAATGTTACCAGTTGATTTACGGAAAAATCGCTAAAAGAAAAGGAAAATTGGAAAAATGGCTTGTGATCTGGCAAAATTCTCGTGAAGTGGTAATGCCCAATGGTTGACGTTAGTGTTTGTTCATTTTTAACATTGTGTTTAAATTTTTCTCAATTTTCAATCACGCCTTGCTAATAGCCTGATGATGCTAATTAAACTTATTAGCTAAATGTCGCTATTTAGCAAGAAATAAGCTCTTATTTTTGACTTCGCTTCGAAATTCTACATCTCACAAATTGGCTTATACTCTTCAGAAATCCAAATAGTTTTCTTCGCGCCAATCGCTCAGCAAAGTTCGGGTGAAAATGCTGCACTCTACAGAAGGTTCTTCGGCATCGTGCTTCGTATTTGAAGTTCTTCGGATGCTCATGTGGGTGTCTCCTTTGTACTTAAAGGTGATAATGAGGAAATATGAGGCCGGGAAAAAGTCTTAAAAGTTCTAATGTCACCGTTCAACGTTTTGGTCAATACGAATGAATCCAATGGGCATCTTGCAGCCGTGCAGAAAAATTCTCAATTGCTCATTGTGATATTATCATATTAAATGGGATAAACTCAATAAATTGGTAGCATAAATTGTAGAACAATGAATCAATGATTAAAGAATGGAAAATAAAAGAGTTCCCCTATACATACAGATAGTGTCTCGGGAAAGTTCGAGACACACAAAAATATGATTTCATTGATTGCGTCACATGTTTTGAGGACGGTACAATAATTAATGTTTTTCTGTACACATTTGTTGATGGGACAAAGTTGGCACTGGACTGGATGGTTGTTTTTGTTGTGAAAGTTGTGAGTGCTTTTGTGAAAACCACATAAGTTGTGGCAACGAGAGATGGGCGTATGCCTATGCAAGGACAAAAGTAGTAGTGATAGTGGGCAGGATGATTCCGTGGAGACTTTCGATGGCCCAACCAGCACCCGAAGTAAACATTCGCTCTCGGAGACGGTGGACCGTCTCATCCGAGAAACTCTGGACATCATAGGGGAGATTGTGGAAAAGTGAGTATAAAGGGACCTTGAGTCATCATCATCATCGCACAGTAATGTGGAGGAATTTCTCTTAAAATCTTACTATACTTTGCAGTGAGGGCTGTGGGGAGATTAGAAAAGAAGAAAGACTATTGCAAATTCCTATGAATTTCCCCCAATTAATTTAAACCGTTTAATGATTCCTCAGGGCTAACTGCGATTAATCACATTAGCTGATAAGAGTCATAAAGTACTTACTTGCAATGTACTCTCCTCATAACTTTCTTAGTGCGTCAAGTTTCTCATGAAGTTTCTGATAAGCTCTGCTGCATCAAATCTCTCTCAATGATCAATTTTAAATTTTTAAATTCTTGCTTAATTTTCCTTTCATCATCATGATGTTCTTGTTTGTTTATTGCAGTGAACCAGAACCACCTGCATCTATGATGCAGCTGCACGATATTACAGAACGCCCCACTGGGTGGCTGCAACTTGTGAAAAGTCTGATAAATGTGGTGCCTCTGGAGCACCCAATGGGGCCCAATGTGATTCTCCTGCTGCTGGATGATAGCCCTTTGCCAACAAAGGAATCAATGCTACAGACAGCCGACATGATACCCCAATTCTCCCATGGCAGAGGCTTTGCACGGCGCAATCGGAATTTTTGCGTCATACTCGGATGTTTAGCTGATAGACTAGCGGGGCCCAATAGTGTGGCAATTCTCTCGGATAATATACTAAAATACCTTCTTGGGAATCTCGATGAAGACACAAATCCCGACGTGATGCTCTTCTCGTTGATTGCACTGGAGAAATTTGCGCAGACAAGTGAAAATAAAGCAACGATTAAGCATAGTCTGAAGCTCCTACCCAATAATCCCCTTGTTGCCCTGGAGAGACACATCAATTCACGAGATTTCCTTATGCGTCAAGTGGGCTTCTGTGCTCGTTGGTGCCTCGACAACTACTTCACGCTTGACACGCGAAAGTACTCGTATGAAATGGTTGATCTCACATCGGTGAATGTGATGCTGAATACAAAGGACGTGAGTGAGTATCTCAAAATCTCCCCGGACGGACTGGAGGCACGTTGCGATGCGTACTCCTTTGAGAGTGTCCGATGCACGTTCCAAGTACACGCTGGCTGTTGGTACTACGAGGTAACAATAATCACACCGGGTGTAATGCAAATTGGCTGGGCAACGAAGGAATCCAAATTCCTAAGTCGCGAAGGATATGGCATTGGGGATGATCCGCATTCAATGGCCTTCGATGGGTGTCGGCAGTTAATTTGGTACAATGCCCAATCAATTACGCATGATTTTCCCCGATGGCAGGCCGGCTCCACGCTTGGGTGCCTCCTTGATCTCGACAATCAGGAGATTGTCTTCAGTCTCAATGGGGTTGAGAGTAAAGTGTTCAAGCAGGTCTTTAGGAGTGTCAAGTAAGGAAGATTCATTTCTTTGCTGCTTGTTTTTTATCTAATTATTCTTCTTTATTTTTTAGGGAAGGCTTCTTTGCTGCTGCCTCCTTTATGTCCTTCCAGCAGTGTCGCTTTAATTTCGGTGCCACACCTTTTCGTTTCCCGCCAAAGCAACGGGGTGACGTGAAGAATTTCAATGATTTTGCACACCTTAGTCCGCATGACAAAATTGTCCTGCCACGTCATATCTTCCTGGATCAACTGAGGCGGCTCAGTGTCAAAGAAGACTCGTGCTCTCTGTGCGTAGATGAAAAGGCTACCGTACAAATTGAGCCATGCAAACACAGGTGAGTGGATTTTCTGTCGAAATAAAGGAGTTTATGCACTGTCCATGTAAAAACTTCCTCAATCGCAGAACAATTTTAACCAATTTCATCTTGTAAAGAGTCAAAAAACATTGAAGAATCGCGAGAGAATTTCCCCAATATCCATTGGAATCACATAGAAAAATGCAAAAGAAGATTCCCAAAAAATTCAAATATTACGCCATTTGCAGTTTTTGTCCCTTTTAACCCTTTAACGTTCAACGTGAAACATAAAAACATTGAAACATGCGCTCTTTTATCGCGATTTTTATTCTATGAATTTTTTTAGAGGACTTTTCTCACTCAGAACGTCTTCTTTGACCCCTTATGCGTGAATTTGATGCATTTGTAACATGGAAATCAATTACATTCATAAATAATTGAAAAAATAAAATGTTTCACGTTTGGGTCAGCGTATGACCCAAAAAACCTTAAAGGGTTAATAAGTGTTTCAATTTTTTGTAAACTTGTCGCGCATTTTCCGTGGAAGTTTTCATCTTTTTCAAATTGATTTTGCATATAATCAATACAAATGTCAATTTTCTTGTAATAAATGTTTATTATTCATTTTAAAAAGGAAAAACCTCAGTGGGAAGTTCGCGACAAGTCTACAAAAAAGTTTTGAAACATTTTTTTTAGGGGGACAAAAACTGCAAATGATGACATAATGTTACGCATATATTTGCAATTTTTTATCTTCTTTATTTGCATTTTTCTATGTGATCCCAGTGGATATTGGCGTGTTTCTCTCGCGATTTTTCTACCTTTTCTTATTCTCTACATGGTGGAATGGGTCAAAATTGTTCTGCGATGGAGGAAGTCTTTACATAGCCAGTGCATGAACTCCTTTTCCACGCGATTTCATGATGGGAAATATTCTGATCTCTTACACTTTCGCATTTTCTAAAATGTTAATTAACAGAAAATGAAGGAAATACTGTTTGTTTCCTTGACTTAACATATTCTCTATTTCTTAGAATGTTTTAGAGAATTTCAACATTGAAAAATATTAATTAGAAAGTTTCTGCAAAAATTCTGTAATAAAAAAAAGAAATTTTATCTTTTCAGGGGATTTTGCAGCAAATGTGTCACACAACTGAGATTCTGTCCAATGTGCCGAGGAGAAATACTCGATACAATTCAAGAGACATCTTCAGAAGGGGTTTAACATTGCGCCCAAATGCAACTTTTGGTGGAACAAAAAAAAAGGAAATATTTAATATATTCCCTAAATAAAAAAAAAGGAAACCTTCTCTGTGTCTTAGGAGAAGAAAACTCTGTACATAGTTTTCTGTTTTGCTCTTTTTTCTATTCTTAAGAAAACTTATGTATTGAGTTGACCATTGAAACAGATTGATTGCATTGTAATAAGAGAAGAAATTAAAAAAAAAAAGAATGGGAGATTTATAAAATCAAGAAAAAATAATTTTTTAACGCTGTTGAGGCATTCTCTTTGTGTGGAAGAAAAATAATATATAATTATAACATTTTTTTCTCTCTTTTGATGTTTTTTTTTTGGTAGATAATACAACGATTTATGTACATATTGTAAACACACCCATAATGTAAATTATGTATAGTAAAATTATTAAAAAGAAAATTTACATCGATAAATCAAAAGTATCACCGGAAAAGTTTTATTTATTTATCATTAATTATTAGAGATAAAACAATATATATATTTATAGGTTTTTTTTTAAATTTCTACTGGGAAAAAAAAGCGTGATGTGCGTTTGTGAAAGATATTGTTTTTCTTTTTAATTTAAAATTTAAATTTCACTTTTAACTAAGGTCCCTTCATTTGATCAGAAAATTATACTTTTGGTCAGAAGAATGATTCATTTTGATCAGTAAAATATAACATTCGATCAGGATAAATTCGCAATTGATCAGTGAAACGGAGTCATGTTCAGAAGAATAATACTTTCTGGTCAGGAAAAATAAGCAATTAACCCTTTTTTGCTGGCCAAAGTGGCCAATTCGACTTTTTTCAATCGCCCCAGAATTAAAGTCTATTTAAGATTTTGTGATAAATTCTACGTCTGTGTAAAAAAAAAAGTTTCATTACTTCAATATCGTCGAAAGAAAACTTGGAAAAATATTCTTTGAGAGAAAATCAAGGTCAAACTTTTCAGGTTAGAAATCTCGATCCTCCACACAGGAAAAAAGACGTTGGTTATGAAAATATGACATCATCATGTATGAAAAAGCATTTCCCCGTTGAGATAGAAACAAATCGTCTGAGATGAAGTTGTAGCCCGAAAAATTTGCTATAGGATAGTTCTTTTAGTCCACCTTAATTATTTTCAGGGAACTCAGGAAAAATTATCTCCCAAAAATTCACCATTTTACCCCCAGTAGTTAATAACTATTAGGAAAAAAAAAGAAAGTCTTTAACACTTGAAGGATCGAGGTTTCTAACCTTAAAAGTTTGACCTTAATTTTCTCTCAAAAGAAAATATTTTTCCAAATTTTCTTGCGACGATATTCAAGTATTGAAACTTCCTTATACACAGATGTAGAATTTATCACAAAATCTTAAATAGACTTTAATTCTGGGGTGATTGAAAAAAAGTCGAATTGGCCACTTTGGCCAGCAAAATCCTCCAAGGGTTAAAGGAAGTCCACAAGTAATCAATCTTTGTATTTTCAGTCATTTTCCGAAGCCCAAAAGCATATTCACATGATCATTTTTATATTTTTCTGATCAAAGTGACATATTTTCATGACCAACGCCTTATTTTCCTGATTAATTGCATGTTTTTCATGACCAGAAAGTATTATTCTTTTAGTCATTAGCCCGTGTTACTGATCAATTGCAAATTATCCTTATTAATTGCTTATTATCCTGATCGAATGTCATATTTTACTGATCAAAATGGCAGATTTTTCTGATCAAAAAGGTATATTCTTCTGACCAAAAGCTTAATTTTCTGATCAAAAGATTTGATTCCTTTAACTATCGAGGAAAAAAAATTATGTATCTCTTAGAGAATTTCTTTTGTTTAATACTATAAGAAAAAGAAATCATTTCTTTTATTAAATAATATTGTATTGGAAAGAAAAATATTTCATCATTTCAACTTTATTAGCATCATAGCACTATATATTGTGTATTCATTGCAACAAAATGAATTAAGTACTAATTTTATTAATTATTATTATTAGTTGGTATTTCATGTGAAGTGAAAACCATTTTCTCTTTATTTTTTTTTGTGAATAAAAAAAATCCGCGCGACACCTAAATATGTATAAGGTGTGGGGTTGCGTGATTAAATATTCATACATATACGTACCAGTCGTGCTACATTCTGTCGATTTTTTTTCCACAACGTTATGTTTTTTTTTCTTTTCTTTTATTCATCAAAAATATTCTTCTGACTGAGAGAAAAATCTTGTGCTATATACAGATTTTTTTTAATTCGCAAAAACAATGGCAAAATATTTTTTATTTGATTTTTTTTATAAGCAAATGATCCGTTTTATGTTTGTTTTTTTTAGTAGTTAGATTAATTTCTGAAAATTGGCAATTTTATTAGGTATAGGTATAATATTTTAATTGCTTCATTAACTGAGCAAATGGCCTTTAACTATTGGATTTTGCTTAAAATGATAAACTCTCTGTAATATATTATTTTTTTCTTCTTTTTTTTTATTAAGTAATACTTGAGTTTACTTTTTATTAAGGAATATTTTTCATTTTTTTTGTTACTTTTAAATTAAACTACCTCTTGGTGCCTAACTATGTATATATAGATATATTATAGTATGGAATTAATAAATCATCAATTTTATTTTATTTGATAAATAATAAAAAAAGAATTTTGCAAATTTTGGCGTATTAAAAAAAATAAATATAAATATGGAAAATAAAATATTTTTTTTTACAAAATGTCAAAGTAAAATATAAAAATTTAATAAAATCTAAAAAAAATAAATTCCTTTTTGTCCATGAATCTCTCTGTCTTACAGATTTCATCATTTTATGATTCTGTCATACTATAAATTAGAGAAAAAGAAATAGAGATATCAACATCAATCTCACTAGAGAAGCACAGATAATTTTTCACAACAACTGTTTTTTTTAATAGTAAGAAATTTCTCTTTTTAAAAAAATCTGTGTCTTAGATGGTATATAAAATTGTATTTTTTTTACCATTTTTTCTCAAGCTGTTTCCGCGCATTTTATACTGGAGGATTTCGTTGGCCATTCTCGTGATTCTCCGTAACTTGTTTTACATCAAACTCGTACAGAGTCTGCAGAGGAACATGGAGTAACTCCACAATTTGTGTGAAATTTGGCTCTGAAAATTGAGAAAAAAAAATATTTTTATTCTTCCTGCAGTTATTGGCGAAAGAAAGAAGAGGAATGATAAGCTCACCATTCTCTGGTGTGATAACACCATGCCTAATGAGGAAGTCAATTACGACGGGGCAGCTCGTTGTCTTGAAATCGGGCGAGAAAACTCTCTCGTAGCACTCTTTGGCTGGCAGCAGCTCAAATGCCTGAACTTCTCCGTCAGAATTGCTGGGCACAAAATCCGCCGGTAGTTCCAGATCAAACACAAATTCCGTATTTGGGAAGAGGCCGCGTTCGCTTTCGAAGAAGAATGACACACATCCCGCGGAAACGAGATTACGTGTTAAATGTTCTGGGATTGAGGCTTCTTCAGCGGCTTCCTTGATGGCAGTCTCCTTAATTCCATACCCCACTGAAAGGCCACCGCCTACCATATTATCCCATTTCCCTGCAATCCCAAAAACAATAAAACATTCATGTTACCGCGACTTCTTACTACACAGCAGCGCCACCACAGACTTTCAGTCGTACACAAGAATTCACAGACGTCGCACGTCATCTTGCTGCGCTCACGAATTATCTTTAATTTTATAAATCTTCTTTATCTCTGTATTTGAATTACTAAATTAGTTAATAGTAATCAGTGAATTTAGTCATTTCAATTAGTCATACACAGTGTGCATTCATTCATTGAATACTTCAACATACACACATTCATTCAGACTTCAATAGTATCTCATCGAGCAACCATACAAGCAACGAGAAAAATGGTCACTTTCGACCCAGATATTTGTATTTTAACATTGTTCTTCTCTTTCATATACGACGACTATAAGCAAGGGGATGGTATAACCTCTATTCTGTGAAGAAAAGTCACTTTTTGTTGAACTGTAAGAGGAATTTCTCGAATCTCAATCAATCTCCACCGATTCCTGAGAAACACTTTAACTTTTTTTTTATATTAATTGGTCGATCCGGATGATGAGGTAAGGATTAATCGAAAGCTAATTAAATGTAGTTTCGATTGCAAGTGGACGGTTTCTTCACGAAAAGTATTGACTTCTCGGAGTTGGGCATCCCTTGACAACAAGGTACAATCATCAAGGTACTACAGTACAGTCAGGCACGATTCATTCAACTAATAAATTTCATACAAATCAACAAAAGGTAAATCATCACAACAATCCATTTGGAAAAGAAGGAAAGTTTTGCAGGAAAGTCCCTCACCTGGCCAGGTTTGTTTCGTATCTGATCGTTGTTGCAACCATATGCAGAGTCCCCGGCTGGGGTGCTTGACGTACCCATTGATATCCACACCGTAATTTCTTACACCGAATAAGCACGTAGCGGAGCGATCCATCTTGAGAAGAGCCAAATGTCGTGTCTTCACGTCGTAGAACTCATCGCGCCAACCTTTTAGGGCTACAAAAACATCCATCTCCCGGAGTTCCCTCAACACCTTATCCATTGTCCTCGAGCGTTCTGTGTAGTCCCGGAAAGCGGGATTCAGTTCAACATATCCCGTAAATTCATCTGCATTGAGTTGCTTGATACTGAAGACTTCTGGATACCGCACAAGTTGCTTCAGGACATCCGGTCGAATGAGCCCCACTTGCTTTCCGTCTACGAGAAAAGGTCGACAATTGCGCTGCGGTAGACCTGTTGGTGATGAAGAGTGTTATGTAGCAAAATTTATTACATTATAAGTGCTATAAAATGCATCATTCAGCGTGGGGAGAGACAGAGCATAGGTGACCCAGGAGAATGTTTCGCGACCACACATTCCCTTTCGCAATTTGACCCCCAAAATCAGGGTCAATTGGCAATTAGTGCGAAAATCATGTGTGTGGGTAGCTAAAAGGAAACTCGAGGGCTACAAAATGATGTGAAAAAGGGTCGAAAACCAAGAAAAATCGATTAGAAAGAAGAAATGTAGGGGAGTACGTGCATATGAATAAGAAAAAAACTTATCAAAAGGAGACTCCTAATTATCTTTTCATGTTTATCTCTAATTTGAATTCTTTTTTAGTGCAACAATTCTAAAGGGAAATGTTCCATCCCTTTGGGAAGTAAGAATAAAACTAGAAAAGTCCAATAAGACTTTTAGTTTGAACCATTTTCCCCTAATTGGTGTCATTCTTTGTTTTTCCTCTTAAAAATAATAATGAAAAACTCACCTTCCAGGTAGAAGACGTTGAATTTCCTCGCGAGCGATAGTAGCCGGGACATATTTTCACCAGCCATTGAATTAATGAAGAATGATTCGATTGGATTTTCACAATTTTCACAATATTTTTCTTATTTTCTCTCAAAAAAACATTTATGCTGCTCTTTAAGGGACACACTAATAAAATCACAGCAACTTGAGGTCACTTTTTGGGTCACACTCACGCGGGATAATGTTTCAAACATTTTATTGATAACAAAACTAGAGAAAATCATTAGTTTTTCCACAATTTTATGTTGTTTTTCCACGATTTCCCCGAAAAATTAGAGAGCTCATGAGTTCTCAAAAATTAGTGCTGGAATAGTTAAGAAATGGGGGAAAATTAAATTTTTTTTTGGAAGAATGGGAAATCATCAAGACCATCAGACATTTCCTACGAAATAGTCCATCATATCGTGCATGTGTTATGGGGATATTGTCTGCGCACTGTCAGAAAAAAGCAAGATTACTGAGAAAAGCAGCAAAGCAAAACAAACACATAATTTGCTATTTATTAGAGAAGCTAGTCTAGTCATTGCGCGTTAGTTGTGGGAAAATTGTAGTACAAAATTCATCGCACAAATTAATCTAGTTGTGAAAGACTGGACTAAAGAGAAAATTGTGGAGAATTTTGAGTGATTTTTTTTGTCGTAACAATCGCAGCAAGACGGATGATAACTGCGTAGATTAAGCATTTTGAGCCGCAAATTGCAAGAGAAAAATATTCCTTATTTTACCGTGATATCTCAGTTGCATCCGGTGCTGAATTTTCCATTTGTTTTGTTGCAAAAGGGATGAAAGTGTTGGGGAGTTTTCACCAAAAAAAAAAAGTGCATCGTGTTGTGACATAACCTCCTATCTCGTTGCATAAGGAATCGCGTACAAAACTCCCGGAGGAGTTGTGAACAGCCAAGCAATATATATATTTTTCTTAATTTTTCCTGTGCTACGAGAAAATTTATTTTTGAACGCGGCACAAAGTTTGCGAAAAGACACCAAATAAACAAGTTTATTAATAGAAAATAGTCGAAATAGTAAAGTTGGATGTAAATATATTGTGAATCTGCCAATTTTTAATACATTTCCCTCATAAAAGCTTAGTGTGTTTAGGTGGTCAGGAGTTTTGACTACCATCGGAATATTCTGGGAAGAATTCTGGCGTCTTCATATGCGCACACAGACACAGATGGGAAGATTGTGAAATTGCACTTTGGCTATAAATAGATTTCTCTCAACAATTGACTATTAAATGTAAGTGCATAGCCGCATAGGGAACTTTGCCAACAAGGAATCCCTCTAAAGGCGCATCATCTTCACAAAACATCTCACCTGTGAGTCAGTTTTCCCCGGAAAAACAGGCTCTCCTCAACATGAATTCCAGGACAATGACACAGCGAGAGAGGGACACTCTCATTCATCTCACAGCTGGAGGGTAAGTTTTTAATATTTTATCAACCTTCCAAAAATAAAATTCCATCATTCAATTATTGTTTTCTGACCCAATTTCTATGAGAGCTTGTCAGCTCAAAAGCTGCTCTTCTAACCATTTTATACCTTCTCGTGAAAATATAATTTTATCACATGAAATTTTCGGTGTCGTCTCCTCTACATAATGGTTGGTGTAGAGCATGTATTGTAGTTAGATAGCTTAAAATTGTTAAGCACACACTATCAGTGTACATGAATGACCTCCAAATGCAGCAATCATCATACTTTGTGAGGCACCCAAGAAGGTGCGCAGTTTCTACCCGATTGCAGGGAGATTGTAAAGCAAAAAAAAGTGCGCCAAATTTTTTATTTCTAATCAAGGCCACACACACCGGATTATCGTTGATCTTTCTGGGATATCACCAACACATTGCCCCAAAAGAGAAGCAAAAATTCATCCAAAAATAATCTCATCCTCATTCAAAGATTCTTGTTGTAGAAGATATCTGTCTGGAAGGTCTAGAAGATTAATCTACGTCTATTTATTAATCTACGTTATCCAAGTTTAATATTCCTTCAATTTTCTTTCTCTTTTATTCATCAATTCAATCTGTTTTGAAATAAAAATTGCTTTTCTTTTAGATTTTTTGTTATCTTAACTCAAATCATTAAATTTATATTTTTCAATCATCTGCCTAATACTTCTATATCAGTATTTTATTTGTTATTTATCTATTGTTTATTTTCTTTAGGTAGATATTTTCTTATTCTACAAACGATTAATATTCTTTTCAATTAAATTAATTTATCTTATCCGCTACACTTTTTTCCCTAATTTGTTTTTTATTAATTTTATTATTTTATATTTCATATTTTTTATGATTTTTTTTTATCACATAAACAACTCTTGGCATTTTTAGGCCTTCTTCAGGATAGGTTTAATAAAAAATTGTTCTAAACCGTAATTTTAAGCAATTTTTCAATCGTCTCTGATAAATAATTTGAACAAAAAATGTATAATAAAACAGAGAATGAAAAAGATGGAAAAATCAAATAAAATTCTTATAATCATACGGGTGCTTCCGATTTTACATCTAAACCGTCTAAATCTTACAATTGTTTTTTTTTTTACTTAAATTTTCATTACAATATCTTATACAATTTTCAACAACCTTCAATATTAATTGATAGTTTTTCTTGGAATAAGATCTTTTTTGTATGTCCAATAAACTTTATTTTAGTATAGGAGGGGCTAATAAGTAGTAGCTAATTATTGGCACTAAAATAAAATAATATAAACAAGAACATTGTTCTCTCCAAAACAGTAAAAATCAAAGCCAACATAACAATGAAATGATTCATCATAAAAGTTTTTAAATCCAATAAATATTTTGTTTGTTGTAACAGAAAGATTAAAGAGTAAAAAAAAAGAAGTGGACCGATGCAGGAAAATTTTCCACAAGAAAATATTTTTAAGAAGAAAAACGTCAATTGACGTACATTAAGATGTGCTGTCATTATTTTTTTGTTCTTGCTCTGGACCATTTAATCTCTAAGCGCGAAAACCTTTGCCGAACGGCGAGAAAAAAAATTCGTGATATTTCAAAGCATAAAAACAGAGATTTTGCGTGTGTATTGATAATGAAAAATTCCACTAGAGTCTCTAAATTTATTATCTCTCTCTATAGAGGCGAAGAAATGAGAGTTAGTAATGCTAAACTAATAAGTCATTGGCTAAACTAAAGGATTATCGCGAAGTCTTTTGCATCTCACGAACCAGTTTAAGCAGATTGAAAAAGAAAACTTTTTAATAAGAAAGTTATACATTGATAAAGAGAAAAAAAATCATTCTTATTGCTACGTGTGACCTCGTATGGTTTTTTCTTCTTCTCGTGCTCATTGGAGCCTATCTTGTACCGAAAATTTCTTGTTTACATCATCCCCGATTTCTTGTGATGAATTTGTAAACAAAATAAAATAATAGCAATTTTTTGTGGCGCGATAGAAATTAAATATAACATTACATGCATGCAAAAAGCTGCTGCTTCACTCAATCCGGATTTAACTTGAATTTCCTTCCTCTTTTTCTTTTATGCTAAAGTTCACTTTATGATCGTTATTGAGGGTTGTGACATTCGCATATTGACTGTGCTCCTTTGTGCCTGATCTCTGGACCCCAGCGCCAGTTTTTCGAGAAAAAGGGGTGTCTGGGACTGGATGTGCAATCTCTAAAAACTCTACATTTTTTCTTTAAAATTTAAAATTTTCATTATTATTTTCCTCATATGTGCAATTGTATTGAGATTTAATTTCTATTTCTGTCGAGTAGTACTTTAATAAAAGTGATTACAACGTGCGGTTATCAGTGAAGAACTAGTTGAAACCAGTTCAGCGGAAAATGTGATTTATATATTTATTAATATAGTCCGCCTCAGTAGGATTTTTTTGTAAAAAATCTGCTTCAGCTGTTTACAGCAAAATCCGGATAATTGTGACGATCACTCATCCGAGTACTGAATAATGTTGAACTATGATGATCTTGTGTGCTGTGTGAGACTCCGATTCTCATTGCTCCACTTTGACCCTTTCTCCGTGGCGGGACAACATGCTTCTTTACATTAATTTGCTTATTGCTTAAAATAATAGGCTTTATATGTACCTATATAACACATATAATTAGCTACGTATTCCTCATAAACATAAAAATTATCGACATCCTTCGTGCAAAGATTGTATGTTGAAAGAAAGAAACGTACGAAAAAAAATCGCGATATACATGAATTTCTTTTATTGCTGCCAATGCGCACGAAAAAATTCCACTGTAAGAGCGCGCAAACGTAAAAACGTACATACATATGTGTATATAGCACGTGGGGACCAAGTGATCTCTCATCTATGGATGAATAACGCGTAGCGTACGCCACACAAATACAACATTTGTGCCTTATCGGTACACTCAAATTTTGAGCGAACTCCCTCATTTCAACTAAAAGATTGTTGATTAACGATATCTTCCGCAACTAAACTAACTTTTTTTTTCTTCTTCGTCATTATTTTGACTTGTCTTCCGTAGTATGGCGGGGACTGTGGGAGCAGTAGCAACATGCCCTTTGGAAGTAGTTAAGACACGTCTACAGAGCTCATCGGCCTTCCTATCGGCCGGACCGAGAGTGCCTGAGCTACCGGGTGGGGGATCTGGTACACCGGGTAGTTCAACAAACTCCACAGATGCACTCCTACGACCCGAACAGAGGCGACGACTTTGCACAACTATCCTCAGGAAAAGGCCCCAAGTAAGAGTAATAAATTGACCTTCTCTTTTAGTTTTTTTTTTTCATAAATAAAATAAATTGGACTTTATTGAAAGATGCCATATGGGTTAGTAATTAATGTGTCTTGCTAAAAATAGTCTCTGCGTGCTCATTTTTTTGACTCTCTCTCTCTTTGATTTATATACAAAGAAAAAGACAGAGTTGATCAAAGAAATATTTTTTTTTGGAGAGATTTATCACTTTATTAAATTAATAATTTTTAGAGTATCTAAATTAAATTGGTTTATTCCTTAATAATTTAATTAACGTCTTAAGTTGATTCTATTGGAAGAAAACTTATCTATTATATCCTAATTATCCTTTTAGATAATTGCAATATCATCATGTGGAATCTCATCGTCAGCGCAGTCAATGAGTATTATGCAGTGTATCAAGTAAGTTTTTCTTTTTTACCATCTAAATCATGATTTCTTTATTAATTTTATCATTATCTATGTATAATATGTTCCCTTATTAATGGTTAATTTTTTATATAAAATTCATTTTAATTCATTATTTTTTTGAGCTTTTTTTGTGTGTCTTCTCTGTAATACATTTTTTTTTATTTTACGGGATTGTGAGAAAAAAAGAGCGCAATTAAAAAAAAAGGTGACGATAATTGTGATAAGAGATAGATTATTTGTTAAAGTAATTAAAGCTTTAGCCATCCAGTGAGTGCGCCCAAATTGGATTACTCGCAAGCATTCATTACACATCCATTGTTAATTGAATATGATTATTCGTAGAATTCATAACCTTGTCCGTGCTAATTGTTTGGGTTGCGTTCTAGAAAAAAAAATGATGAAGAGGTGTCATGAGGTGCACTCAAACCATTGCAAGAAGAAATGAAAGAAAAAGAATTTATTTTTTTCAATGCAACAATAAAATAAAAATAAAAATTAGAGAGATCTCTTCCTGATTTTATTTAATTCACAAAAAAAATTTACTTTATCATTGAAGGTTTCTAATTATTTTAACATTGACCATTCATATAGTACCTATGTGTATTGGTTAGTTAGTTAGTATTAATTTTAGAGACCATGAAAATATGGTGAAAAAAATTCTAAAGCAGATTCTTTACTTCCAGAATAAATACATAAAGTTCTTTTATCGTAAAAACATTTTTTAGTCTTATAATAACTTTTTTTTTAATTTAATAATTAAATAATTAATACACAGTGTAATAAAGTTTGATAAAGAATTTTGGCTTTCCTATAAGTTTCCTTTTAAATCTTGATCACTGAGCCAAAGAGGAAGAAAAACATGAATCTTTGCATTCTTATTTTTCTTTTTTTTTAACATTTCCTTTAAGAATTCTCAACTATTAATTTCTCTAAAAAAAAAAATGGAAAAAAATACTTAAGAATATCGAAAAGAGTTTTTCATTTCAAAGAGGACGGGGGGAAAATACAAAGAAAAAAATAAAACAACACCCGTCTGTGAACCTTTCTATCGAGGCAATTTGTCTTTCAAGGAGTAAGAGTGGGAGAGAGAGAGAAGAGACCCCTTGGCGATGGCGAGGAATCACCTTCACACATCATGGGAATCACGGAGCGATTGTGGCGAGATAATTCGTGGCACAATTTGCATGATTGCATCCTTCCTTTTTGTGTTTCTGGTATGATTTGTTGTGGCTGCAAAGTCGTCGCACTCACGTCTCATTTTTTTTGTTCTCTTTGTTCCAATAAGAATTTTCTCAAAACTTGCCAAAAGAAAAGAAAAAAGAAAAATTTCCCTCATATGAGAGAAAAGTTATTAATTTGAATCATTTTTTTTGGTTTGTTTGCAGGCACATAATTCAGTCAGAGGGTCCACGTGCACTGTTTAAGGGTTTAGGACCCAATATTGTGGGTGTAGCTCCATCGAGAGCCATTTACTTCTGTGCATACTCCCAGACGAAGAGCTTTCTCAACAGAGATGGGTAAGATTATAAAAATTAAATTCAAGGGGTGTTTAACTGAATGAAAATATTCGGATGATTCGCAAAAGAAATGAAAATATTCATCAGGCGAATATTTCATTTTTTTTTAGTCTTAAATTGGTAGAGACTGAGAAGTAAAAGCCTAAAGAGTGCTAAATTCTAGCCGAAGAAGTGAAATTCAATTAGTAGAAAAAGTAGTAAATTCAATCTGAAGAAGTACTAAATTTTAGCTGAAAATGAAAATATTCAAATCTTTAGAAATAATTGTGATTATTCGCTAATCTTCCGGATTATTCGTCAAAGCAGTCAAAATATTCGGCAGATAAACACTCCCCTTGATTAAAAAAAGAATTCTCAAGAAATTGTCTCTAAAAAAATCTTTTTTTGCTTTCTCAAACAGATTAATTCCACCAGATTCCCCTATTGTACATATACTTAGTGCTTCGTGTGCTGGCTTTGTGGCATCAACGGCAACAAATCCCATTTGGTTTGTGAAAACTCGACTGCAATTGGATTATGCATCCAAGGATCGCATGACAGTGCGAAAGTGTGTCCGGCAGATATATCAGCAATCTGGGCTACGAGGTTTCTACAAGGGTATCACGGCCAGCTACTTTGGCATCTCAGAGACTGTTATACACTTTGTGATTTATGAGGCGCTCAAAAGAAAATTGGTGAGTGCTGGAAAATTATTTTTCTTTCTTTGAATTTTTTTAATGAATTTTTTTTGGGCAGATTGAACTGAGAACCGCACATCCGACTGAAGCAAAGACATCGAGGGACTTTGTGGAATTTATGTTGGCTGGTGCTACGTCTAAGACCATTGCTTCATGCGTTGCGTACCCCCATGAAGTAGCACGAACGAGACTCCGTGAGGAGGGTAGCAAATACCGTTCTTTCTGGCAGACACTCGCTACGGTTTGGCGGGAAGAAGGACGCCGTGGGCTATATAGGTAAGTCTGAGAGGAATTAATTAAAATTTCAGCAATTTTACGGAATTTAATTTAAAATTTCTTCTCGTTTATTTTTTTTTAGGGGCCTTGCGACGCAACTTGTACGACAAATTCCAAATACAGCCATTATGATGACAACATACGAGGGGGTGGTTTACATTTTAACACGCCACTTTAACAGCGACTTCTACGGCAATGATAAACACATTGTAGCTACAAATAAATCCTGAACTTCCTAATATTTTTCTTTTGGCTACAAAGACGTGTGTTCTTTGAGAAGTTTTTTATTTTATATCGCGCATCCTGTTCCATGATTCTTTTTTTTTTCACCTTAACAATGTAGATGCCACTCAAAGCCATATTGTACAAAAAAAAAGAAGAAAAAATATTATATAGCAACTATCTCTGCTGAAGAGAAATAATAATGAAGTTATATGAATGAAGAGAAAACAATAGAGAAATACAAGAAAGAAAAAAAAAAACTCTTACTGCAGCTTCTACATTACTAGTTGATCATGTGATCATAGAATTTTAAGAGATTTAAGTAAAACAAACAATTACTATTATAGGTACCTTATTACTGTTTTATTATTATTATTATTTTTGTCTTAGAATGTTAAAGAAAAAGGTAAAAAATAAATAAAAGTTTCATATAGAATGAAAAGAAGAGTTTTATTTCAAGAATTTCAACATATTTGTGGAAAATTGGTTCATTGGTATCGCTCAGCAGTCGATTCCAGCCAAAATATCATCTTCACCATCATCAAGGAGCATCATGAGGTCATCTGCATCATCATCGAGGAGCTTCTTTAGGTCATCATCATCACAGTTTGATGGGGCACTTGAGGGGCCAGCAGCAACGTCATTTGGGGCGTTTTCTTTATTGAAATACTCTGAAATTTTGCGCGTGGAAGTGATTTCAGTGCATGAGGCCACATTGCTGAAATCTTCATTGCCAATTCCAGCCTTGTTGAGTACATTTTGTTTCTGATTGATCATCTGCCATATGATGTCATCTGCAGTGCCCTTGGCCAGAAGGTAGCGAACAACGACATTTCCATCCTGTCCAATGCGATGACTGCGGCTCTCACCTTGTGCTAGGGTCTACAAGAATACATTTGAGGGGTATTGGGAGAGAAAAGAAGGAAGAAACTTGAAGTTTGTACTTTGATACATTTTTTCTTCCCGGAAAGTGTTATAAGTGGCTTAAAGTTGTGTAGGCATCCTTCCCATTGCATCAGGAAGTTTCTTAGGGATCTTATGAACTTCTCTTTCAACACCCGGTTGATCTGTGATGTCATTTAGGGTCAAATCTGTTCATTTGTGAAGTCCCCTTTGAAATTTCTTGAAGCATTTTTATAGACTCAGATTTAGACCCAAAGATGACATCACTGATCAACCGGGTGTTGAAAAGAAAGTCCCTAAGATCTCTTGGAAACTTCCTGATGCATTGGACAGTCATCCTGCACAACTTCCAGCCACTTATGGCACTTTCCGGGAACACATTAAACCGTTCCGGAAAGAAAGAAAAAATTGCAAAAAACTCACACTTGGATTCCAGTAGAGTTCTGCAAAGATAACCAATTGTGCCGCTGTGAGGGTTATTCCCTCATTGCATGCCTTGAGGGAGAGCACTGCAACGCGGTATTGTGGTTTTGTTTGAAACATCTGTACCATTGTATGCCTCACATCAGATCGTGTGCTCCCATCAATGCGTATGTGGGAGACATTGAGCTCATCGAGGCACTTGGAGAGTTCTTCCAGCATTACCCGATGATAAGCAAAGACAATGAATTTCTGCTGCTCCTTCAGGACTTTCTTTATGTACGAACAGACGGCTTTCACCTTAGCCACAGCCGTTTCGGAGTAGAAATTCAAAAGAATCTCCTCACGCTTCCTCCCGCTGCTCTGCCCGTAGACATTGGTCATGTCATCAAAGGTGTCTTTTCGTGTAATCAAAGCATCATCGAGGATAATGAGCTCGCGGGACTTATCACTGATTTCTTTGACTACATCCCCTTTGGTACGACGAATCATGAATTTCTTTGTGAGAAGAACGTTGAGTTCTGTTAAATTTGACTTTCCACTCGCATCCCAACCAAAACGACCTTCCTTCCCATCGCAATAGCGCTTGGTGTACTCCCTGTAGGAGAACATTGACTTGTCGCACATTTGAAGTTGCGAAAAAAGTTCATTAGGACGCGACAGGGCAGGTGTTCCGGTGAGTAGGATCACCCTTCGTGCATTCTTCGCCAGCACCATGGCTGCTTTCGTGCATTTGGATTTGGAATTTTTGAGGTAGTGCGACTCATCCATAATGATAATTCCACAATTCTTCTCTGCAATCTGCTCCGTAGTTTTCTCCATCATTGTGTACGTTGCAATGTACACTGCAGCATTGGGCAGGTATGTCTGCGTTGAATCCATCATATGTATATCCGTTGTACTAACTCGCGACAGGAGTTCCTGCAACTTAACCGCCCAAACTTCCTTTGTTGACGATGTGGTGCAAATGAGAATGGGCCAGTCATCGCGATAGAAATCAGCAACTGCTATTGCCTGGTATGTCTTCCCCAAACCCATTTCATCGGCAATGATGCAACGTCCTTGCTTCTCAATGGCAAACCTCACACCTTCCTTTTGGAAATCAACAAGGCATCCAGCGAGCTTTGGATTGATGCTACTCAGGAAGGACATATCCAATCGCTGTTCCTCCTTCTTCCGCACGAAGAGTTTCACAATGAACGCCGGAAGTTCCTCCACACAAACCAGCTCCTGCATTTTATTCATGATCTTCATAAAATCCTCATAATCCTTCACGTGAAAGGACCAGAGTTTTGTTTCTCGATTGAAATTCCGCGTGGGTAGCTCTCTAAAGGCATCAGTGATCTTGTCATCAAATCGGGAGATTGCCACCCCAAATCTATCCTCAGACACCATTGAGCATTTGCAGACGGTACGCAAGGCCAGTGGCACAACTTCCTTCTTCTTTTCCGGAATCACATTGTCTCTCTTATTGGTGTAGGGTTGGGAGAAAATTCGATTATCCTTCAGTGGTTGCTGCTTAGCCTTATTGTCAGGCTTCCCCGGGAGATTCTTCTGATTACCCAAGATTCCTGCGCCACTTGATCCAGCAGGAGAGCCATAGAATTGACCAGAAGCAATAGGGCTCCCTGTACCCTTTGCTGGAGATGATAAAAATCCAGTGGCGCCAACACCCGCGGCGGTTTCTTTATTCTTCCTCAATCGTTCAAGTGCTTGTTGCTTTTTAGCAGCAATTTGCTCAGGTGAGCATGCCATGTTCCTTCTAAGGAGTGACACAATCAAGATTTAGAGGGAAAATGTATAATTTTAGTAAAGCAAAAATTATAATTTCACAACAAAATGCCCATAACCTCATTTCCATCAAAACAAACTTTCCGCCTTTTGCGTTCAGAATGTCATGGATGTGTCTTTACAGTTGTCTTGATACAAGTTGTTAGGAGTCTCCCAGAACATACTGTGACATCTTTAGTGACATTAATTGTGTGTGCTCACTGGACAATTTCCTCAATTTTCTCGTAATTTTCCTGAGTTTTTCCTGATGTAATTAATTATCTTAGCAATTGGATTGAAGCTGGTAATAAATTCATAAAATCTAATTTGTAAAAAAATCAGTGAATTTCATTAGACGAATCCTTAATTTTTTCAAAGATTAATTAATATTGTGTATTACGGGAGAGCGGAGCAAAAAAATCACTTGGAGGATTGGAAAAAGTTCAAAATCTTATATTTCCCAAACAGCTCATTTCTTTAAGATATTCTTTGCCTTTCAACTCTTTCAACTAATTCCTTGGATTATTTTGTTCTATCTAGTCAAAAAATATATTTTGAGATTTTTTTACAAACCCTTAAGTGACTTTAGCCCCGCTCTCTCCTAATATTTAATTAGCCAAAGGCATTTAAGGGGTTATTATCTTGCGAAGATTTAAAACTATTTGTTGAATATATCACATTATTCTATTTTTTTTATTCTAGATCATTTTGACTAAATGGCCAATTTCTTGATTAATTAATTAAGAAAATAAAAATAAATAATTAGCATTTAACACTTTAAACGCATTTTTATTTTATGCATTCAAATTGCATCTTGTATGGATTTTACGAACTTTTGTGACATTTTTCATTCATCTAATTTTCGTTTTCTTTAATTATGAGTTTGATGATTTTTTTTTTAAATATTCTTACAATTTTCTTGCATTTTTGCTTCTTGTCTTACTTTCTTCTTCGATTTTTTTTAAATGTTAAATCAATTACTAATTTTCCAAATATTCGAAATATTTAAGAATTGTTTTCTTCGAATAATTTCAAAATCTTCCAAATAATTTGTTCAAAAATAGGATTAATTAAAATATTTTTTATTCAGATAGAATTAATTTGGATTAATTGTAACTATACATTAAATTAAATGCTCTCGTGCCTAAAAAGTAAAACCGAAAGCTCCGATAAAACTCTGGTTTTGTATTCCACCTCCCAACCGCCTTGGTGATTCAACAAAGAGCTACATTTTGTAGGTAATTCATATTTTTTGGCGACAGAAAATGCAAGAGCAATAAAGAAATTAATTGGCCTCATTAAAATACTGACATATTTGATACCTGTATGCTATGTACATTATTGTCAGTTACTGCGAACATCAACGCATGAGTCCTTTTCTTTTCTTTTTTTTTCTTTATCGCTCATGAGAAAAGCAAATAGCAGAGAGAATGAAAATTCTTTGCTAAAATTGATAACAGATTATTTTCCTTGAGCACATAAAAAAAAATGTCGTCGAGACGATGTACAAAAGACATGTCGAAATGTCCGCATTTTGCCTCCCTATTTAACCTCCTCCCCCCGCATACCGCCCATCCCAAAAAAAACAGAGCCCGCGAGCTTCTTTTACGACAATGCGACACGGACTGTAAATCATTTTATTGAAATATATACTCTTCTTCTTTTTTGTAGTTCTATTTGACAAATAGTAAAATTAAAAAGGATTTTTATAGTTATAGCGCCTTATCATGCCTCATATGCCTTATACACCACACACATCATTCATGGCAAACATTTACAATTTGAGAGAGCAACGAGAGTTATTGTTTATGAGCTTTCTGATAACATTATAGACGTTCTGTCTTGGCCGCCCTGTACACCACAAGCAATGGAAGAAACGAAGGAAGGAATTTCATCAGTTAAAATATTTTTTATACCGACGCGAAGGTGCTCTTACAGGTTCTTGATTAAGAATACAATTTATTAGAGTAAAGCGCGTTGTTAGGGCAATAATATTTTATGTATGATTTTGCACAGGAAGTCACCATGAGAAAAATCAATTTTCCTCAATAAATTGAGCACAAAAGAATAAAAAATTGAGCTTGGATATTCTATATATATTCCTTGTAATAAAAAAAAAGTTTCAAAAAAATTAAAGGAAGATCAAATTAGGTCAAATTTTCCAATTAAACTTAATTTAGATACGTTTGGCTTTTCTTTATTGACTTTAAGAAGCATAGAAATGGCTTTAAAAATTTTTATTTCCACAAAAATCTAATAGTTTTGGCTAAAAATAGGGCTTTATATTTTTTTTTATGCAAAATTTCAAGACAATTTGGTTGATAAATGATTTTTCTATCAAATTTTTAAGTGAGATTTTCAGAGAATTCTACTGGACATAATTTTCTTTTATTCTGCCACCAAAAAATCTTTAAAATTTCAAGAATTTCTTATGAAATTTCAACGATTTCTTCAACGACCAAATTCTCTGTTAAAAAAAATCCCTTCTTCATTATGTATAATACCTAAAATAATTGAGCCAAATGAATGGTATAGAAATTACTTAATTTAAAGAAAAAGCTCTCCCCTGAAAAAAAAACTCCACATAGCAAGGATGGCTCCGTAATAAAATAAAGGAAAATGGTTTAATTTAACAAATGGCATTACATAGTTCATTCTATTTTGGTGCAAAATTCGTAAATTGAGCTGTTGTAAATGGAATTTGATGAACTTTTAGTCCACAGTTGAGTGTAAAAATAATAAATTTAGAAATATGAATGTACCTTCTTTTTATGTTATTTATCCATTCAATGGAGAACATAGCCGTTATTTACCCATGCGTGCGGCAATTGGATTTTATTGGACTTTTGCTTTATATACGTGGCCATTCGATTTTTTAGTACATACACGGTGGAGAGCATGCAAACCTATCATAAAAGTTTATTGAGGAAAGGGCCGCTAAGGGGTACATTTCTGTTTTTAATACCAATAAAATTGATCTAAACTAGGGGTTTTTTCTCTCTCTTCTTACTCTTATTCCCTCACCTCCACTCACTTCGTCTTTGAACTCCCAATCCTTCTTGTTGGCCATCTTATGCAGCGAAAATGAGGATATAACGTGCATCAGGTAAATTACCAGGTGCTTTTTGTACATATACATATATCCCTTTCTTCATCACTATTCTTCCATTATTAACAAAGAAAATGGATCTGCAAGATAACATAAAAGGATCTTTTTTTCTTTGACTTTAATTCAAGAAAAGGCGTATTCAAGAATTTACAAGCAATATGGAAAAAAAAATATTCCTATATGAAAATGTTTAAATTATTTTATTAGGTAAATATTATATGTTTCTCTTTTTTTCACGTAATTTATGCCCCATCTTCTCAGTTAAAGTTAAAACACCCTAAAAAGATTAGCAGCTTAATTGGGTGGTTAAACCCTAATGAAGAGAATATTGTTGAGGATGGGTCATATTTTTCGTGTACAAATTAACGCAAAATTTCCTCTGGTGCACCTACAACGTGCAAAGTAATTATTAGTGTGTATAGTGTTGTGTCTCTGTATTGATGAAGAATTATAATTGGGCAATTTCAATAATATTTTATTATTATTATTATTGTTATTATTACGATTATTTCTTCACTTTGCCTACAATAGCTTGCAATTGACGACAAACAAGAAGTGAAAGCTCCCGTATTGACTCTAATATTCCCTTTACTACATTATTATTATTTTACATAAGCCACATTACAATTATACGGATGCTTAACTTTATTGACTATAACTCTGGGAAATTGTCCACATCGTATCACAGTCTTTGTGTAGGTATATATCTTTTGTATTTTTTTTTTCAGCATAAATTTAATGATGTCCATACCAAAAGGTGGAGTACCATAGCCACACTCAGTTAGAGACTCACTAATAATTTGAGTCAAACGCTCAATTTTTTGTGTAATGAGCCTCGCCATATATGTCTTATATACGTAGGTAGCTAATACAATCATATTTGAGTAAATTGAATATTTTCAGTAGAAGAAAAAAGCTCTTAAATGAAGTGAAGCTCCATTTGGCGGGCAAAGATTAAGCGCGCATCAGACAGAGACAGAAAGAGAGAGAGAGTCTGGATATTTTTCTCAAGCTTCCATCGAAAACCCGAGAGTCATATAATCATAATTTTATTATTCATTTATAGCCCCCACTCTACAGATCAAAAAAAAAGTGAAATACCATGGCGGACCTGGGCTCACAACAGAGAATTTTTTCTCATGCCCAGTCTATGCTAAGAGGCTCACTGAATTTATTAACGGAAAAACTTCATCTCCTTGTGGACTAATCTAATGCTATTAGACTATGAGGGGGATTAATTTCAAAATATCGAGAGGTCTGCATTTTTATTGTACACCTGAGAGACACATATATGTAGATGAAAAAGCCGCGCAGCTTTATACATTTTGTCAATATTCCAAATTCACGGAAAAACCATATTGATGGTTTCTATTACATTTCGAAAGCAAGAAAAGCTTAATTAATTAATTTGCAAAAACCCTCTTGTTGGTGATTGCAATTCAATTATTAATTGATAGATCGTATTAAAATATGAATATTTAGATTTAAGGACTATGGTGTGGGTGGGGTGAATGAGGATTAAGGTGTACGAAGAGTTTGTTTAGTTGTTCAAATTCTTTCTTTTAAAGTTCTTTCAAAACTTTCGCATATTGTGACTCTTTTGTAATGTTACAGATTGTGAATAAACGTGCTCAAAAAAAAAAATCTTCAGTTAAGATCTTCAATCTTCACTTATTCAGTATGTACTGGCTCTCAAATTATCCATTCAATTTTTTGTTCTCCTTAGAATTTTACAATCATAATTTAATTATTAATATGAGTCCGGGTTTGAATAATTTTAAAAGTTCTCTCCGGAAATGAAATAGTGCTTTTCTGTGACTGGCCAAGTCGGGAATAGTGTTGGCATCACCTGAGTGCAAGAAAACTGTGAATGGTGAAAGGGTGGCCGTCCTTTTCTTTGCAAATTGTCCACGGAGATTATTGAGGGAAAACCAAATTCTGCAGCATTAGAGCTGGAGCGAATGATCCAGCAGCAGCGAATTTGCAGCTCAACACCGTTACCGTGCAATGATTGGGGTTGTAGTGTGTGTAGATTGTGAGACTAGAGGATTGTGGATTTTTGTGATGATTGGATGCGTCCAAATCTCTCTCTATTTCTCGATGTGCTGATGGATTATCAGTCACACAGATTTGATATTCAAAATAACGGAGATACGACTCGGATTTTCAAATGATAAAGAACTTTAATTTTTCTGATATTTTTCTTCTAATTTACGTAACTTGACCTTAAATTATTTTTCCATCAGTGTACTTGAAAAAATAAATAATTTAACTGACATCACAGTGATTCACTCAATTGTGTCTCATTGCGAGTTTTATAATTAAACCAGAAATATCAAAGCTGATGCGCTTAACATTAATGCCAAAGAATCCCGAGTAAACACCTTAATAAATGCGTTCTTGCTCAAATTAAATCATTTAAACGAAAGTAGTTTTTTCTTTACTATTCAATAAATCCCCATAGTAACTCCATAATTGTTGTTAGAGTAAATAAATAATCTTCCTGCAATTATTTGAGTGGTATTGTTGGAGGAGAAAAAAAACTCTCATAGTGGTTTTATTTGTTTGCATTTCGAATGGGTGCCATCAAGGTTTGAGACTCATGTCATAAATTTTTAAAGACAAATTTTACATGCGTGTATGCATTCTTCGAGCTCAGTTGCATACTTTTTGCACAAGAATTGAGACTTTTGGATGTAAAAATTTGGAAAAAAAAATTCTTTCTGCATTTTAACTCAATTTTACTTTGAGATTAAATTGGAATTTTTCTATATAATTTTCTGTTAGTTATTGCATTTCAGTATAAACTAACTTTGTACCTGATTTACCTGGAACAAAATATTGCAAAACAGCAGCAAAGGTTGAAAAAACCAGAATTTTAAAATTCCAAAATGGAAGACATTATTCCCAAAATGGGATTAACTTTGAAAAGACAATTCTGTTTCGTACCTAAAAATTACCTCTTGGGTGCAAGCTTTAGTGCACAAAATTAGAAAGGATTTCAAAGTAGGTAAAACTACATAATATGTAGGTACGGGGGGTACAGTAAAACTTGACCTGAGGTTGTAAAAATTCGATCTTTTTAAATTATCTTGGACATCTCTCACGCCTTGGGATTTTCCAAATCCTTTTTTCTGTTCTGGAATTTCTTGGATTTTCAGTACAAATGCACTCATTTCACTTCTTTTTTTTTAAGGTAAAATTTAAAGTGAAAAAATATCAATAATTCTACTCGTTATTAAATTAAATTTTCCAGGAACATTCAATGCGATTAATGTCGCATTTGCCAGTATGGAAAAGTATCGGGAAAGACGACAATTTTACTCCATACAGAATGGTTATTAGCTCATACATATCGTGAGATATCAACCATTGGTTTCCAAAAGTTCCTACATCACATCAGCAATGTCGTGTCGGCCACATAAAGGCATTTTCTCAGTCCGCGATTGGTTCACAAGACTCGAGAATGGCTCCACCTTTTAATACCATCTTTGCCTCTTGCCTGGCCAGCAACACGCAATCGCTGTGCGCATTTCATGCCAGTTGAGCTGTAAACACTGACTCGGTTGGTTGTGCCACACCACATCGCTTCAACCAATGTGACTAAGAGTTTTCTCGGCAACGCATTTTACAAATAAGGAGAGAGAGACACACGGCAATCAAAAAAATAAATAAAAGTTAAGAGTGATTAAAATATTGTTTAAGTGTTTGCATTAATTTGTGTATTGACAAATTTAATAATTTGTGCAGAAACATAATTAGATGTTGAGGTGATTTTCCTAGGAAAAAGACTTGTGGATTAGAGATTTTTTGTTGTTGTTTTAAATTGGAAAATCAGTTTGGAAAGTGAAGAAAATAAATTAAAAAAGACGTGTGAATGATTCGGAAACTATCCTTATTTTAACAAACATACTGGAAAACCGGAAATGGTGTCGTACTATAATACCTTGACAATGTATTCCAAGAATCCGTGCACCAACCTCTATCCGCCGCCAAATCACTGGTACGCTCCCAATTACCATCAACCCCCAAATCCGCAGCTCTTCGCCCCAGATTCCGAAGCCCAAGCACAGCCGATGTACTACACACACATGTTTCATCAGGGTAGTCCTGACTGGCCTAGCCACGACAATTTTTCAACGCCGCAGAATAGCCTTCTGCACCAAAGTTCATCCAGCGGCACAAGTAGTGGAACCCCAGGATTGCATCTCAGTCACGCTAGCTCTAGCACAATGGGGCAGTCAGCAGGGGAACATATCACTCCCGATGGACTCACTAGTATTCCATCGCCACCCATTACTGTCTCTGGGAGTGAGATGTCAAGTCCTGGGGCACCAAATGGAGCAGGATCCCCGCATACAATGTCCCGTCCAGTGCCTGTAAAGAGCCCATATGAGTGGATGAAGAAGACATCTTATCAAAATCAGACCAATCCAGGTAAATTGATTATCCCTCATATTACCATCTTCTGCCAATTTAAATTATATAGTTTTGTCTTCAATTTTATTTTTTTTTAGAATGAATTGAAATTTTTTGCGACGGCATTCTTTAGCCCTTTTGCGTCCCAATTGTGAAACATTTTATTTTCTCAAGTTTAAGTTATTTAAATTATGTTTCAGACATAGAAATGCAATTAATTTACGTAGAAAAGGTCAAAGAAGAAGGGACCCCTATCTTTTGATTAGAAAATTAGGATTTTTTTCAAAAAATTCTGCTTTTGATCATGAGAATAGTTATTTTGGTCATATACATAAATGTTCCAAAAGTCAAGAGGAATGTTTTGACCTAAACGGAACATTCTCCTGATCAATTAGAATTGATTAGGAATTTTTTTTAACTAAATTCTTAATTTTCTGATTAAAAGAATAATTTCAAAAAGAAGATTCAACTCAGAAATATCTTCTGAAAGCATCCGCAAAATTAATATCGTGTTAGAAAGACCGCGTGTTTCAAAGTGAAATTCACTAGTCAGTCAGTTCTTAAAAACTTAAGATTTATTAAGAATATTTAAATTTTCTTAAGATCCTTTCAAGTTTTCTTCAGAAAAAGTTAAGATTTTTAAAGAAGAAAATAAAATTTCTTAAGTTTCCGAAAATCGAGACTTAATTCATATTTTCCGAAAATTTTTCCTTATGGTCTTTGGGCACTTAAATTCGTAAAAATTAACGTCAAATTAGCATTTCGTCCGATTCTGCCTGACTAAAGAACTCTTAAGTTTTGCTTAAGAATACTTTGAGAATTTTAAGTTTTCCTAAGAAAAGTTAAGAAATCTTAAGATTGTCTGACAAGTTAATTTCACTCAATGTTTCTATAATTCACGTGGACGCGAAAGGGTTAAAAAAATTATAATTTTGACTTATTGAACTGACTTAACATATTAAGATCTTTCTTTATTATTACGTTTTCTTCTTCGTACGAAAGTTTAAGGTGATACCGATCGATAGACTTCCTTACATTTAATTCTTCTTTATTTTATCCTATGTATTCCCTAAATATTCTCTTTTAAATATAACTTCGGTATTATGTATTCTTCCTACATCTAAAGTAGGCATTTTTATTGAAATTGCCAGGTAAAATTTAAAGGAAAAATATCCCTTATGAGTTTAACTCTGAATTTTATTTGTTAGTAAATTCAGGTAAATTGTCACGATGTGAAGGTGAGACGATCGTAAAAGACACAAGAGATACGATGAAGCAGTATTACTTTTCCATTTTTTTTATATTCCCATCCCAGTTTATTGGCACAGATTGAGACATAGATGCTCTTACAGGATCATCCCAAATGTCTCAATTGAGTGTGTATCGCAATAAAAATTATTATTGCTCTTTTATTTCTAAGGTGATTTATGCATTTTCTGTGTACCTTTGAAAAGAAAATTTATTTATTTTTTAGTATCCCTCAATTCTCCCCCACAAAATTCTTTGGCACACTAGTTGATAAAAGTTCAGGTAGATGAAGGTAAAGTGTCTGGAAAATAATCAGGGAATATAAAAATCATATCCCTCAAAATCAGATATGTCCATTGAGGAGAATAATTATTATTGTTCAGTGCAAATTAGGAAATGGTTTTATGTGAGAGACACTTGTCCAAGTAAAGAGAGACAATCACAACAAATAGCACATAATTAAATTTATTGTAGCCCCGTACCTCATCATGCACACACAGTCAATAAATTAAAAGTCTTTTACTGGGTGTAATATTTTGTTTGGCCAATATTCCTCTCTCTCAACCACACTTGTCGCGCGTGTGTCCATCTTACCCTGGCCACCTCTCAATGAAACAATTAATGGATTTCATTTCATTGCTCATTAATCGGGAGAGCTTATCGCTTATGTACCTACACTTTGTTTTTTTTTCTTCAAACTTCAAGACGGTGTGGCGATAGAGATCACGATGGAGTCTTCGCCAGCCTGAGCTATGTGTGCTATCATATAATGTATTAAGTTAATTCGCAAGAAAACCAGAGAGATTACAAGACAAGGGCAATAATTCTCTCCACTCGTGACAATCAATAATGGGTGATCGCGAGCAGACAAAGTGACATGATAAAACACCCAGAGTTTGACTCTTAAAAAATTCTATATCCATTGACGCGAGGGAGTGCCCCACACAACCCACTCAATAATCTCACATCAACGTTTTCCCCCAAATTTTAGTAGGACAGCGCAAAGGGGGAAGGGAGTGGGTTGAAGAGAACAATTTCATGCCCGAGGAAATTGAAGCTTTGTTGCTTTGAGGATTGATAGGAGATTTGCGGACAAAATTGATGTGGGTTTATTGATGAATTTAAGATATTACCAAAGAAATTACTGATTAACTAAATTATCTTGAATTTGAAATTATTTTTATGAATTTCATACCTGTAAGATTTTATTGAAAAAAAAATCAAAACTAACCACGCGGACGTGTTAAAAAAAGTTTTTTAAAGATTGTAAGACATGGATGAAAAAAAAAACAATTTATGAGTTAAAAAATCATTAAACAGTGAAAAGCTCTAATCAAGCTCAATACACAAACAATCCTGAATAACGATCTTTGTCCAATTTTAATTAAGCTTAAGATTGAATGAATTTTTGTGTGTTTATTGGGTAACCACAGAGTGGAGAAATTTAAAACCATTGTTTGTAAAATGCTATGAGGAAATTTCAATTTGGGAAACAACCTTAAATTCAATTAATACAATATTTACATGTAAAATCCACTTTTAAAACAAAAATAAAATTATATTTATTCTCCTTTAAATTCCCACTTAGACAGAAAGTGCCAGAATGTCTGGAAAATTAAACATTAGGAGAAGGAGAAAAAAGGTCATGAAGCACCGTGACCCAGAAGTGCCCAAAAACTCAAAGTAAAAATTGATCATAAAGTCATATTGCTTAAATTGGGGGTAGTAAAATCACCTGAAGAATATCCAGTTGGTGCAAGAATCAACAAACTACTACAATACCAAATATTGTATACCCCACAGAATTGTCATAAAACTTTAGCACATATTATAGAAGGGTCAAATTTGGTGTAATTTGTTTAAATACACCTATGTCCATAATTTCATTTTCTCATCTCTATCACAAACAGCAATAACTTAGAAGTTCATAAAATCTTTTTTTTTATATACTTTTCTGATTTTTCTTCCTATTTGCTTTCTAAATAAAAGTACAACTCAAATTAAAATTAAGTAGAGGGTCGTAGTTTAATTAATACAATGATAGATTCCTATTAATAGGATTAAATTTATTTTCTTTCATTTAAAACAAAATAAAAAAGAATAGTTAGAGGCAAAATGTCGGATTTAGGCTATCCTCATGGGTATATAAATATTCTTTTAAATAGTTTACCTACCCATTTTACACCATTTAAGAGATATGATATTTAATTTGTAATAATAATAATTACATACATACATACAATTCATAAATTATGCGCGAGAGTTGAAGATGTGACTTTAAGTGGGATCCGTAGGCATTTGCTGAATGTTATGATTTGTCTAGGAGGATAAAAAAAACCGAGTATAATTTATTGTCAGCAAATGCTCACATTGTGCTCCTTAATTGCGCTCCAATAAAGCAATAAACAGTCAATAAATTTTGCAGTCACTAAATAATATTTTTTGAATCTCAGCTGTTATTATTCTGATAATGTATGATAATGTTTACTCACTATATATAAGTAGGTACTGAGTTAATTTTCTTCTTTTTTTTTGGAGAAAAATATCTATGTATGAGACCTTGTTATGATATCAAATTTCTTCTCTATCTTTTTTCTTCTATTGGACTTTACTCAAGATATATATTCACTAATCTTCTTATTTATGTACCTACTATTTTAGAAGTTTTTATAGATAATTTTAATCAGAATAACAATAAATTAAGAAACCAATTGAAAATATATACTGAATGGTTGTTATTTCTTTGGGAATTTTCAATTGATTATATTATCTATGTATCAATCCACTTGTTTTTGATTTTAATGTTCATTCTTTGCATTTAATTTTATGTAAGTCTCTTTTCTATCATTCTAATACCTTTTTTTCCATTCTCTTTGCCTTCACCTTTTACACAGAATTGCGCCCTAAGATTTTATTCTTAATTAAAACTAAAGAAAAATAATTATATTGATATGTTTTCTGTTTAAAATTCTTTTTTAAGTATATTTATTACCACATTAATGTGTGATTATACTTTGTCAATTTAAGGGCGAGTCAACATTTGCTCTGCACCTTCACTGCAAGATTTTTCACCTCTGGATCCAAGTGGTATGAAGAAAAACTTGCACGCATTTTCCAAAATTACTTTTCCAACCTTCTCTGCAAATTCCATTTATTTACACCATTAAGTTACTTCTTGCGTGAATTTTCCTCATAATTTTTCCAACATTTTCCTTTTTCTTTCTCTCACCCTTACACTGTAATGGGTGATTATAATTTTATTCTTTTTTCTTCTTTTGGATTTTTTTTTTGGCTTTTCTGAACTATGCATACGTACTACATGCGTGTATCGCAGATCTTTTATAAATTATACCTACTTTGCATGAATGTTCACCATTTTCTTGTGCTTCTCGTAGTTTTTTTTCACCCTAATTAGTGCACACTGTACTGAAGCTACACGATCTTTATTAAAGTTCTATATAAATGTTTTATTTATAATAACGTGACCAGAGGTTTGTGCTTTTATATACACCATTCCTCATTAATTGTACGCCTTACTGCGTTGCTTATTTGCAACATAATTGTGCTTGGTGAAAAGTTCATAAGCACGAAAGAAGTTGTGTTGTTGTTTTTTTTTTCTCGTGTCTGAGCAGCGATGAGATATAACTTTCGAAAATTAAATTAAAAATTTATTACACACACTGGGCGAGAGAAAATGGTTTTTTTGAAGGAAAGACGTGTGTAAAAAAAAAGTGAATATCCACCACAATCATTACCCATGATGAATGTCCAAGAATAACATGGTACCACAATTGAGCATTGTTGCATGTATTTTGAGCCTACAATTTATTTTAAATTCTTTGGGAAAGCACGCCTCTTTTGAAGTAAATTTTTGATATATTTTTTTCGTTTAATATGAAAAGGGGTGAATAAGTTCTCAAGTTGAATTCAGCTAACTTATTCAAAATGTAGTTTATCTCATATGACGGCTCTACTGTAAAACTTGTAAAATTGTATTTAAATAACTTTAAAATATGAGGGTTATGAGAATTAAGATTGAGGCTTTGTAAACTTGCTTTAAAACATCCTTTGCCTAAAAATTGATTAAAAAAGAAAATTTATTCCATTTACTATTAATTATTAAATATTTTTTAGAGAAACAAAGTTTGGGAAATCATTAGTATTTTACAAGTATGTAATGCAATATGTATAAACTTTAAAAAGCCTGGCACATTAGTAATTTCATTAGCCCTCATCCAACACCATCAGAGTCCAATTTGTTGGTGGGTTGGTAATGAATAGAAAGATATGTATAATGTAGCCTCTGGCCTGTGAGTTCATGTATTATTTATTACATAGTCGAGTACACATTGAGTGCTAAAAGTTATGGAAAAAAAGAGAAGAGATAAGTATCTTATACACATTTTCCCCTCCGTTTTTCATCAGCGAGTCACGCAATCAACGGGCGTATATGCGCGCTCTCCAAAGAGCTCCACCATCGTCGATACAAAAAGCCCAACATTATATACATACATATATATGTATTTAATGCTACGATACGTGGTCGGCCATTTTTCGTCATAAAAACTCCCAATATATATTACACGAAATGTGGCTGGAATGAAAAAAAAATGCTGAAAGCATAAAATGAAAATGGAAGCATCTGACGTCCAATCGCGTGTTTCTCAATATTCATCTCTTCTCCATCCCATAGCACTTTAATAAAAATTCTCCTTCCAACTGACTATGGGACGTATATAAATAAAAAAAACGAAGATATGAAAAGAGCTTCGAAATTTATCGAGAGAGCTATTTTGATTAATTAACATGTTGATGGGTTGTTCCAAGAATGAACAGAAAAAATGGCTGTGAAAGCCTTCTTTTTCTGACCGCCTTCTGACGATGCTTCGCTATGGATCATTGGGGTTTTTTTTTTATTGTTGATCATCACCTTCAAAGACTTAGTCTGTCCGCGAAGCACACGGGGAAAAAGATTCGAAAATTGAGACATAAATTATTTGTTAAAAAAGCTATTGCATTACGTCTTATTTTCGTAGCTTTTATGGCACATTCCTGAAGCCAAAAAAAAAACATAGGGGAACCTGGGGTAATTCGGTGAATTTTTGGGAGATAATTTTTCCTGAGTTTCATGGAAATATTTGAGATTTCCCATGACAACTATCTAATAGCAAATTTTCCGGGCTACAACTTTGTCTCAGACGATTTCTCTCTATCTCAACGGGAAAATGCTTTTTCAGGCCATTTTCCAAACCCTTCCACATTTGCATGTTCCAAAAATCCTGGGGTAAAATGGTGAATGATTTTCAAATGCGTTTTTCTTTGAAAATCCATGTCTTAGAGGTTATTGATTTGCTCTGGGATAAACATACCTGTTTCGATTGAGAGATTTCACTCCGTATCGTAATGATTATTCACTTTTTAGTTCTATAAAATTGATAAAACACAAAATTTGTGGAAAAGCACTTCCATTTGTTTGTTTTTTACAACTTCCCGTCAGATCTGTGTGCAACAAAAACCCAGCGGACAAGGAATTTCATACTCGTAGCTACTTTGGTAGCAAAATCAATATAATAATTTATTTAACAAGGAGAAATTTTCTAAGAAAAATTACGAAAAAACATTATTTCGAGTTAATTAATTATTTATATTACCTAATCTACCTAATACATATTATCTGTGAAGAATTGAATGGAATAAAAACATTGATTTTGTAGGGCGAAAATTTTGGGCGATTATTCAATTACGCGTCAATAGAAAAATAGAGGGTAGAGAGAGAAAACACTATATGAGTGGAAGGAGGCAAATTTTTCACCATTTTACCCCAAAAAATATTCACCGTCTTGCCCCAAGTGCTACATTTTAGTGAAAACTTCATAATAGAAAACTCGGAAAATTTGTGGGAAAAATCAGAATAGGTTTGTGTTCAGCAATAATTGCTTTATTGAAAAAGTGCATTTTCATAATTTACATATTACACAGAATAAGATGGTAAGAATTGAAATATGGTAAGGTGGTAAAAGTAACTTTAGACATCGGAAAATTATTTTCCTCAATAAAATCCAAAGTATTTGTCCTACATGACTAAAGCTTTCTGGGATTATTAAGAGGTGTAAGAAGCACCTGTTAACTGAATGAGAATGATTAGGACAATGTATTTCATGAGATATTGAATTTAATTTTTTTCCCGATTCACCATTTTACCCCAGTTACCCCTACAGCTGAATGTAAGCATTTTCCTACTTCTCTCATCATATTTTTTTCTTCAGTTTTAAGAACATAAAGATACATAGAATTAGTGCCTGAATAATTCAGTATGATTAATGTTGAGGATAAATTTGTATTTTCAGTTTGTCATTCTTTAATCGACTTGATAATTAAATTGCAAACAGTTATTGGTAATATATCCCCAAAAAAGTGTTAAAAGTGCTGAAAAATTTTTATGTTCTAAGAAAATAATGCAGTGTCGGTGTAGTTCAAAGGAGTCCCCGTAAGAACCCCTAATTTCCTTAATTTTCCAGGAAACTGGGTTTCTTGGCCGTATGCAAAAGATCACCCCGAAATATCGCAATAAACTTGTGTTGTGTATTTTCACTTTTTCTCTCTCTTAGCCAGGTATATTATCCTGTAGTATACTCCTCTGGCTCTGTAACAGGGATTCTTGAACTTTTCTCAGTGCCTTGGAAATCTCTTGTATACCTCTAGTCTTGCACCCCCGAAAAAAGAGACGTTTTACAGTATTTACAAGCCAAAAATGATTATATATATTTAGAAGAAGACGAAAAGTTCAACACAAGATGGGTAGTAATACGCTAAAGAAGAAGAAAAGTTTTGCAGGTCGCCTGTCATAAAATTTTATAGAAATCTGTTCGGCACTTTTGATCTGTGACTTCTCACAATATATGCAAGTTTTTGCCATCACACGGTTCATGGCATGTTGGTAACACAATGACCTTCAAGGATCTCTTCGTCATATTATTGCCCCGGGGAGAGAAAAGTTTATGAGCATTTAGGGAAACTTCCCCTTGGGCCCCATAATAAAATTGCATTTCTCAAAATATCCAACATAAAAATTGGCTAAAATAGATTTTTTTTTAAAAATATTTCTAGAAAATTTTAATTATTCAAAAGGAAGAAAAAAAATAAGAAAACAAAGTAAATAGAAGGAAATTCGGGACGGTATAATCGAAAAAAATCAAAGGGATTTTAGAGTTGTTTGAACACTTCCAAAATGTGAGCTTATTATCAATCAATCGGCTTTTCTTTGTCGTTTTATCAAATGCCAGCATTACATCTGAGAAACGATACTACATATCTTCAACATTACACATATATACATTATTGTATGTATGTAAGAAAGAAAATTTATATTGACAATATAATCAGAATATTTGCATGAAGATTTACAATATTAATGCACCCCCATGGAGGTTTTGAAACGCCACATAAATAACACTGAGGAAGAAAATCAAGAAAATATTTTTTTATGATTGAATAAATACAAATAATTCTTGCAATATTATTTAAAAAAAATTCAATTTTTAAAGTTTCTAAAGCCTTAGAAAGGAGTTTAATTAAACTGTTCCATAGTGTATAAAATATATTTTCTTAGAGATACATATTGCGGTATATGTAAACACTTAAAAAAAAAAAAAGAAAGAAAAAAAGGTTTCTTTAGGCTCTTCCTCTTGGTATTCTTATGGCATGGTAAGAGAGCGAAAGATTTGATAACTGGGTTTAAACTTCCTTATCACTTGTTACTTTTGTTAACCTAGGTTTTAGGGCATTTATTTTGGTTATAAGAAATGTGTGTGTGTCACGCTAAGAAGGCAAGAATGGAAGACTTGTGTGTCTCAATGCAAACACATAAATCCATCTTTTATACCATACCTATTCTATTAGCTCACTTGGCACTTTTTGTCTCATCTGAGCCATGAAAAATCTCATTATCGCTGAGAATCTTTTTTTTTTCACCTCTCTTCATCTTTAAGCATTTATAGAACATTGTGAATGTGTTTTCCACCTAAAGAGATGCGAAGATGGGGTGTCAAAAGCTTACCACAGTTAAAAATTAGGCATTTTAATTTTTCAACTCTTTCACCATTCATCCCATTCTCCATCGCCATACTCATTGCACTTAATTTGAGACCAAGTGCTAAAGATTCCTAACTATACCTACGTATTTTGTTAAAACCCAAAGGAGTGAAAGGGGAATTATTGGTTTGGTGGTGGTATGATGCCGAAAAGATTGCCTCTCCTAAAGCTAAGCAGTTGTCACAAATTCATATCTCTCTCTGGGGTAAAATTATTCTACACACACTGCGTGATTTCATCCCCGGATCCGGAAAAAAAGGCAAAATAAATGGCATTACAGTACGTGGTGATTCATAGAGGCGCGCAACGTACACGGAACAGTGTGTTGCTTGAAGAGAGCCTCCATACTGCAGATGAAAATGACAAAATTACACAAAAACGTATTTGTGGGTAAATATTTTTTTCGGCATTAAGAATTTTTATTGCCATTCTATTTATTTGGTTGCTGTAGTCCGTGAAATGTTTCAATTATGCGATGTTTTATATTCTCCTCCTAAAAGTCTTCACCACGTGCTAAGAGATTTTTTGTAGCTGTGTAATTCTTTTTAAGTTGACAAACACGGTCTTTTGTAGAAGTTTTTTTTTATCAATAAAAAATAATTTGAAGAATTTTTAATGAATGAAGAAATATTCTTCTAATCAACATTTTCATTCCTTAGTTTTTAGCTGTGATTCTTTTTTATTTGAAACTTTGTGTTATTTACTAAATACAAAAAAAATCTCCTTTTCCAAACAACTCCATCGTGTGAATTTCGTGAGGTTTTACGCAAGATTTGGGTTTAGTTCATGAAAATCTTACACAATTTTCTACTAATCAACGTTTTTTTTTATACCTCTCTAATTGCTGCAATATTAAATCATTCGCTGTCTGTAAGGCAATTTATCTTGGTTTTTTTTTCGGGAGGAAGAGGGGCATAGTGGGGGGTTCATCTTTTAATTGAGAAGCATAATTAAGTGAATTGAGTAATTTTTACGTTCTGTACTGTAGTTTTTTCATGTACAAACCACTACAGGCAATTATTTCCATCGTTACAATTCACCGACAAAACTTGAGGGTTAATTTCAAGTACATATGGATAGAATCATTCCAATTTGCAATTGATACACAACAATTATAAAGGAGGGAGATAAAATTATTTGAGGTCACATAGGGGATGTTTGAGAATTTCTTTAGAGGGGGAACAATTACAACCACAAAAAATAAATTCTATAAGAAAAACATTGAGATAGAATGTTGAAAATTTACGAGAATTGTGTTAAATTTTTCGTATTTTCTTGGTATGTATATTCATTACACGCAGTGGGAGCTTTTTGGCTCCCTTTATGTACAGTTAAATCCTTATGATACATAAAATTTCTCAACAAACAACCCCTTTGGGAGAAATTGGCAAACTAGGGGAAATCTCAGTGTTTCTTTTGAATGGGTCTTTGAGGATGTCTTTATGTTATATATATTCTTCGTTTATATATGAAATTGCTATATCTAACTTAGGATGTTCCTCTTAAAGCAACAACCACGAAATTTTTGGGGAGATTCATTGAGAAAGGCGAAAATGTGGAAAGCATACAAAACCAACAACAATTTATAATATAAAGCAAAACAGAAGAATGGTGACAATTTTCACGAGTCTATTTGTCATTTCAAAGAGACAAATATGATGTCTTTTAGAACATATAGTAAGTAGATAAAGCATAATCTTTTTGTCATACCACTGATTTTCACGGTAGTGGCATGAACCATAAATTGAGAACATGGAAAAGAGTGGAGGGTGGTGTTGAAGAACAAAAAAAAAGAAATACGACAATGGAAGTTTCGCTAGGAGACTTCTTTTTTTTTGTTTCTTCTTTAGCGAACGATCTTTTCTTCCTTCCTCAAAAGCATTTCTCCCACAGGAGTAACCAAAACGAATTTCAACATGGAGTTTTTTTTTCTTATACACATATAGCAAAAACTTTTCCGTGAAGAATAAGGCGTGTAAGAGAACTAAAAGCTATCGATCACGGTGTGATTTATGACTCCTCGAAGAGTGATCCGATTGACTTTTCAACACCCTGTCCAAACGTTTACACCATTATCTCATGTTGCTTTTCACAACACAAACCGTGGGTGGACAGTGAAAGGAAAGAAGGAATGTTCATAATATGTAATGTATAGGTGAAAGCCCTAAGTGGTCTCAAACTTAAAAAAAATGAACCTTCTTTTATTCTCTTCCCATGGCGGATCACACCTTACCTATAGCGCCGAAGCTTTTTTTTTAAATTTCTCTCGAAGGAAATTAAGAATTTATAATTACAAATTATTGGGTAAAATTCACTATTCTAACAGACTTAAGATTCCTTAAGAAAAAACTTGAAATTTCTTAAGAAAAATTCAAGATTCTTAAGTTTTTTTTTTAAAGAATTTTAAGAAATCTTATGACAACTTAAGGCATTTTTAATAAAACTTAAAGAGGCTTAAGAAAGCTTAAAGAATCTTAAGAAAAGTTTAGTCTTTTTTAAGAAATCTTTAGTCTGTCAAAGTATGTATATTCGAGAAGCTTGAGAAGCAAAATCAATCACACAAATATATTTCTGCCAAAAAAATCAAAGAAAATGAGAAGATTAATACATACCTATATGATTGAGGTCAAGAAGATTTTAAAGACTTTTCTTTAAATATAAACGTTCATTCTTACACAGAAAATAAAAGTTTGTAGCATTGTTTGTCAAATTTCGTGAAAAGTTCGTAACTCCAATGCTTTTATATAGGAAAATTCACCTCCAGGTTCGTAAAATGGGGTCTCACTGCCAGGGAAATTAACCCCATTTTACGAACCTGGAGGTGAATTTTCCCATGTAAAAGCATTGGAGTTACGAACCTTTCAAGAAATTTGACGAACAATGCTACGAACTTTTATTTTCTGTGTATATTCGTTGATTGAAGAGTCCCTCGTTGGTGGAAGAGCTGTAAAATGAGTTGAAATGAAGGATTAATTGATTGATAAATTAATGAATTGAACGCTAAACAAATTTATAAGTTATATATTAAATAAATATAATAAGAAAGAAATTAATTTATTAAATTGGTTTTAAATGCAAAATAGTTTAATTTTCATAAAGTGTTACTATCCGCAAAGATTCCTACACTACACACAATATAATGTCGGTGCTTAATTGAATTGGATATAAAATGGTGAAGTACACAATAAATGTGTGTTTTATTGTTTGTGCCATTGAAAAGTGATTTTTTAATCAATAAAAAAATATTTTATGTCCTCTCAAGCGCGGCCGTAATACGCTCTTTTGTCAATGGAATACCGCCGCGTGTGCGTAAAAATCATAGCTTGATGATTCTTCGTGGCGGAATCAATGAAGAAAGGATTATCAGGGGTGTGTGTGAGTCAATTAATAGGGCGGGAAAAATTGATTATCAATTAAATTGTCCAAAGAGCAACATTTCAACATCATACACACCGACACAATATTGTGCGCAATTTAGATAAAAAAAAGAAACCTCAATGACTGTACGATATTTGAGTGATTTTCTTTCTTCATTGGCACACATCATGCCCTTTTTTGACCTCTTAATTTTGTCCACACCTATCCTGAATTTTCACGGAAAATTACGTCAATTGAAAAAGAAAATAAAGGAGCGATTTCCCTGAAAATTACATTCATCAATGTTCTTGCAAAAAATAATTTTAAAAAAATGGATACATCGTTGTACGGAACTCTCCTATATAGCACACGTTTGAAAATTATAAAAAGAAGTATGACATGATATTATTTTGTCTCTCAATCAGCACCTCTTTCTCCATCACAAATACCCCCAAACGATTAATCAAACGTAAAACTTTTATCGCCCCATACGCTATCCAAGCTGATATTTAACCCGTAACTGCTTATCTAGTATGGATTAATGATGGCGCGGTAACTTTGAAGTGAGAAATGCTTGAAAATTTTTTTCCGATAGTATAAAACCTAAAAATATACTTTCAGATTTCATACCTGCATGTTACCTACCTATATATTATAGATTTCTCTTCAAAGTATTTGTTGCATCTTGCATATTGAACTTAAAGTTAATTCTCATCACACAGCGTCTTTTCGCGACATTATGTTTGATGATTTTGAAGATGAAAATATTCTTTCCATTAATTTTTAAAATAAATCTTAAATCGTAAAAAAATAAAATGAGAATTTTCTCTTCTCATTTTCAGGTAAAACTCGGACAAAAGATAAATATCGAGTAGTTTACACGGATTTCCAGAGATTGGAATTAGAGAAGGAGTATCATACATCGAAGTACATTACAATGCGACGGAAGAGCGAGCTGGCACAATCATTGTCACTCTCGGAGCGACAGGTAAAGATTTGGTTTCAAAATAGGCGCGCCAAAGAGCGCAAGCAGACTAAGAAGCACGAATCGAATCCGTCGGCATCGCAGAGTCATTCAAGTGCATTGGGAAATATGATGGAGACAAAGCCGAAGATTGAACCGTTGCACCTCCAGCACCCAGCACTGCATCAAATGAGCGCTATGGGTATGGGCATGAGTCCCATGAGTCTCCACCCACATACCCTCCACCATCACGGTCACTATGGCATCACACCACCGCCCCCCTCGACACCTGGGCAGCATCTACTGGGTACCCAAGTGAATCAACCGGCTGCCTCAGCGGGTGCCCTCATCTGATTTCCCATTCAACCTGAGATTCTAAAATGTTCGGGAATGCCCTACAGCTGAATCTGACGGGGGATTTTAATTGAGATTCAATAGTAATTATACTTTTAAGGTTTTTTAGCAATTCATGGAGATTATTTAATATGTATTGGACATTTTCTTCTTTGGTTTCATCCCAAAGATGAGGAAAAAAAAAGAATGAAGAAAAAATAGAGCAAGAAACGGCACATTAAATCACCGATTTTTTATGAATTTTCCCCAAAAATAAAATTAACACAAATCAATAAAAATTTATAGGTATAATACAGATCACAAATTATTGTAATACATACGAGGAAACGAATTATTCTAAATTAATAAAACAAAATAAAAGTAAAATAAGAACGTTAAATATAAGCTTTTGCCTTAAAATGTAAATTAAATATATAATTAAGAATTTTTAAATTGTTATAACACGATTTTTTATAAAAGAAAAAAATCGTGATTTTTTTGGTAATTTATTTTATTTTTTCTAATGGTTAGGGAAACTATTTGCAACCGTTAGAAAGATAATAATTTTATTATGTTTTTTTTCTTCCCATTAAACAAATTATTGAACCAAAAAATGTACAACTACGATTGAGTCAATCAGATTGAGCAATGATTGATAAATCAATTGAACCAGTCAATATATCGAGCGATCATTGATTAATTTCAAGAAAAATCTGATTGCCCCAATAACTAATCCTTTATGCGAAATTTCCTTGACTTAATATTGATACAATAGATATTGAGTCAACTATAACTCAAACAATTATTGATCATGGATTGATCAACTATTGACCAAATATTGCTCTTTAATTTTTTTTATCAATCAGTTGATCAATTTATGCTTAATTGTTGATCAGTCAATATTGAGTCAATTTAAACTAAATCAATAATGAGTTTATTGACCAATTATTGTCTACCAATCTGATTGATAAATAATTGATCAACTCCATGGACCTACATTGACTCAATATTGAGTTCAATAATTGATTAAATCTTGTCAAAATTTGTTTAATGGGTTATTAAAAGAGAAAATTATTTAAAAAAAAACTAATGCAAACTCCTCGATCGAGAGCATTGTTGCATTATGCTACCAACTCGTAATTTTTGTTTTATGGTTGCAAATAGATTCTAATAGAAAAGAATCACTACATATACATACCAACATATTATTCCGATTCAACAAATTTTAGAACAATCTTTTTTTTTTAATCAATAAAGTTGCAATATTTGTAACATCCTTCTCATCCTACAATAAGAAATTCCACAACACCTTCAAAAAGAAACTCGAAATACATTACTGAGAGACATAGAAGAAAATAATAAAAAAGATTAAGATTTTTTTAATACAAAAATTCATTTCTTTACATCAATTTGAAATAAAAAAAAAATTATTTAATTAAGTAGGAATTTATTAGTTTTTACTCAAATCACATTGAAATAATGTATTGTTTGTAGATTTAAGTATCGCATCCCGTCCCCAAAAAAATATATAATCAAAAGAATTAAAGCTTAAATGTGCAATTTTTTTGTAAATAAAATTATTCATAAAAATGTTTTGCAACAAAAATTGAAAAAATCCCTTTTTAGGTACATTTTATGTTCTCGAGTTAAGCACAAAAAGAAAAATAATAGCCTTTTTTGACTTTCTCTTCAAAAGATGCTGCATTTTTTTGCAAGAAAAAAAAAGAAAATAACAGACAATTGAAATAAAAGTATTTTTTTATTAGTACCTACCACAGAAAAGAACAAGAAAAAAAAACAAACAAACACACATAATTAGAAGTGTAAACATGCACGTGTAATGAACAAAAAGAGAAAAAAATAAAACAATACTTTATGAACTTTATTATTGTACAAATTCGCCATTATCTCAGTGTGATACCATGTCAGAGATTCGGAATGATGTTATTTTCTTCACGTGCTCAAATGCCACCCTTATCTCCTCATCGGGTGTCCTGGATAGTCGTTCGCGGACAGATTCAATGATATCATCAATGGTCTTGCACTCCCTCACGCAGATCACGAAGGGAAAGTTAAATTTCTCCCAATAAGCTTCAATTTGTTCTTTCAAGATGATCCGCTTCTCCTCATTTGTGATGCGATTGAGACCAATTGTTGACTGTTCCGACGCTGATTCATCCGTAAGGGGATTCTTGTTAATTTCAGGCACCAAATGTGGGTGTAATTTGATAATTTTCAACTTTTCTGAAATTACACATTATTTTTAAGTAAGTTTTACGGCAAATACACTACCCTCAAAAAGTTTCTGAGAAAGTAAAAAAAAAGAGTATTTTTAAGGGAAAATTTTATGGGACTATATAGTGAAATTCACTATTCAGACTTAATATTTTCAAAGATAGATTTAAGTATTCTCAAGATTTATTTTATAAAAAAAAAAGTTAACTTAAGTTCGATGTCCGAAGATGATTAGGAAAATCTACGAAAAATACAAATTTTGACTAATTCAGCCTGCAAAAGTAATATCTTAAGTATTGATTAGGAAAATTTAAAAATTCTAAAGTTTTTCATAAGAAAACTTAAGACATTCTAAATAAAACTCAAGTCTCTCTTAGAGAAATCTTTAATCTGTCAGATAGTCCAAGTGCTTGAGCATCATAACCTCTATGTGAGTACGAGAGAGACAACAACACTGCTTTTTAACGCTCTGTCACATGTAAAATCTTAATATAACTCCCTTAAGATTTCTTAATTTTTCTTAAGATTTTTTTACATTTTCTTCAGAATCTCTTAAGTTTTCTTAAGCTAAAGTAAGGATTTCTTAAATTTTTATAGGATATCTTAAGTTTTCTTAAGCTAGAGTTAAGATTTTTAAGACTTTCTTAAGCTTTAGTTAAAATTTCTTAAATTTTTATAGGATTTCCTACATTTCCTAAGTTAACAAAGGTTATCTTAAGAAAAATCTAAAATTTTTAATGTTTTCTTAAACTAAAGTTAAGATTTCTTATATTGTTATAGGAAACAATGTTTTTAACGAATTTTGATGCCTGAAAATGACTAGAAAAATTTTCAGAAAATATGAATTTTAATCTATACAGCCTATTTAAGAAATTTTATATTTTCTTATTAAATATTAAGTTTTTCTTAAGAAAACTTGAGAAATTCATTACATTCTTGAGATAAGTTAAGAAATTTTAAGAAAACTTAAGCTTTTCATAAGAGATCTTAATTCCCTTTACAAATTCTAAATTTTTCGCATTCTTAGAAACTTTTGGCGGGTAGTGTACCCATTATATAATGCCTCTTTGTACTATACTTACTTATGTGATCCATTTTATCGAGAGTCTCCATGAAAGCATTGAGTAATGCTGAAAATGTTGGGAATGGAAGCATGCTGGACACAGTTTGAGAAATTTCAGGACAACACTCAACGACATTTTTGAAAACTTCTTCAAAATCCGCCTTCTTAAGACGATTAATCTCCTCCAGATAGAACTTCATGATCTTCTAAATGTTTTTTTCTCTCTTTTAACTAATAAAATTCACAACTCTCTACGACAACACTTTGTGCTCAATGAGAGACTACAAACTGAATGCTGTGCTGATGAGCAGAAAGATGTGAAAATCATCTCTAAACACATGCGTACATTGGAATTTATGATAGCTCATGAGAGATGGAAGAGCAGTAAGATTAAAAATCTTGTATGTGTGTGCTTTGAACTAAATAAATTCAGAGTCGAATGAAAAATATTAAAAATTGAATATTTCTCTTTTAAAAAAAATCAAAATTTTAGATTTTTTAAAGCTCTTAGAAGTACCTTAATGGAAAATTAATTGTTAAAGACTTTTCGTCCAGAGAAATTCACCCCCCACGTAGGTAGGTTGAACTACAAATTGTAATTTATTAAATAATATTTTGCAACTATAAGAAAAGCACGAAAAGTGGATGAGAAAAAGTAAAACTTCTCGATTAGATAAGGAAAATGAAGACAAACACATATGAGATAACCTTTCTTGATTTTTGTGCCTTCCTACACACTCAATTTTTAAGAGAAAACAACAATAAATGTTGCAATAAAAGATTTTTTTAAACTTTTCTTCAGTTAATTTTTTTTTATTATTTCAATTATTTTTACATAAAATAAATCTTTTTTTTCTCACTTCATTTTCTTCTGTTTAGTTAGATGATTCCGCAATGCAATTTGCTTATCGCGAAAACTCTTCTTCACCTTTGACCTTGCTTTGTGGCGCATCATGAGGAAGTTCTTGTTCTTCTTCTTCTCCCTGTTGGTACGTGAGCAATGGATATTCTTCCTGTTATCCTTGTACCCGTACTTGACACGATCCACACGACCCGCTTGAACGCTCGCAAGACGGGATTCCTTGTCGCTTCGCCTTTTCTTGTAAATCATCTCAATTGCATCGAGATTTACCAGCTCCGACTTCTCCTGGGCAGGTGTTGGGGCATTTTTACGTGAACCACGTGCACTTGTCACGTGCTTCTTGGCATTGTGCACCTCAATGGCCCGGAAGTCTTCATCTGTGAGAATTTTCGTTAAAAGAAGCTCCTTGGCGGCTTCTTTGGGATCAATCGGTGCATCTTCTTCCTCTTCTTCATTAATTTGTGGTTGATCTTCTGTGTCATCTGCATCATTGGAATCTTCATCATGACTCACATTTACCCATTCTCCATCACTCGAATCATCGTCGTCGTCATCATCATCGTCATCTTCCCATCCATCAGAATCAGAATCTTCTTCCATTTTTGCCTTCTTACTTGGCTGAACGAGAATATCAGCTCCGGGAATTGTATCCATTGGCACAACTTCTCCATATTCCTTGGCGCGTTGCTCCTGGACTGCTTCCGTTGGCCGCCCTCTCTCCTTCTTATGCAGAAGATGTGGAATTCGATCGCGATAGAGCATAATGAGTGATCTTGCAGCCATCATAACGGATTTCTGTTTGTACGTCTTATACATCACCAAATCACTCAGCATGTCCTCATTCATAGCCAAGGGGCATCTTGCACAAATCTCACGAATTGCATTAAGCCCAACGGCCATAACATCGCTTGAATTGCGTTCGCTGACAAATTCATTGACAATTGTCTTCAAAACCGGCTCTAAAACATCCGCGGGAATAAGTTCATGCGATGCTTGGGCAGCAAATTGAAGGATTCGCGTAACATGTGCTTGATGGGGCTTAAAGAAGCGCGTAATGTAGGGATAAAATTTGAAAATGAACAACTCATGCACACCAATGAGACGAGAAATAACATCAAGGTGCAAGAGCTTAAGTTCAGCACGTTCATTTGAGCTCTCAAGTTGCTTGAAGAGATTCTCCGCCATACCCTGAGGATTGTGGATAAGATGAAGGGCTGAGAAGTGAAAGGATGGAGCAACAGTTTTCTTCTTCTTCGCCTTAGCATACTGCTTCTTTGCTGCTTCAAGTTGCCTTTTTCTCTTTTTTGTCTTCTTATTCACCTTATTGACCATCAGAGCATTCCGGAGATCGGGTTCAGCTTCATCACTGTCTGAATCATTCTCTGTGGCCTGCTCATTGGTTCCAAGGAAGAATTTGAGTGATGCCACGAGGACTTTTGTTACTTTAGCAAAACATCCCACTGTGGCAATTACATTAACTGTCTTCGCATCATTCCAGACATTCTTCTTGTACAGCTCAATCATGATGTCCACAGACATTTTTGAGCATTTTGGATTGGAATCATTGAGCATGGTGTACATAAAGTTCTGCAGTGTTGAATTAACTTTCATATCCTTACCTTTTGCATTGATATTCTTAATGTCCGTTATAATGTGATTCCTTACGAATTCCCGGAAGTGCTTATCTGGACATCGCAAAAGTTGAAAGAAGAGCTCCAGGAGTTGTAGGGCAGGAATCAAATTTTTATTTCTCATCAAGATTAGTGCCTTGCACAGAGCATCCCGCACAGTAGGATCAAGATTGATGGAAAAAGTCTGAAGGATATCAATCAATTGCTGCGGGAAGTTCTTGCATATGTCCGGATAGAGTTGAGCCACCTAAAAAATCAAAAAATTTATTAATTTTCAAAAATTAAAGAAATATGTTTGTAAGAGCACTTACCTGGGCTACAAACATCACGGATTCCTCCAGAGTTTTGCTTGGCTGATCCGGAGAGTACTTGAAAATATCCAACGTACTCTCAAAGTGAGAATATTGCTGCACAAAGTCATCTCTGTACGATGCAGAATCTTTCTTTATCAAGTTTTGTAGTTGAGGCAAATTAATCACTAAATGTGCACTTTTCCCCATAATTTTTGGGCCACCGGGGGCAGATTCTTTTCCTTCTTTTTCCTTTGAGGAGACTGCTGTTTTCTTAACATAACCTCACAAAAACAGAAAAGGAACGTGCAGCTGATGCGGCGCAGCTAGAAGAGAACTTAACCTAATTTTCTTGCAGATTTTCTAGTAGTTTTTTTTTAACACCCAAAAAAATGCAAATTGCATTGAATTTTCTATTTCTTTTCTCATTTTACCTATTTCCACCCAAAATTCTCTGTGATAGTACCTGCTATGATGCAAAACAAGAAGAACTTGACCACCACTTGGCCACAAAAACACCCTATAGAGTGATAGCTAATGTAAATGACAAAAAAATTGAATTTGACCAATGTTTCCCTATTCGTATGTGGGGAATTTTTCGTCATGGCACAAGAAATCCCAGCAAGAAACAAATCCGCCGTATGAAGACAACTCTCAGTGAACACCGAGATGCTATACTTGCAAAGGGAGCACTATGTGAGAGGGATAAAGAACAATTCCGTACGTGGAAAGTCCATTTAAATGAGGATGAGGAGAAATTTCTCGTTCCGGAAGGAGAGGTGGAGCTCATTGAACTTGCAGAGAGAACACAAAATCGCTTTCCTGACCTTCTCTTTGATCAATATGACAATCTCACGTACAAATTCAAGTACACCCACACACAGAGAGCCAAGAAGAGTGCTGAAGGATTTGCCACGGGGCTCTTTGGAAGGGATAACATTCGACAAGTTTGGTACCCGGAACCCGAGAGTAGAGATCCCATTTTGAGGGTAAGTCCCCCACAAGTTGGGGAATTAAAGTATTTTTGAGTAATTTTTTTGGCAAAAACAATTTCAGTTCTACAAGAGATGCTCTCGCTGGAAGGTGGAAGTGGATAAGAATCCCGATGCCATGGAACAGGTGCGTCTCTTCATCTCTTCGGAGATTTTTAGAGCGTTCCTTGAGGGTTTAAGAGTGAAAACTGGAATTTTGGATTTAACCGCTGAAGATGCTCGCCTGATGTATACAACATGTGCCTTTGAGACAGCGTGGGATCGACACAGAATCTCTCCTTGGTGCAGCCTCTTCACACGGGACAGTATCAAAATTATGGAATTCCTGGAGGATCTTGAGTACTACTGGATCGATGGCTATGGCTATGAATTAACCTACAAGCAGGCTTGTCCAGCAGCTCAAAATATGTTTGAACATCTCAATCCCAATGCGAAACATCCCAATATCACGTTATACTTTACCCATTCCGGTACTCTCCTCAAGTACCTCGCCTTCCTCAATCTCTATCGTGATCAACAACCCCTCCTACACACCTCTTTTGGCGGGAATTATTCATGGCGCTCCAGCTTAATCGATACATTTGCCAGTAACATCCTCTTTGTCACCTTTTCCTGCCCTTCCGGTGCCAAAGTACTCACAATGCATCAAGAACGTGTGGTGACTGTACCCGGATGTCCCCTAGATTCTCCCCTATGTGATTATGCTCAATTTGAAGAGATTTTCCAACAAAGAATCAATGAATGTAACTTTGAACAAATGTGCACAATTTCTTAATAAAAATATTAATTTATATTCTTCCTCTTTTCTTCTTTCTTTTGTACACAAATTCGTAGTTTTTTTTTTTACTTTTTAAGTAGGAGTGCAGTATTGCGTCATGATTAATAAAAAAATGTATATATTTAGGTAATTAATTAATTTAAAAAAAAATCCCCTCAAATGGGTCATACTGATTAATATTCTTTTTTTTTTTCTAAATGCACTTCAAAATTAAATTATTTAGGAAGTTACGAAAGCACATTTGGTCATAAATCACAATGATAAATCCACTTTCGCATGCCAAATTCCCATGTTTTGCGCCTTTTGGGACTTTGGGCAAGCGACTCACAAAGGGTGAGAATATGCTTACTTGTTAGAGAATTTGAGCTATATCCCTTCATGGTGCTGGTCGTCGACGTTTTGACCACGGTTGCTCATCGGCAGAGGCAAAGAAGAGATAAAAGAAATTACCCGCCACGTTGATTGCTGCAGCCAAATGGAAGACCGTTCGCCACGTTGAGAGTGTTTCGTTGCCTTTGATAATTGAGCCAATAATATACGGTGCCAGGAAGCCGCATGTATTACCTGCAGCATTTGTAATACCCAACATAGTTCCAGCATATCGTGGACTCAACGTAATGTGATTCATTTGATTACCCGGATAGACAGCACCCTTAAATTAAAATTTAACATTAAAAAAAATCATTAAAGATTTTTCTTTTTTTTAGCTGTGTTTCTTTCAGACACAGGGGCCATCAATAGCTTTCCAACGATACCTCATTTTCGAAAATCGGTCAAGCCGTTCAGTCAATATAGCCGCCACAATTTGTCATCGAAAATCGATCATAACTTGAAAACGGCTTGACCGATTTTGATCAACCCGGGCTCAAATGAAAGCTCTCAACAAACCCTACAACTCTCTAGAACATCAGAAGTTTCAAAAGTGACCACTAGGGGGCCATAGATTCAAAAAAAAATTGTCGATGAATTTTCGATGAATATCTCGAAAACGCCATTATCGATTTGCTTCAAATTTTGATATATTATAGCTGACTATAACTTGTAATTTTTAGAAAAATTAACTTTTCCCCCGGTCAGCATCAGAAAATCGGAACTCAGTCTAGAATTAAAGGCACAATTCTGCCAAAGCTTTCGGCACACATCAGTACCTTCCTCAGTGATGTAAGATTCACTTTTTTGTCTTTGTTCCCTGTAATTTTTCTCTGCCAATGTAAAATGATTGTGAATAAATTCCCTTTCTTCACAGCCACTGAGGAAGGCACTAATTTGTGCCGAAAGCTCTGGCAGAATTGTGCCTTTAATTCTGGACTGTGTTCCGATTTTCCGACGCTGACTGGGGGGAAAGTTAATTTTTCCAAAAATTGCAATTCACACCTACGTCGGCTTCAAAACAATGCTGATTATAACATCTATTAATTTAAAAAAAAATATGTCGCCATTTTGAAAATATTGAATTCCAACTGTGACATGTCATATCTCGGGTTCTACAAGTCTGATTTTGATCAACTCAAGCGCAAATGAAAGGTTTCGTGAAACTCTACAAATGTCTAGAGCATTGCAACTTCGAGAAATGACCGCAAGAGGTGCTAAAGTCAAAATAAAAATTTACGAAAGTTTCGAACTCGAATATTTCGAAAATGCCATTATCGATTTACTTCAAAGGAGTTGATGGCAGAATGTATGAAGGATGATCCTCTATCGCAGAACAATTTTAACCCACCTCATCTTGTAGGGGAACATAAAAAATAGAAGAATCGCGAGAGAAACTCCCCAATATCCACTGGGATCACATAGAAAAGTGCAGTGAAAGTACAGTCCGGGAAAACATAACCTCAATTTTGGAACACCATTGAAATGAATAGGAAGACCTTTATTATGTTCGACCAGCGTGGCATCGGGACCTCTTGAGCTTCTTTATAACCTTCCCAACCTTTCCTGCCTACCCGGATGAAGATTTGAATGATTTTTGCTTTACAACTTTTGTCTTTCCGGACTTCTCGTTGTTAAGTTTTTTTTCTCTTGGAGTGCTTTCCCTTGGAACTGTAATCAACAGTTTTGTGTAAAGTAACAAAGCTTTCCGAGGGCTTACTTTAACGTTCAAGGTGAGTTTCCGGTCTTCCTATTCATTTCCTATAAAGGTCTTCCTATTCATTTCAATGGTGTTCCAAAATTGAGGTTATGTTTTCCCGGACTGTACTTTCACTGCACTTTTCTATGTGATCCCAGTGGATATTGGGGAGTTTCTCTCGCGATTCTTCTATTTTTTATGTTCCCCTACAAGATGAGATGGGTTAAAATTGTTCTGCGATAGAGGATCATCCTTCATACATTCTGCCATCAACTCCTTTTAATATGTTATAGTTGAGGTTAAGACCTTTCCAACGGTAGCTCAAAATCGAAAATCTATGGAGCCGTTCCCGAAATATGGCGTTCTAAACATTTCTTAGGGCATGACTTTTCAACTTTTCCCGACTTTGCGCGTACATATGTATTTAAATTAATTTGCGTTATAGTTTGCTCTCACAAAATTGGTACACTGAAAGAAACACAGCTCTCGTAAGCTTGGTCAGCTTACCAGTACATTTTTTTTCTATTTCAAGAGAGTGAAAGAAACAAAAAAAGGACTCACTTGAAATGCCCCAAATCCTGCCAACATTAACATAGCTAATTTCCAGTTGCATCCAACCCAGGCTACCCCAACAAGCCCAATTGAGGGCACAATTGAGGCAATTGAATTCCACAATTTGTAAGAATTCTTCTGACTCAACCAACCCTTTGCCAAAATCCAATCTGCCACAATGGAGGAAACAATCCCAAAGATCCACGCCGTGAGGAATTGCACGGATGACAGGAAAGCATTGGCATTGATGCCAAAATGAAGAATATTATCCATATAGGTGGGTAGTTCAGTGAGTAGTGTGTAGAAAGCCCAAGCCTGACCGCACTGTGTTACAAGAATAGCCCACATGGGCAGGCATGTAAAGATACTACGCCAAGGCACGGAATCATCACCACTTGTATCCAAAAGCTCATCATCCCGCCTTGCCAGACTCCGTTGAATGTACAATTTCTCCTCGGGCGTAATCCTCGGATGCTGTGCCGGTGAATTGTAAACGAGGTACATCCAAAAGATGAACCATACCACCCCTAAGGCACCAAAGAGGTAGAAAGCCAATGGCCACCCATCGAGGAAATCCATTGAGCACATCCACCCGGACAGTGGGAGTGAGATAATTGTCCCAAAATTCGCCCCAGCATACACAACAGCTGCAAATTTACTACGCTCCAACGGTGGTATCCATTTGGCCAGCATTGCATGCATTGCTGGAAATGTTACACCCTCCCCCATTCCCTCAATCACACGCACCACCACCAATGCCGGTAAACTCCAGTACGCTGCAATTGGTGTGAGGAATGTAAAGATAGCCGTTATGAGGACACCTATGCCATAGATCATCTTTCCACCCATTGTCTCAGCCATACGTCCACCGGGGATTTGCGTGAGGACATACCCGTAGAAGAAGGCACCAAGAACAATTCCCTGTGTCGATTCATCCCATGCAAATTCCCCATTAACCGCTGGTGTGTCATCCGTATCATTCCCCGGCATTGGGCAAACATCATCCAGGGTGGAATTATTGATCACCGGTATGGCAGTGTGATTGACCATAGCTACAATAGCCACGGATAAATTTACGCGCATTGCATAGACATTGGCGAAGCCCAGGAAGCCCATAAGTCCCAGAATATGTCGAGTCTTTGGGAATTTGCCATCGACTGCAACAAAAAAAAACATTTTATATTGCTTTTTTCTTTTCATATAAAACACCCACTTTTACATGCTCTATTATACAGAAAGAATGTAGATAATAAGGCATAAGTATGGTAAAAAATTTTCATTTCACGGCCAATATACTGATTATCGTTATTCTATCATAAAAAAATGTAGAGAGAAAAAAAACATAATGATGCATTTCCTGAACTTTCTTATCAAAATTAATTTGTAACCACAAATTAGATTATATTTTATGCTTGTTGGCCTTGTTGGAGATCGCAATTAAAAAATTTATTATGGTCTGTATTAAAGGATTTAACTAGGCTAAGTTTCTTTTAAATCAGTCTAAAGGTTTCAAAGACAGACCTATATTTTCGGCTAGGCCTAAATTTTTTAAGGTAAGATCACACTGAAATTGGGCTAAATGGATCTCAAAAGTCTGACCTAAACGAACAAAGATTCGGTTTAAAAAAAATTTAAGCCTGACTTAATGACCAACCTATGTTAGCCTTAACTTTTTTTGTAATTAAAACTTACAATTTTTGCGGTTTTACACAATGTTTTTAATGTAAAACTTTAAAACTAATTAAGTCAAGCTAAGTCTACTAATGTTTTTCTCATTATTTTACAAATTTTAATACACTTAATCCTGGCTTCAGACTAACTTAAGAAACTTAAGCTCAGCTTTAAAATTTAAGTCTATTTTAAAGGAGCTTAATGTTTAGCTTAAAGGAACTTAGACCTTAATAGAATTAAGACTTCGATTGAAAAACCTTAAGCACAGCCAAAAAAAAATCTGAAGCCTGGTTTAAGTAACTTTAAGTCTGACTTAAGAAACGTAAAAAAAACTGAAACTGGATTTCTTAGTGAATTTATTAAATAAACCTACATAAATATCCTTTAGGCCTTAATATTAGAAAAAACAAAAAAGGCAAACTTTTTTTAATAAAATAAAAAATGTAAAATAAAATATTTCCTTTCTTATCAAGAGATTGACGTAACTTTTCGTATTATGGACAATTAAAAATTGGGGGCGTAAGTAAATTTTCCGGGTTAGATTGTAATGTAAGGTAGTAGATTCTCTATTATTAATTAAACTGCCCGATTTCTTTCTTTTTTTTCACTTCTTTAGGAAGGATGTAGTGTAGACTAATAACTTAATTCAGTATCAAAAGCACTAACTAATAGAAATTTAAAAATTAAATTTCGCAGAGGAACAATTCTAAGCTCTCTATTGCCTTTAAGATTTTTCCTAACTTAGTTAGTTTTGTAACCTTCCCTGAGCTAATCAAATCAGGAATTTCTCCTTCTATAGGAGAATTATGCTATTTATGAAACAAGTTGTCCCCTAAATGACAATACCTGCTCATTAATCAAAATGCCACGATAGTAAAAATTTCCCATTTTTTTTAATCAACTTTCTGGGTGAATTTCCGCCCAAAGGGGGGCTCACCTGTTGGTGTGGATCCGTAAATAAGTGGAGATTCATCATCACTGATTTCCGGATATGGATCAGCAGCATTAATGCTGTACTGTGGACTTTCAGGGGAATCCAACATAATCCCACATGTAGATTGTTACTTAGTCAATGAATTTATCTTTTGCCGCAACACCTTCCTTCCTGATTCCGCCACAAGAAAATCTTCCACGCCTGTGGATGACGCCACGGATTTGTCATTTTTTTTTGTTTTACAATGATCTCACAACAAAAGATTAATTGAGGAGAGAAATAAACAAAAAAATACTTCTTACCAATAAAACGTTACAAGTCCAATTACACACTCCTCTTTCTGATAGTATTATCACTAATTTCGTACTGCAAATCATCGACTTTTTCGCCTCTTTTTTGCAGTTCTTTTTCTTTCTTTTCCTTCAACAACGCGATGAATGATTTTTGACGTAACGACAGCTGTTTCAACATCAAAACATATGGCTTTGCATGTGTGTGTGTGTGCGTGAGTAATTTGACATTTCATTTCTTTTTTTGTGACAAGTCTTTTTTGTTGTTTGAGAAGAAATTAACAAATTCCCAGCATTATGGACGTATTACACCCCCTCAGTTTATGGGCGAGATGAAGAAAGGGGGCACAGTGGATGTATATATTCTGTGTCCCTCGTGAAAAATAGGGGTGGCTGATACAAATCGCCGCACCGGAGGTAACCTTCGTGAAAATGCTGCCGGAGTATCAATCTCTCGACAAGGGAACACCTCTGTTCCGGACACCATTCGGGAAATTTGCCCTACGTGTGGTCTCCCTACCCTTCTTCAGCTTCCTCTTCTGCGTACTGTGGTCCATTGTATTTTACTTCGATCGCGCCACATCCACGCACTGCCATGTGTACAACTTCCTCCCATCAATTTCCGCTGCAATTGGTAGCTACCAACCCCAGAGATTCATCTGGCAAACGGCAATTAGTTGCCATGCTGTGCCTCGCTTCATTGTGGCCTACATGTACTTGATGTACTACCGTTCGTGTGTGCGGAAACGCTGGCATATCCTCGTGAATATTGCAACATTGCTCAATGTTGTGGAGAATGCTGCACTCTTGGGACTCTCTCTCTTTACATCCGTTGATAATTATGGTAAAAATAATATTATTATTTTGAATAAGCAGGTTGCTTAGATGGCAACTTGAAGTTTGTAGTCTTTTTGAATACATATTTCTTTCCGAAATGGTTTGATGTGCTTCCCGGAAAGTGCTATAAGTGGCTGAAATTTGTGCATCCATCCTGCCCATTGAACTAGAATGTTTCTAAGGGATCTCAGGAACTTTCCTTTCAACCCCCGGTTGATCTGTGATGTCATTTTCAGATCAAAATCTGAGTCTATAAAAATGCTTCAAAAAATTGCAAAGAGGACTTCCTAAATTGACAGATTTTGACCCCTAAATGACATCACAGATCAGCCGGGTGTTGAAAAAAAAAGTTCCTAAAATTCCTTAGAAACTTCCTGATGCAATGGGCAAGATACCTGCACAAATTCCAGCCACTTATAGCACTTTCCGGGAAGAACATCCAACTGTTCCGGGAAAATACAAAACAAACTTCAAGTTGCTTACTTAGATTTCTTTAAAAAAAAACTTTTTCTTTTAGAAATCCACAAATTTTGCTTCATCACCTTTATCGCCACTTCTGAGCTTTACATGCTACTCTGCTATGTCATCAATATAAACTGCAGACGAAGTGACTCCCTGACGAAGCTGGAGGAGAAATCCATAAGATTCAAAGGCTACTTGTGCCTCATTAACATTTTTTCCTTCTCACTCGCTGGCTACTTTTTCCTCCGTCACAATTCCTACTGCGAACCGGGAATCTATTCCCTTTTTGCCCTCTTTGAGTACATTGTGGTCCTCACCAATATGGGATTCCACATGACAGCCTACTGGGACTTCCACGGGCGCTGGATTTCCTTCTCATGGTCCACAGGTCTCTACTTTTCGCAAAATTAAACAACAAATAAAAAGAAAACAAACGTCCAGAGAAAATTCTTCTCGCCAGATTTCAAAAAGGAATCATGCAAAGAAAATAATTTTTTTAGATCAATAACTACCCCCATTTATTCTGGGATGTTAATTGCTATACATTATAATTAATTTTCTTTGCTAATTTTTAATGTAAAAATGTGTAGGGAAATTTTTTAAGCAACATACCTACACAAAAATTCAAACAAAAAAAAATTAATAAAAAGGGTGCAATTTTATTATTCCTCAAGCTGAATAATATAGCCTTTTGCAAAGAATTCACAAAAAATTATATTATAAAATGAACACTACTCTTTGTTTTTATTTCTTCACGTCATCGTCGCTACTGCTACTGCTACTCGAACTCGTATCGTCGTGAATCTGCTGCTGCTGATTGGATTTCTCGGGGATTTTGTGTGGAAATGCTTTACCTGCTTGTACAAGACCATCCCTAAGACGTACCAATGCAGTCCTATTGATTGCTGCCAGAGAAATTTTGCCTTTTAGCGCCCCATTGAGTGCTTTGAGCCCTTCGTCGAATTCCCCGCGTACTGAATGGATGTCCAAAAGGCAACTGTAGGCATTCCCCAGAGCTCCATCACTAACTTTTGTCCCCTCGAGACGCTTTATGAGCTGTGTAACCATTTTATCGTCCAAATTCTCACGAGCAGTCTGAACAATTCGATGAAACATCAGCCGCGGGGCATCCTTGAGGTATTCTGTCCAGATCTTTTCATGTGCCTCCGCATTCCCGGCGACAAAATGATGGATCCACAGGACATTCATTGGGGATGTAATTTTGTGCTCAATGAATTTCTTAGCCAGATTTTCAACTAAAAAAAAAGAAATTTAATAAAAAATTCTGCAAAGAACAAGGGGTTTTTATCAGAGATGTTTATTAGAGTGAATTGTCCGAAACTTGACGAATAAATCGAATATCGACGAATATTCCGAATCTTCTCAACAAATAATCGGAATCTTGACGAATAATTCAAACCTTGAAAAATAGTTCGAAATTTCTTAACGAAGAATCCGAAACTTGACGAATAAATCGAATATCGACGAATATTCCGAATCTTCTTAACAAATAATCGGAATCTCAACGAATAATTCAAACCTTGAAAAATAGTTCGAATTTTTTTTAACGAAAAATTCGAATCTTGAAAACTAGTCCGAAACTTCTTGATCTTGACGAATAATTTGAATATTCTTAACAAATATGTATACCGAATCTTGACGAATAGTTCGAATTTTAACAAATAATTCGAATCTTGAAAAATAGTCCAAAATTTCTTAACGAAGAATCCGAAACTTGACGAATAAATCGAATATCGACGAATAATCCGAATATCGGCGAGTAATCGGAATCTTGACGAATAGTTCAAATCTTCTTGAAAACTAGTCCAAACCTTCTTAACGAATATTCATAACAAAGAATCCGAATATCGACGAATAAATCCGAATCTGAATATTGACGAATAGTTCGAATTTTAACAAATAATTCGAATCTTGAAAAATATAGTCCAAAATTTCTTAACAAATAATCCGAATCTTGACGAATAATTGAAAAGTGCATAAAAGAATTAAATTTTGCGCATCAACTCACATTTATCCACCAATTCCGGGTGTTTCTGCAAAATTCCTTGAGCACCACCACGAGGGAATTTCTCCGCAAGAGCCATTCTTTCATCATCCGTCTTTGCTTCTTGCAATTCCTTTTGAATTTTCTCCAAATACTCCTCAGACTTCCCCGCGGCAACGTACGCATGGCACAGACGATTATCAAATGATACCGTTTTCTTCATTTCCGGTGACAAATACTGCGAAAGCATCTCAAATTGCTTTACATTCCCACTTGTGGCAATACGATTGAGATAGAAACGGAAGACTCGTGGGATTGGATGTGTCTTCTCTGAGAGCATTTTGTGCAGAAAATCATTTGCCTCCTGCATCCTTTCGCTTTTAACGAGGAGTTCCAGGAAATGTGATTGATGTGTAACGCTAATCTTGTCTGTTGGGGAGAGTTTCTCATAAGCTGCGAGAACTGCATCGATATTTCCTTGCTTGAGGGCTTTCTTGAACATTGTTGCATTTGAGGACTCTGTTAAAGCATCTCCGGTGCGTTTTGGTTGAATTTCAGAATTCCTTTTGGGTACTTCTGTTGCTCCCTGAACAACATTCTCTCTCTTCTGCACTGTGGCTGTGGATTTAGTATCTGGGATAACAAAGGGAACATCCATATTCTTTGATTGCAAATACTTCCCAAGTTTTATGAGAAAATCATCGGAAGGCGTAATATTCTCCTCTTGCATCTTTGTCCACAGTCCAAGAGCTTTATCTGGGAGATCTTCTTTGCAGTAGCTCAGAAGGAGATTGTAGTAAATGTCCGCACGATCAATGTGATTGAGATCTTTGGTGGCTTCCACAAGACCCTCAAGTGGTTGAACCATACCCTCTTGGCGATATCTCTCACAAGCATGATTTAGTCTCTGATAGCGCATCCTCAGCCCTGGAGTTTCGAGAATCTTCCTCGCTTGACGCACCCGGCCACATTCAACGAAAGAAAAGACAAGATCGTACAGAGAATTCACTTCTCCGTGAATTTTGGTACTTAAATTGGTCAAACGCTGAAGATTATTTGCATCCTCTGCCTGGATGAGGCGACAAGCAAGTTCATTCTTCCACGGTGTGGCTTGATACTTAACAGTGATCTTCTCAAATGTATCCATGGCCTTTGGAAGATCATCACGCACGAGGCAGGCTTTTATTAGGGGTCCCAGGATAACATTGCTCACCTCAATGTACTTCCCATCCTCGAGACAACTAATAATTCTCTCCAATGTCTCCAGCTGTCCCTTCTCTGCCAGGGCATTCAGCATTCTCCAGCATGTTGTGCGATAGTTAAACACCTGATTGTCCGTCAACAGTTCATCTTTCTGATTTGCCTTCAGGAAATTCACCGCATCATCAACGCGATCATTATTTAGCAGTAGCGAAGCCAAACGAATTGTCTTGAGATTATCAAGAAGAAAATCCGGTTCTTTGGCTTTTGTTTTCGCATAAGTCTCAAGAGCCTTCTCGACGTCCTCGTGATGTGTGTAGAGATCAATAAGTTGCGCATAGACGCCCGTGGTGAAGGTGTAACCTTCTCCTTCGAGACGCTGAAAAACCTCTTCTGTCTTCTTGACATCTTTACTACGGAGACAAGCTGCCAGGAGGTAGCGTTTGAGCCCTTTACTATTCTCCCCCTTTGCCTCAACTTGCTCAATAATCTTCTCCAGCTGGGGTACACTCATTTGACCCAAAGTGTTTGTCTTCCTCGCCCCACCTTCCAGTGCAACAGGTTCAAGCTCCCCAGATGCCAAAAGACCCAAATTCTTCGAAATCTCCACCGTTAATTCCGATCCCAATCGCTCCTGTATCCTCTCTGCTTGACGAGAGCTAATGGAGAGTCCCTGCTCCACGAGACCATCGAGAACTTCATTGAGAATATGATTGTTATCCTTCCGGAAGTAAAGAGCTACTTCATACAGTATTTGCCCCAGACATTCCTGCTGATTGAGCATTGATGCCTCTTCGGCATCATTTTCTCGCTCCTCATCACCCTGTTGCTTCCCAGATCTGTCCACACGTGCGATTCCATCGTAAATTTGTCGAGTAACCTTAATGAATGAATCACAATCCTTCGTGGCGCCCAAGGCGCTTATTAGTGGGCGTCGGAAGAGATTTGGATTGTAGTGTGCCCGGACTTGCTGTGCCATCTCGGCGGCTCCTTTTAAATCCCCATTAACAAGGTCATTGTACACAAGGCTGCTACCTACATTTGCCGCCGAAATACCCGCATCCATTAAATCACGAAAGATTTCTTCCTTCTTTGCCTTCAAATTCGGTACAACGTAGTCACGGATTGTCTCTGCATTTGCCTGAATGTTAAAATCATCTTGCATCTGACGAAGGACTTTCACAACACCAGCTGTGGAATTTGATTTTGCAGCTGTACAGAGAAGTGGCCAGAAGTAGTGCTGCCTAAGGGGAAAACCTTGTTCTTTTGCCCTCTTCAGGAGGGGTATGACAATTTCTGGACTACCCTGCACGAGTCCAGCTTCAATGGCAATTAGAAGTGGTCTGGAATTCAATCCTTCCTCCTGAATTGTGTCGCAAGCACTGAGAATCTTCCCAACGGGTAGTTTTGCTTTCACCATTTGACGAATGAAGAAACTCCCTGTATCGCTGACTTCTCCATTTGGTTTCATATTCCTCGGCATTGTTCTGAGAATTTTCAGCGCCACCTCATCCTCTCCGCGATTTGTGAGCCTCAGTATGGTGTTGATGGCATCTTGATTGTAACCAATTGATTTCCGGATGTACCCCAAAAGGGTGTCAGCTTGTGCCCCATGCCCACTTATTGCAAGCGTATACAAGACATCCAGGATGTCTTTATCCAGGAGAAATACTTCCTTCTTCTCACATTCCTCCAGTGTTTTCTGAATTGCTTCAACATTCCCCTTCTTGGCGTAGCCACACAGCAATGTTGTGTAGGTATCTGCACTGGGTGACAATCCAGCTTGTTGCATCACATTCAAAATTCCCACAGCGGATTCCATGTCGTCAGCCTGGGAGTGCCCCAAAATGAGAGCATTGAAGACATTCTCATTGACCGGAAGTTGTTTTTCACGCATAAATTCGAGAATTCTCGTTGCACCCTCAATATCACCATCCTGACAGTATCGTGCAATCAATCGCTGGTACGTCACTCTATTCGGCTCAACGCCCTTTGCCTCGAGATCACTGAGAAATTCCGTCGGGGAGAAGGGATGCTCATTCTCCAGGTAAACCCGAAGCAAAGCATTGTAATGCGAAATATCCATTGGAACATTGAGATTGTTCAATGTGCGCCAAATTTCCTGCACAAGAGACGTCCGCACCTCGGGCAATTCCTCCGGAACGAGATTCCCACAGCAACGAATAACCAGGAGAGATTGGGAGCTCGTAGCAGAGCGTTGAAGACGAATTTCCTCGAGAATCTCTTCAATGTCCTTCCGTGAAATCCTCCCTGAGCGTCGTACATCATTATCCAGCCGTTTCAAGGATCTATCGAGATTTTGGTCAGTTCGGGCTGCAGTTGAAAATCCCCTGAAAAAGTGAGGTTATGTGATTAGACATCACGGCGGTCTGTTAATTTTTCTTTACAATTTTATTCAAATACTAAATACAACACAAACAGGAAGTAATTAAGGAACTCCGGAAGAATACATTTCCACCATTTTCATTGTATTTACTTCCAAAACATTAATTAAAAAAAGAAAACTCCCTATTGCGTAAGACATCCACGATGGGGAAAACAAGAAATTGAATTTTCATTGAAAATTACGCAAACTTACTGCGACATTTGACCACAGAGACATTGTCCTTGCTGCACGGCATTTCCTTCCAGCTCCCGGGATGTGTTGAAGGCAATACTTCGGGCAAAGCCCGCAAAATACCGCACCAATTTACTTCCGCGAAGTATTCCGGCCATGACAAAAAAAACACTAACCCACTAAACTCGCGTCGTGAAAATTACAATGTTTTGTCCATGGATTTTCCTAAGAAATATCCATTAGTTCCATTAGTATTGTTTTTTCTCAATTTTTGTGATAGTTGGCGCTGTACGCAGTAAAGTGGTACAACATATGCCCAAAATACATTGGAGTGAGTGAAAGGGATCACTTCATCTCACTTCCACACCATCCAACAGCGCCATAAACTTCCAGTGGTAATTGTCAAAAGTAAATTTTGTAAGAAGTTATTTTTTTCTCTGCAATTTTTCTAGATTTTCTGTGAAAATAAGTGAGTAATTGTTGTGAAAAAAGTCTCTAAATGTCTCTTGGAAGATGTTCTCTTGCATTCATGACGATAAAATGTTAAGAAGAGAACGTAAATTGTGTTTTTGGGTGTTGTTTTTCTGGAAATGTCAAAATCTTAGAATTTTTCATTATTAGTTTTTTTTTCACCTACAATTTTCACAAAAGTTTTGATTATTGCACAATGAAAAAATTTGCATTAATGAAGCCTTATAAAAAAAGAGATTTCATTGATTGGAGAAAAGATTTTCAGCGCAATAGAAGAATTTAGGGAATTTACTTTTATTATGTGGGAAACCACCTGCTGTGACCCCCTCCCATGACGTCCGGAAAAATTTTATTTTCTCACAGTTTGTGAAATAATTTCCATGCGAGTCCTTTCTTTGATTTAGAGCTTGTAAACTTTAAATCAAATTCTACGTTATGTTCCTGCAGAGCCTTCATTCCCGGATTTTTCTTCATTATCCTTATCGCAATTTACGTGATTCTCCAGTGATGGCGAAGACACTCACAGTGGGTTGTTGGGGGGGTAGATAAGGTGTTTTAGCACTGATAATATTTTATTTGTACCTAGAGCCCCCAGCCGCACACAGAATCGAGTGAGCTTCTGCGGCGGTGGCTTAAAAAATCGGCTCGGCTAAACTAAACACATCTTCGCAGAATGAAAATTAAAAAAAAATAAGATATAAAATCTAACACATAACACATAAAGTGTTTTATTGCTTTTTTTTAGTGTTTAGTGCGCTTAGGGTAAGATTTTAGTATTTTTATTCTGAAAATTCTTTTATTTATTAGAACGAATTAAATAAACATAATTAATTATCTAATTAAACGTGACAAAAATCGGCAAAAGAAAAAACAATGTGAAAAAAGAATTTCATTAGCAAGATTTGAACCTGAGGCCCAAAGCTATAAAACCACAATGCTCTACGTCATCTAAATGATCGGTACCAGCGTACAAGCGAAAGTTCTATATGATCCGCTTGCAGGAGGAAGGAGCAAATACACACATAGCATACGTGCATTTGTGAGTCTCACCGGCGCACGCAGCAGTAAGAGAAAGAGAAATAAATTCTCCAGAGATTTATGCTACAGTTTTATGTGTATGAAAATTGTGTGTGAAAATTACCGTTGCTCAAAGACATCGATAAAGGAAAATTATTTTTCCTGACGAAGAAAATGCTCCGGTTCCCATGAAATTTCCAAAAAGGAAGTCTTTATACATAAAGTGTTTTTTGTGAATAAGTGAGATTTTCATGGAAATTTTGTGAAAATTCATAATATCGAAGAGGATAAAAGTCACGAAGTTGGAAAATTCCTTCATATTTTGAGAAAGAAACTTATCAAATCCGTATAAAGAGGCTAAAAACTAAATCCTCGGCGGCGGCGGCTTGAAAAATGGCTCGGCTGCCGGCTCAAGCGGCTTGAAATTTCGGCGGCTTGGGGCTCTGCTACATACATCATGTTATGTACAGAGCAATTACGCTAAATATTCTCCATGAAAAATATAATATTCTTATACATTTTGCTGTTAATTCTAATTTCAGAAAAAGAATTTCTCCAGTGAAAAATCATTATATAAATAAACATGAGGGGATAAACAGGAAGCTCATCCAGGGAATAATTGCAGTAAAATATGGCAGAGAGTTCAGGAAGTCGAGGAGTCAATCAGGGATTCCATCAACTTAGTGTTACGCGTAAGTTAAGCAGACTAATTCATTCCTTTTTAAAAACCTCAAATTAAAATCCAATTTGAATGTTCTTTTAAACAGTGGAACAGGCATCACTGAGGAATGTTGGCTTCCTCAAACCCAATCCCTATGTGGAGCTTTCTGTGGATAGTAAGAGCACGCGAAAGACGGAATTTGTGAAGAATACATATCTACCGAAATGGAATGAGGAGTTCACGGTGCTGGTAACACCAAATTCCACATTACAATTTCGCGTATTGGATCATTCGACTTTCCGCAAGGATGTTCTTATTGGTGAACAAAGCCTGAGCTTAGGGCAGATCCTGCAGCACTACAATGGGCGCTGTGAGAACTTGGAGCTCACAATGGACCTCTTGGCCACATCAAAATCCCCGGATGCACGACAGAATAAGTGTGGGGAGCTCGTGACGGTGCTCAATGGTCTGAAGATTGACATGAAGAGTGTTGTGATTACAAATGGTGCATCCGGATCGGTGAATGGTGGTGAGATTGGTGGTGTCTCTGGGGGACGAAGCAGTGTTCTCAATGGCGGTGTGAGAGCACGTCAGAGATTACGGAGTGTAACTGGTGGTACAACAGGTGGACCAAGTACTTCACCCAGCAGTATTAGTGAATGCCTAAGGACAGTCTCCTTCTCTCCAGAACATTCACAGAGCACTGTGAATGGGACAGCAGGTGCATATGCCACAAGTTCTGCTGGGGCCGTTCGTAGGAACAGCGGTATGAACTGGGAGAATGCCATTGTATCGGATAATAGTCAATCTAATGGATCAGTTCTTTCGGTACCAGCAGCAGCGGCAACAATACCGGTAAGATTTTTCGTACAAATAACAATTTAATAGATAGATATTTTTAATTATTTTGTAAAACTGTGTAAAAAATTATTTTATTCATTCAGACGAAAAATTCCTGATTAGAGACAAAGTAAATTTTTAAGCATTTATGATTTTATTAACATTATTCAAATGTTTTAAAAATACAGATAAAACTAATTTGTTAAAGGTTTGTAAATTCTCAAAATTTTTTGGGAAAGTTCATTTCTAGTTTTATAAAAATTGTTTTTAGCTCGATTATTAAGGAGAAAATTTGTTGAAATTGAACTCATTCCCTTTCCTATATTCTAAATTCTTAATATATTACCACTTATGTACATTTTACCTTTAAAAGCTGCATTTTCTCCATGAAAAGATATATAAGTTAACCCAAAAATATGTCAAAGAAAGCTTTAATGATTACGCGCATAATATGAGAAAAGATATTTTTTAACGAACAAAGAAAAATATTAATTTTAAAATCATTTAGTGGGCTTTAAGGACATCAATAGAATGAAATCCAGGATATTTCATCGGTTTCTTTACAAAAAGGAAACTTCTACTAATCTGGACCTAAGTTTTTTTTTTTTTTTTTTTAAATATTTTAACGGATTCCATGTGAAAATGATTTCCCACCTAAGTTTCTGACCAATCAGTAATTTTGCATATTAAAAAATTTAAAACCTTTTAATAAAATTTACAAACTTTTAACAAATTAATTTTTCCGTTAATGTAAAACAACTTTTTGATTTAAAGACTTTTAAATCAAAGTTAATTACAAGTTAAAGTTAATTAAACCAGCTTTGTTTCACTTAATTATCATTCTGTCTTATAGAAGTTTTTTCTCAATTAACTTTTTCTTCATCTTTTACAAATCTCTTTTTTTTCAATTAACCTGTAAATCCTTAAAATTGGTCTCAATTTTAAATTTCTTTTATTTAGCTGCTGAAAAGTTCCCTTACTGTACACACACTTAAAGAAATATGATTGTAAACTTCCTGTTGCTCAATAAATGAATTTAAAACTAAACTACACGTAAAATGTAAAAATTATGTAAACAAATAATTTTACATGAAATTCCCTAATTCTTGAGAACTTTAAGGGGAGCTTGAGACATTCAAATACCCTCCCATTGGCTACGACACTGGTCACAAGCAAGGTCATAAAAAAATCAATTTTCCAATAATTTTTGCAAGAAAAGTCTCACAATCATTTATTGGAACTTTTTTTCACTGAAAAATCATTAAATTGTAATTTTTCTTAGCCACGCAGGGCCTTTTGTTAGGTTCTTACGTAGAAGAAGAGAGCTAGATAATTAAATTATTAATGCAGGTGTTTAAACATCTTCCCCCTCAAATGGAAAGTTATTTAAAAATTTACAATAAAGTGTGAAGTATGATTAGAAAAACAATAATGGTGACAATGGTAGTAGAATGAACTTATATCAGTACAATAGTCTTTTATAAATCGTTCTTTATATGTGTAAGTTTAATGACAAAGAAGTAAGCAAAATGTCGTGTGAGATAAGATAAAATGTGAAGATTTCTGTGCAACAAGAGAGAGCTCTCCAGTTAGAGTTAAAAGATGAAATTTTGTCCTTTTTCTTTTGCACAGAACTATCACGCCCAAGGAAGTCCTAATATGTCAATGAATGGAGCTACAGGAGGAGCAGCAAGTTCCGGTGCTAGTGGTCTCGTAAATGGTGGAAGTCCAGCCCCAATATCCAATTCCACGGATCAGCAACTTGCTGCATCACAAACAACCAATGATGATGAACCCCTACCCGTTGGCTGGGAGATTCGTTTCGATCAGTACGGGAGACGGTACTACGTTGATCATAATACACGATCAACGTATTGGGAAAAACCAACGCCCTTACCGTCAGGTTGGGAAATTCGACGAGATCCGCGTGGGCGTGTTTACTACGTGGACCACAATACGCGTACAACAACATGGCAGCGCCCAAATACGGAGCGTTTGCAGCATTTCCAACATTGGCAGGGTCAGAGGGCACATGTGGTGTCGCAGGGGAATCAACGATTCCTGTATCCACCCGCAGCTGCAGGAGCCTTGCCACAGGGGGGGAGTACAACACAAGAGGAGGACGATGGGCTAGGGCCCCTTCCGGATGGCTGGGAGAAACGCGTTCAGCCGGATAATCGTGTTTACTATGTGAATCACAAGAATCGTACAACACAGTGGGAAGATCCTCGAACGCAGGGTCAAGAAGTGAGTCTAATGAGTGAAGGCCCCCTGCCGCCAGGCTGGGAGATTCGATACACCGTCAATGGGGAACGTTTCTTTGTGGATCACAATACACGTCGAACGACCTTTGAGGATCCCCGACCGGGGGCGGCGCAGAAAAATGGCGGGAAGGGTGTTTATGGCGTTCCACGGGCCTACGAGCGTTCATTCCGCTGGAAACTCAGTCAATTCCGCTACCTGTGCCAGAGTAATGCCCTCCCGTCACATATCAAGATCACCATGACACGCCAGACGCTCTTTGAGGACTCCTACCATCAGATTATGCGACTACCAGCCTATGAGCTACGTCGTAGACTCTACATAATTTTCCGCGGGGAAGAAGGACTCGACTACGGCGGTGTTTCGCGTGAATGGTTCTTCTTACTCTCCCACGAAGTTCTCAATCCCATGTATTGCTTATTTGAGTATGCCAACAAAAATAACTACAGTCTACAAATTAATCCAGCATCTTATGTGAATCCTGATCATTTACAATATTTCAAATTTATTGGACGCTTCATTGCTATGGCTCTTTACCATGGAAGGTGAGTTAACATTGAAAAAAAAATAATAATAAATGATCTAATTAATTTTTTTCTTTTAAAAATTCTTCAGGTTTATTTATTCTGGCTTCACCATGCCCTTCTACAAACGCATGCTGAATAAGAAATTAACAACAAAGGACATTGAATCCATCGATCCAGAATTCTATAATTCATTAGTTTGGGTACGAGACAACAATATCGACGAATGCGGATTAGAATTGTGGTTTAGTGTTGATTTTGAGGTACTCGGACAGATTATTCATCATGAATTGAAGGAGAATGGAGATAAAGAACGTGTTACGGAAGAGAATAAGGAGGAATATCTTACGTTAATGACAGAATGGAGAATGACGAGGTAATTAATCCTCCATCTAATTTTCTTTTACAAATTGTTTAAATATATTTTATTTTTTAATGTTTAACAGAGGTATTGAACAGCAGACAAAGACATTTTTAGATGGCTTCAATGAAGTTGTACCACTTGAGTGGTTAAAGTATTTCGATGAGCGCGAATTGGAGCTAATGTTGTGTGGAATGCAGGAAATTGATGTTGATGATTGGCAAAGGAATACAATTTACAGGCACTACAATCGGAACAGTAAGCAGGTGCTATGGTTCTGGCAGGTTAGTATTACTTCAGAGGGCTCTCTTTAATAATTTTGCAGAATGTTAAAACTTTAACGTTTTTTCTTCAAATAGTTTGTCCGTGAAACGGATAATGAGAAACGAGCACGATTGCTTCAGTTTGTAACGGGTACATGCCGTGTCCCAGTGGGTGGATTTGCCGAACTTATGGGCTCAAATGGGCCACAGAGATTTTGCATTGAGAAGGTGGGCAAGGAAACGTGGCTCCCGCGATCGCATACATGCTTCAACCGTCTTGATTTACCGCCCTACAAAAGCTATGACCAACTTGTTGAAAAACTCAATTATGCCATCGAGGAAACTGAAGGATTTGGGCAGGAGTAGTCAGAGAAACAAATATTTTATTCAACGCGTTTTATCGCCTGTCCCCGTGAAAAGTCATTGTAACTGCATAAATAGAGATTACACATAGCAGTTTACATATACTTTTACATAATGTTAGGCAATATAGGGTTTAAAATAACTTTAATCTTTTATTTTTTTCTGTGTAAATACTTGTTAATAAAAAAAATGGTGAGACAGAATATTTAGATAAAAAAAGTACATTAGAGTTATGTATAGAGACAAAAAAAATTATATATATTATTGCAGTTGTGTATAAATTGAGTGGGTAATGAAGAAAAAAAATTGAAGGAGGAAAATTGCATGAAAGAGAGAGAGAGTGAGACCAATTAAGGATCAGTGATATATCAATTTTACTTTTAGAAATGACTTTAAATGCGATAAAAATTTATAAAAATTCATTAGTTCTCAAGAAAAGATGAAAAGAAAATTTATTTTTTACAAAAAAAATTCTTTGAAAATCAAGATCGGCTCCTCTTTGAATTTCCTCACACTATATAGATGCTAAAAAAAAGGGATGAATGTGTGACTTAAGGGACACACATTTATATAAGTAAGGAGAACACTTGGACACAGTGATGATCTTCTGCAGAAAATGTATAGAGATGTAATACAATAAATGCTATCAAAATACTTTATTAATCTTTTTTTTATTAATTTATTTTTGCCCAATTTTTTCAGCAAAATCATCACATTGAAAGAAATTATCTCTCTCATCTTATCATCTTCATGTAAGTATATAGGTAGTGTAAAAGAATAAAACAATCATAACGCGTCCAGTTATAAGAGTTGGTGTCCCACAACGTGTAGAAGTTTGTTTATGAGTTGTAATACTATTTATGAGCAGAATTAGTAGACTTTGTTTTTTTTGTAAAATTCGGCAATTTGATGGATAAAAATGGTCATATCTCTGGTTCTATAAGACCTACAGAAATTTCTTGACTAGTTTTGGAAAGGTATTAATACAGGCTATAAATTGACATAAATTTCAATAATTTTCAAGGTAATCTCCAGAACACAAAATGGCGGATTTTTGTTTTACTAAAAGTTTTTCGCATTTTTCGTCCTGAAGGAATGGTTCAAGAGGTTTCTGATATTCTAGGAAGTTGTAGAGCTTTGCAAAATCTTTAATTTGATACCATGATGAGCAAAATCGGTCAAGCAGTTCAAGAGATATGACTCTTAGAACATTTCAAATGCAAGAATTTTTCAAATAGCTATATCTTCTAAACGGAAACATGGATTTTCTTCATTTTCGGGCTGGTGAAAGATATTGAGTCAGGCTACAACGTATCAAAATTTAAAAGATTTGCCTAATGGAGATTCGGAGATATAGGCAATTTTTATTTTTGACTTTAGCGCTTCTTGCGGCCATTTTTGGAACTTAGAATATTTTAGACAGTTGTAGGGCTTCTTGAAGCCTTTCATTTGAAGTTGAGTTGGTCAAAATCGGTCAAGCCGTTCTCGAGTTATGTCGAAAAAACACTTTTTGCTTTCGTCCGCCATATTTGCTAAACCCCTTGACCGATTTTCAAGTATGAATTATCGATGAAAATGTCTCACTGAGATCTACAACATACTAAAATTTCAGACCTCTAGCTATAAGGAACGTGGTTGATGGTAGTTCAAAATGGCAGACGGCGGCCATCTTGGATTTTGGAAATGCGAAAAAATGAAAATTTACACCCACATTTCTATAGAAAACTTTAAACCGGAAGCGGACGGTCAGATCAAAAATTTTCCACCACCATTTTCGTAATGTAGGATGTCTAAAATGTGCTCATACCAAGTTTGAGCCCGATCTGAGGTGGTCGGTTTTTCCGATAATCACTTGGTGTTGGCCACGAAGTGGAACACCAACTAATAATTAATGAATAAAAAAAACTTGAAGGAGGAAGCAAAATTTTGGCACAAGATCAAAAAGAGAGCGAGAGAGCAAAAATAAGAGGGGAAATGACTAAGAATAAACTTATGGAATGATGTTTCATTAATTTCTCTCATAATCCTTCATTTTGCATAAAATAATGCAAAAAAATCATTAAAAGGAGTGATAAAGTGGTTAAGCGAATGCATAAGCTAAACCAGGCGTCTCCACTTGATGCAATGGAGACGCCAATTGTGAGATGTTTCAACTTAAAGCTCTAATAAGAATCGCCTATTTCGGCACCAGCCGGTACTTTTTTTTTTTCTTTTAATTTTACTTTACACATCATCGTCGCGACGGTGATCGTGAGAGTTTTGGGAGACTTGTGAAAATGAGAAAATCTCTCAGTCTCTGCCTGATCGTCGTTAAGAACAAATCGCTGGTAATTCGAAAAGAACGATGTAGCACAAATTTCTTTTTTATTTTTTGATTCAATTATATTTTTAGTGAGTACCTCCTCATGCGTAAAGTGATTTTTTTTCTTCAAATCAGCATAAAAAGATCCCGGAAAAAAATTTCCTCATTGAGAGTGAAAAAAAGTTACCCTTTTAACCTCAGGTGAAAGTGTTATATATTTAGTACATTGGTGAAATTCTTTCATTTAAAGAAAAAAAAAAAGGTGAAGAAGATATTTTCACGCAAGATATAATATATATTTTTTTGAGACATTACGCTTATTGTGTAAGAGTTTTGTGCACGAAAATAGTTTTGCTTTCTTCCCCGGGGGAATGTCGAATTGGATACCGCTGCGGATTTTAATAAAATGAGCGTAAGTTGGAAATTTGTGATTTTAATGTCATCACACTGCCTCAGAACGGTCTCTCTTTTCCGAAAAACTTTCTCACACATTCACCCCAAAATATTTATTCAACATAAATAGAATTCATACCGCAGATTTCTGTCTCACGCGAGACATCCATACATATTGTAGAAAACTCTTCTTTGGAGCTCACGAACACGATGGGCAACACAAGTGTGCAAACTGGAAGGTGATTGCCGCCAAATTTCAGTATTAAATTTAGCTGTGAGAATGAAAATTTTTTTAGTGCACCAGGGATGTTCTCTTTGCAATGCGTAAGATGGAGACGCCTGGTGATGACTATATAGTATGTCACATATTTATTATGTATGTACGTACAGTACATAAAATCTCACTGAAATTGGAACACATGAAGTTAATGTGAATTAAATCATTATATGCATACAGTAACTACAAATAGGTACTAAATGAGAGGAAAATGTTTGGGAAAATTAGGTCAAATTACTTTATATACATATATAATTTTTAATGATTATTTTTTTCCTTTGAAAATATCAACTATTTCCATTAAACATTATCGACTTGTCATTAAATACTTAAAAAAAGGAACAGAGAAAATTAGGAAAAATCAGAGAAGAACGAAGATGAGAGCGCGCGAGAAGTAATAAATAAATAATTCAATTCATGAAATTGTTTTTATGCACATACGGAAATAGAAAGCAGAAGAGGAAGAGAGAGAGAGAGAGACTCTCTCTTCCTAAAAATAGAATAAATGTTTTAAAAATGTCACATCATCTACTAAATTTATTTATCGTGAAGAGATTTATGTTTTTTTTTTTCACTCAAAATTTCACCCACATTCATCTCAAATAAATATATATTGTTGTACATACTCTCCATTAAACCAATAAATGTGCAATTTTTGAAATTACAGAATATGAACGGAAAATCTTCCAAGGCTGGTACACAATTTCGCAGTACCCGCTCAATGCCTCAGTGGGTACATGAGCAGTCAAATCAAATTGGGCCTAAGCCACCACCTCTACCACCAACGGAAAATGGTAGAACACCCCCAGCATTGCCGCCAAAAAATACCAAAAATGAACCTGATTATGAAATTATTGACTTTGGTGGGCAATATTCAAATACAATGCCAATATTTCCAGCAAAACCCGGTGGTATGTAGTCAAAAAACATATAAATAATGTATGTACATAGCTAAAAAGCTTCTTTCCTCATGTATTAAGATCTGAAGAAGAGCCCAATGATAAAATGCGAATTGTGTGGATCTACAACACCCACGATCAAGTGTGAGCAATGCGATCAACATTTGTTTTGTGCCTCTTGCGACGACATGTACCATCGTCACCCCAAGCGGCAGACACATATGAGAAAGGTACGAAAGAAGCATTAAAGTATATAGTTTTTCTTGTATTTAAAAGAAAATTGTGTTGAATTTTCCTTTTTTTTTTAAGACTGTCACAATTGGTGATCAAACGGTAAAGCCACCTTTACCACCAAAGGGTGAACATTTGGTACCCGTGCCCCCACCAAGGCGCAACAAGAGAGGCAGCTTCCGACTTCCTGGTGGAAAGGATCAGGTACGACATTGCACCATCTCCTAAAAGTGATTTCATAATTTTTCTCTTTGTGATTTTTTTTCTCAAAAAATGTGATGAAAAGAAATTTTAAATTATTTGTGTGATATTAGGCCCAAAATTAATTTTATAACAATAATTTGAAACAAAAAGGATTTTTCTCAATTCAACACCGCATGAGTGCAAATCAATCACTGAAAATCACACAAATCAACTATAAACTAAAGTTATAAATTAAAAGGGAAATTATATGGGGATGATGCCAACATAACAGAACATACATAGAAGAATAAAGCAAGGCCATAAATATAATTTTTTGTGTGTAAAAAAATGGTTAAACTTGGAAATAAAATTTTTCCTATTTTTACAATTTGTTTAACTTGATTAAAAGTCCCTCCTTTTTTTGATTTGTTGATGCTCTAGAGATTACTTTTAACCATCAGCATAATTCGAGATCTCACCTTCAGGTACAGACGACAACGGCACTTAAACCACAACCACCACCAAGTCCAGCATTGTCTTTTCGTGAAAAAATGAGTAGCATCAAAAGGATTATGACACCATTGAATCGTCCCCTTCCCGACACACCCCTCTCATCGCGACCCCAAACTCCAACAAGTGTGGGAAGTTCTGGCGGCTCTGTATTCGACAGTATCAAGAAGCAACCATCAGTGGAAATGGGAAAGATTCAGAGCCACAAAAGCGCCACATTGGATCGCATGGCAATCCTCCAGCAACGCTACCGGCAACATCAAGAGGCCACTAGGGGTGAAAGTGAACAGGGTCGCCGTCCGAGTACATCATCAAATTGGGAATTTGCTGTAAGTATAAATAAAGAACTTCTATCCCAACACATTATTTTGATGATCAATTCAAATTAATTGTTTTGTAGACCCCCGTTGAGAGTTCTTCAAATTTTTGGGGTATACCCAAGAAAGCCGAAAGTCTGAGGACTGGAATGAATCATGATCCAGCCGACATTGCAAATCATCATCAACATTTTAATTTTCCACCCCAAAACACTGATATGCGCATGAGAAATCCCAATCTCAGTGCATCGGTATTTGATCTCAATCAACCACCAAACATGCAGACGTCAAAGTATCCAAATCCTGGATGGAATCATCCACAAACACTTCAACAGGTATTTTTTGAACAAGTTGGAGGATTCAAATAAAAAGGATTTCTAATAAAAAATCTCAATTCTTTTTTTTTTTAGACGCAATCTGTAGCACAACTGAATTGGATGAATTGTAGTCATCAAATGCCACCTCAGTGGGGAGATTCATCACTTCATGGATCCAATATGAGTCTGAATTTAACCCCACAGGGATACTATCGTCAACCAGCACATGATCCAAGAAATCCTTGGATGAGTACATGGGCTGTACCACCAATGTACCCATATCCCATTGGGATGGTTCCTGTGATGCCAACAAGTGAGTTAAAAATGTTCTTTTTTTTCAAAAGATTTCTCTAAAACATTTTTTTTTTACATTTCCTAATCTCACCTCAAAGCTCCTCGTCTTCCACGTTCGAGGGCTCAATCGAGAACTCATTCCCGAGCTGCATCACCTGCCCTCAGTATAAAATCCCGCAAATCAACCATGTCAACGCGGATGAATCGCCAAGAACTCTACATGGGGCAGGAGTATGCAGACGATGAAGATTCAGATCTTGAAATTTTCGATGAAGATCAATTGAGAGGTGTTGATCGTCGTGGTAGAAGGGAAAGTTCAGGCTACCGCGGACGACGCCCAAGGAAAAATTCAACACAGAGTAGTGCTGATTTTGATGATGATACAGCCGATAGTGGACCTAGCCGTGGTGTACGTCAGGGTGTTGTACGTGATCGTAGGGGAGATTCACTTCCGCAGTCCATACAGAGTGATTGGATTCCATCAAAGAGGGTATCCGATGCCATTCGTGAACGAGAACTTATTCAGAAAAATAAAACACCCCACTACATTGATCCTCCTGTAACCCCTCCAGAAATTGAGGAGCATGAAGATTCCGTGAGAAAATCAAGCAAATACCTTCAGGAGACATCAAAAGAAGAACCTGAAAGGAAGGATGACGAGGATGAAGAGGAAAATATTGAAGAGATTATCAATAATTTGACCTCCTCACCTGATAAACAACCACCTGCTGCAAGTCAGGAGGAACAACAGGATGTTAATGATGCACCAAATGGTGATGAAGGACCTTTTGGTCCACCACCCACAGCACCAGATTACGAATGGGAATGCGAATATTGTACTTATGTTAATGAGCCAAATACCAAAATTTGTGGTATTTGTTGCAAAACACCAACAAAAGCTCCACAAAAATTAATTATAAATCCTATTCCTGATATAACACCAAAGGACCTACCATCACAACCACCAAAGGTGGATCCAATTGTGGAAAAAGTTGTGAAAAAAACTGAAAAAGCGGACGTGAAGAAGGAGAAAGAAAATACGCCGAAAAAGAATGACTCAGGAAGTAAGAAAGGTAGGATAAGAAAAATATCCTTTTGGCCTGGCACAAAAACCAAATAATTAAATAATCGAATTTTTACACACCCCCATCATCTACAACCCCCCCATGTGATCACATCCCTCATCATCTTGATGATGTGCAAGATAAAATCACAACATGTACTCTCTCTCTCCTCAACTCCTAAAATTTGCAATTTCTTGTCCTCAACTGTTAATTAGCTCCTAGTTTAAAGAAAAAGAAAAGATTTTTTGTAAATTCATTTTCTTTATGTGTTTTTTGCTTATTTCAACTCATTTATACAAAATATCCAAATAAATCGTTCATATCAGTACAACTTGTGTCTTTTCCTCTTCTCTGTTTGTAGGCGTTCAAAATGCCACAGAATCACCCCCGCGGGACTCAATGCAATCAAAAGGTGGCATTAAGGGTGAAAAGAATAGTGCCAATTTTTCCAATTTTGAAGGCAAACGCGTGTCATCCACTAAAATAAGCACAGGATGTGGTCCATCGCCTCCGAAAGAAGTGATAGAGGTACCTCAAAATATTTCGGAGATCCCCGTGGTGAGTCACATTGAGAAAACCTCTACTGGGACCTCACCACCCCCGCAAAGTGCTTCTACACAGGTAATTAGAATTAATTTTACACAGTATATTGAAGAATTAATTATGCTGATTTATTTATTTCAGACATACGACTATTTGCCACTTAAAGATGAGGAACATGGTGGTTCAAGTGGGGGCAGATCAAGTCGTACGGGCGATTTCAAGAGATCCTATTCAATTGCAGCTGGTGCTATGGCACCCAGTATAGATCATCGCGCTAGAAGTCACATGAGCTTCTCTAGTGATACTCAAGTAAAACGATTTTTCTTTATTAATTTATTCAATATACTTAACATTAACATTTTTTTTTAGAGTCTACCACCAACGCCTCCGAGAGAATTGAGCCCAGGGCCACGACAAGGGTTGAATGATAATTATTTCGATGAGGATACATTCGCATATATCGATCGTGTTCTCAATTCAACTCATTTAGCCACACAGCAAATGCAAAAATCACTAAATTCCCGTGATCCCTACAGGAGCTTCAATGACCTCCGACGACCCGATATTTATTCCTCAAAGAAGCCCTCATATCGTGATCTTTCAAGCACATACAAAGTATTAATTTTGTAATTTAATTTTAATTTTTAATTTAAATCTTTTAATTTTTTTTTTAGTACTCCAGAAGAGCTGATTCTCAACCTCCTGACCATACTATTCTCACACTTGAGGATCTAAAGGTGAAACGTCGTCAGGATGCAATGCAGAGCCCTGGAATGGAGCTAATTCGAATGTTGAGGGTAAAGTAATTTTATTTCAAAATTTTTCTTGCCAAAATTTTAATAAATTTAATCAATTTAGGAAGCTGAACAACACAATTTCACCGCGGAGGAACTTCAGGCAGCTCTAGCCCATTGTGGGGATGTAAATCCTGTAACGTGGCTCCGTGAAAATTGGCATAAACTTGTGGAGACTGTACAAACATTAGCCACAAAGTATGGCCAGGAAAGAAAAGAAAATATAATTGGAACAATTTCGGCAATTGAAGCGAGAGAATCTCTGCGAATTCATCGTGGAAATGTATGGCATGCAGTAACTGAATGTATTGAACAACGACAGAGGAAGTACCATGAAATATCTCATCGTGGAAATTATCCTCGTGAGGACATTGTGACATCATTAACAGCCCATCATGGAAATATGGAACTTGCCCTTGTGGAATTGGGCAAGAGTCAATTGAAACCATTTTTAATGCGAATTTGGGGACCACCATCGGGAGCAGATAATGAGAGTGGCAATTACATGCAGGAAAATCATTTAAAGACCTCGTGGGAGAGGGATCAAATGAGATTAGAAGATTTAACAGTTCAAGATTATCTCAATTTGTACGAAGAACGTCAAGCAGCATCAAATGTTAAACATAAATCACCAATAAGAACATTCAATTCATCTTCAAGTATCTCCATAAATTCATCGGAGAATCGTGAGGGTCAATCGGATGCAGATCAATTGAGTGATGTGACTAAAAATTCGAATATGTTGAGAGACATTGAGATCCTCATTGGGAATATGGAGCAAAATCAAGCGAAACAAAATGAGAATATGATGAAGAATATTGAGAATCTTTTGGGAAGTATCCTTACAAAGGTATCTCGTCCACAATCTGTGGCATCTGATTTTTCAGCACTAAGCCATCAGGAGAGAATGCTGAATCTAAAAAGCCCCTTGCCACAGACGTCGTCATCCCTGAAGCCCAATCTGGAGGATGTTACAGATGTTGGAAATGACGTGAAACTCTTTGTTTCTCAACACATACAAGAAATTGTTCCAAATTTGGTGGATCAAATTGAAAAGGAATTGCAAGAAGATGTAGAAGAAATTGATGAGGAATCTCCTAAAGAAATTAATGAATTAGATATTAATAGTATAGACGATGAGATTGTTTTAGTTCCCATAACAGCTGAAAGAAAACAATCAAATCAAGATGAAATAATTCCTGTTAACAGTGAATTAGAAGTTGTACGAATATCCATGGAAGACGTTGAAAGAGATCAAGAAGAAAATAATAAGCACGACAAAGTATTACAAAATGAAAGAGAAAATAATCTTCAAAATGAGCCTGAGTCAACAACAGTAAATGATCAACGAGAAGAAGCCCCAACACCTCTTCAAAATCCACCAGAAATCCATTCACATCCTCAAGAACAAGAAGCATCAGAACATGTTGCGAAAAGCCCATCTCCAATGAAGCAAAAAATAAAGAAACGAAAGACATCAACAATTAAGAAAGATAGAACACAGAATAGAAATGCTATTTACATTGATTCAAGTGAACATGAGGATAGTTTAGATAATTCGGCGGCGTCTCAAATTAAAATTAGTACAAAGAGTATTATTCTTCAGCATAAAAACTTTGAAGAAAATGCTCCTGCTGTAGCACAAAATGAAAAGAAAATTGAAAATGAAATGCAAAAGGAAAGGATTTTCAAATCAACAATTCAAATAACACCAAAGACGGAATTACCGGAAGATCCTGCTCCTCCCGCTCCTCCTAGTTTATCAACAGGCAGCACAAAGACAAGTCAAAATCTATCAGAACTTGTGGAAAATACCCAAAAGCTCATTAAGCAAATGAAAGAGGAAATAACTTCGGATATTGCATCAATGGACAATACGGAATACAGTTCCGATGATGACTATGGTGAATCCTTTGAGTGGACTGAAGATGAAGAAATGGATGAAGAGGAACAAACTGATGAAGATTTAGAAGAAATTGACGAAGAAGAAGAAGAAGCTGAAGATGAGAGTGAAAATTCAAATGAGGAAAATGAGGAAGAGGAAGATGATGAGGAAGAGGACCAGGAAACCCAAAGTGATAATGATGAATGGGTGGAAACCAATGAAGAGCTTCCATTGATTGATGAAAAAGAATTAAAAGAAGCTCCACACGCAGTTCTTGTTCAAATTGCAAAAGAAAGTATGAGCCCAGAAAGTGATAGTTATGTTGAAGCAAGAGAATCTTTAGAGAAAGAACTGAATATTGGTGAAACTGAGAAAATAATTAAAGTTGAAATTATTGGTAGTGAAATTGTGCCAGAAGAGGGTAACACACTACAAATTGAAGCAATTGAAGCAATTGAAGATGTATCAAATGAATCCTTGAATGAACTACCAGAAGAAATTATTCCTGAACCAGTGGAAGATAAAGATGAATCTGCAATTGACAATAAAAATGAAGAAAATGTTGAATCAAATGATGTTGCACCAAATGTTTCTGAAAACTCTTTACATGAAAGCAATGAAAATGGTGAATTTTCCCAACAGGATAATGGCCAGGAAAAAGGAGAAAATAATCCTGAAGATAGTACAAAAATTCTTGAAGAAGCAAATATAAATTCAGAAGATACCATCAAGGCAGATGAACAAGAAAATCAAAGAGAAGAAGAGAAGAATTATCAACATTTTACTCCCCAACAAGAAGTTTTGGAAGATCAAATAAATCCTGAGGAAACTGAAAGTAATATATCGATTAAAAATGAAACCCACGAAATTAATGATTTAGCAAATCAACAAATTGTAAAAGAAGAATCCTTGGAAGAAGAAAAAATTCAAGAACAAACCATTGATCAAGAAATTGAAACTCAAACAGAGATCATTTCTGCAGAGGAGGAGACCACCATCAAAATCGACGTAGAAGTTAATGAAAATATTGAAACACCTGCTGAAGAAACCAAATTAATTAATCCACAACAAATAATCAATATTAATTCAGAAGAAACAGAGAGTAAAGCAGAATCAGAAGAAGCATCAATGCCCAATGAGACTAATCATGTTGTGGAAGTAATTGAATCACCAAAAGTGTCACCACCAAAGGATACAAGAAAGATTCCCGTGCGAAAGAAGTCCATCCCCGGACCAAGGATACATAGATCCAATAGTATTAAAGCAATTCAAGCAGAACTATTCCAGAAGGTCGATTCAAAACCCAAATTAGAGACAAAAACGACTAAACCATCAAAACTTGTACCACCGAAACCAATTTCAAAAACCGGCATAGGGGCACTAACGAGCAAAATTACCCAACTTCTCACTCCTGCTGCTAATGATCGAAAAGGTGATTCGCGAAAATCCACAAAATCCAGTCTTTCACCGGAAAAACCCAATTCAGTGGCAACACCACCACGAAAAGATGCGAAGATTCCGAAGAAAAAGTACCATGAGACGTGTTTTAGTGATGATTACCAATCAAGTGAGGAAGATGAGCAACCGCAGAAGAAGACGGAAATTAGAGTAATTAAGAAAATCTACAGTATTCCCCAAGAAGATGAAGATCCTATGCCTGTTGAGGTAAGTCCGTTAAATGGAACCTAATCTTAATATAAAATTTAATCCATCTAATTGTGCAGGAACGTGCTAAACAACTCCTTGATGAAGGACTTGTGAATAATTTGGCAATTGGACATGTAGCTGCAACACTAATTGACCTAAAGTTCTCAAAGGAATCAGCTGCGTGGGCTGCTAGTGAATGCTGTGATCTCGATGGTGCATTGATCTTACTGCAGCAAGAATGTGAACTCTGCACGGGAAAATATCCCATGAATCAGATGATATCAATGCTCAAATGTACCCATAGATGTTGCCATGAATGTGCTAGAAATTATTTTACTATTCAGGTAAAAAGAAATTTTATTTCAATTGATCAGAAGTTCTTTATTTAATAAAATTCTGTTTTTCTTTGTTTAATATAGATCACAGATCGCCTTATTATAGATTGTGTGTGTCCATTCTGCAAAATGCCCGAACTTCATGGTAATGATGTATCCGAAGATGATGTTCTTGAGTATTTTTCCAATTTGGATATCCTCCTGAAGAGTATCCTTAGCGAGGATGTGCACGAACTATTCCAGAGGAAACTACGCGATCGTACACTTATTCAGGATCCTAACTTCAAATGGTGCGTCCAGTGTTCATCGGGATTCTTTGCAAGGCCACGCCAGAAAAGGCTAATCTGCCCGGATTGTGGATCCGTAACTTGTGCAATGTGCAGAAAACCAGTAAGTACAACCAGATACCCAAAGGATGTGCTTATCTTCATATAAATTTATCTCTTTTTAGTGGGAGAAACAGCATGAGGGAATTTCCTGTGAAAAATTCACCGAGTGGAAGGAAGCCAATGACCCCGATAAGCAAGCCGAAGGTGTTTCCAAACACCTCCAATTACACGGAATTGATTGTCCTAAATGTAAATTTCGCTATGCTCTAGCAAGAGGTGGTTGCATGCATTTCACCTGTACTCAATGCAAATATGAATTTTGCTATGGATGTGGAAGACCTTTTATGATGGGTGCTAAATGCAACATATCACAATATTGTGCCAAACTTGGCCTTCATTCACATCATCCCAGAAATTGTCTTTTCTACCTGAGAGATAAGGAACCCCATGAATTACAGAAGCTTCTAAAAGTAACGAATAATCCTTAGAAAAAATATTAATTTTGTATTTTTAAGAGAATTTTCTTTTATGTGTTAAATAGATGCATAAGATATCATACGACACAGAACCCGTAGAGGCGCTAAAATTTCGCAATGAAGATGGAGCTAAGGCTGTAATGAGATGCCCAATTCCCCTACAAAAGGAAACACCCACAGGATTGGTGGATATCATTTGCAATGGGGATGTTCTCGATGGATATGCTGGACTTTGTCGGTAAGTTAAAATTTTATTATGCAAATAAATACAATTCTTTAACATTCCCTATAGGTTCTCTACATCATTGAAGAAATTTTAACGACTCTATTCGAAAATAATCAATTAAAACGATCGTCTTGAAGCTTTCCAGCGACGTTTTGGTTTATTTTGGAGAAACTGAGTTTGATCTCTCTTTTCTCTTGCTCTCTCACATGGGATCTTTGAATCCTTTGAATATCTCAATATGTTGCCTTATACGTAGCATAATCTTCTGACACGTTCTACCAATATATTCACGAGTGCAGCTACACGGGGGATTTGAAGAAATCTTTGAAGCCCCAAGACGATCGTTTTATTGATTGCAATTTTGAATAAAAAAAACCTCCAATGTCCTCACATTTCCTGCCACTATTGCAGACATCACTACATTGAGTACCTTTGCGTGAAAATTCGCATGCACAAATGCGAAACGCTCGACATTCTCACATCGGATGATCTTGAGAATATTGTACGGCGTGAAAATAAGAGAATGCCACCACGTCCATATGGGGTCCTCGAGGGCTTATATCGTCTTGAATTGATCAAGGTGAGAGCGTCTAAACATGTCCCGTCTAAAGTTCTTGTGTGTTTTCTTTTCCATTTGCAGACAACACTATGTGGAGTACTTGGTGAGTGCGGTGTCTAATGCCAATGTCGATCCATTGCCAATTTTGGATTTAACTGACTGTGTCCAAGAATTACGTCGTAGTGGCATTCCACTCCCGGAACGTGGACCCTGGGATACGGATGAGATTTACCGTGGAATGTGCCAAGAGGTTTGTACTTCTTTTCTTTTTTCTCTTGAAACATCCTTTCCTGGTTTTCTTCCCTTTTTTTGCCTGTTTGTTTGCATTTTATTCCCTTAACTATTCAGTCTCATGCAGCGTACCAAAAGGTAGGTTCTTTTATTCTTTTAAATCAGAAATATAAAGATAAACAGATTTTTTTTTAAATAAACTTTTATTAATTTTTCTTTTGTACAAAATATCTTTTTCAGATTGTAAAAGCACAAATTCCACTCAACTAATAGCATCTTTGGTGGTTACATCCTCAGCAAGAGCATTAGGCAGCATTATTTATTAGTATGAGGGAATGTGGTGAAAAATAGCTCTATTATTTAATAAAGCTATTTTAGCATCGTGTGGAGCTTATTTCCCGAAATTGAAGCCTTCTGCTTGAGAATTGAAGCCAATTTCCCAATACTCGGTCCTTGTGCGGGTTTCTTCGGGACATTTTCTAATTTCATCGTCTTTATCGCAAGGATAGCATCTTTGTTTAGTCCTGCAAATTGATCCTTTTTCTTCTTCTTCTTTTTTCTCTTAGAAATTGTAGGTGAAACTTGTGGAGGTAGGTGGCAACTTTTTTGTGAAATATTCCCAATCTTCTTCTCATCAACTGAAACCTTTTTGCTGGCCAATTTTAACATTGGAATTTTCGTTATTTCCCCGCAGATCCTACATGTAAATTCCTATTGAAAAAAAAATGAAATAAGATCAAGATCAAGATCTTGAAAGGAAGGTAATGAATGATCTTACCGCTGATTTGAAATTGATAAGAGCTAATTTCCGCGAAAGTCTCCTCAATTTGATATTCTTCTTATCTCTGTAGTGTTTTATCACGAAATTCCGTGTACGCCTTTTCGTGTCCTTTGTTGGTGATTTTATGCGCAAATTGAGAGCACCATTGGACCAAAAAGACGAGCATTTTGGACACATAGATGAGACATCTCGTAAATTTTCCGGAAACTCACAGGATCTCTTTGCAATTGCAAAGGATTTTTCTCTATGAATAGGACATATAATAAAAGTAAAATTAGTTTTAAAATACTGTAATAAAATAACGTATTAAACTTACGCATAATGTGCCTTAAGAAGTTGAAGGGATACCGAAGAATTGGGTAATTTTGTAGCAGCAGACCACAAATATTTCACAGAACCATCCATTTTTTTTCGCGTATAGTGTGCAGCAAGTTTCATGTCACTATGAAATTTCATGTATGCTCCATGAAACATAGAGTGAACATAGCCGACATAGTTTATGCAAAAATCAACTGAATTATCAATAACTCTTGCAAATAGTTTGCATTTTTTTGCCTCTGAAATTCTGTTATCTATTAAAAAATTTCTTCAATTTACTTCTTGTAAAAATAAAAATAATAAGTTTGTTTACTTGAAACACTTGAAATGTGCGCTCTTTGTAAAAGATGAAACATCAATGAAACAATAATAGTTATTTTGCTTTTGCTTCTCGAACAGCAGCAAAAGTTTTGTGTGAAAAGAAAGCGTCGTTACCGCACCTATTTTTGTTGAATTATCAGTGAAAAAGCGTTTCGGTGGCATAAACAAACATGAGTGTGGAAGATGAAGTGCTCAAGATTCAGAAGAAATTAAGTAAAATGACCTCACCTGATGGTACAGTGAGTACTTTTGGATTATTTAACAACACTGACAATTCTCCATCATCCCCCGGCTTTTTCTTCCCCAATTTTTCCGCACTTATTTCGCGCATATTTTGCCCCAATTTATCTTTGGGAAACATCAAGAAATTGCCGGAGATTATTATTGTTTTACTTCTTGCTAGTTAATTGCACTAATGTGCAGAAGATGAGGATTTTATGCTATCGTTCTGGGTAGGAAAGTAAACCTCTTATTCTAGAAGAGTACATAACCTCAAATTATGGACATTTCCGGAAACAACAATTCTAATATTTTTATTTATTTTTTTAAGGGACAAGAACAAGCACTGGATTTGCTAAAAGCCCTCCAAACTCTCAATGTTGATTTGGATATTTTGACTAAAACCCGAATAGGGATGACTGTGAATGAATTGCGAAAGAGCAGCAAGGATGACGAGGTGATTAGCCTATCAAAGACGCTTATAAAGAACTGGAAGCGCTTCCTAGCTGTAACGCCGCAAGGTAAAGAATCATCTAGTAGTTCATCGAAGAACTCATCAAAATCATCAAGTAATAGTAGTGGCAAGAAGGAAAGTAAACGCGATGATAAGGAAAAGGATCGAGGAAGAGTCCAAACAAGCTTCCCAGCTTCAAGCAATTCAATGACCGACGCTATTCGTCTCAAATGCCGCGAAATGCTGGCGAATGCCCTCAAAACTGATAATGATCCCGATGTGAATTCAACAGCCGATGAACTAGCTGAGGAGCTTGAAGATGCTATTTTCTGTGAATTCAAGAACACCGATATGAGGTACAAGAATCGCATTCGTTCCCGCGTGGCTAATTTGAAGGATCCCAAAAATCCCACTTTGCGCACAAACTATTTGGGTGGTGCGATAACTGCTGTTAAATTGGCCAAAATGACCCCCGAAGAGATGGCAAGTGACGAAATGAAGAAGCTCCGTGAGCGTTTTGTCAAGGAGGCAATCAATGATGCCCAACTAGCCACCGTACAAGGTACCAAGACCGATCTCCTCAAATGCGGCAAATGCAAGAAGCGCAACTGTACCTACAATCAAATACAGACACGAAGTGCTGATGAACCTATGACTACATTTGTCCTTTGCAACGAATGTGGACATCGTTGGAAATTTTGTTAAATTTATCCAACAACAACACTTCGTTAAACTCATTAATGCATTTCCCAAATACCCCCCACCACCCTCTTCTCCTACTCTAAAATAAAAAAAATGCTGGCTATATATTATTGCTGCTTCCATCACACACCCCCTTCACCCCTCTAAATATTGAATTCAAAGCAATTCAGTGTGAGAATTCTATAGAAGAAATGAAATCATTGAAGAAATTCAGCTTATTCTTTACCTACAAAGAAAACAAAATCAACATCGTGTTATTATCTCTAGCTAGAGAGAGAGAGTCTAGAAAGATTTACTGAACAAGAAATTATGTGCAGATTGAGAGAAAAAAAAGTAACAAACATTTAAATAATATTTTATTTTACTTATCAGAAGAAATCCTCCTTTACTACATTTGCAGTGAATTGACCTTTTTTTTCTTCTTCTATTGATGTATAATTAAAATTATGTTTTTGTACCATGTACATGTGAATTAAATTGGTAAAATGATTGAAAATTGAAAACATTCTTACACAATAAATAAAGAATTGAAAACCACAATTTGCGTGAATTTTTTTCTTTTATGCAAAAACTTTTTTCAGCAAGTTCGAGGAGAATAAACCACAAAAAAATAAAAGATTTTTTTAGCTAAAACTGCACCAAGGACTGCTCCCCGCCTTGATTCCCGCTCTTTGAGAAAGAGTGTCACGATAAATACTCTGATCAAAAAATTAATATTGTTGTAATAAAAAAAAAATAATAATACACACAGCGATTTTCCCTTGACCTAAACTTGATTTCCTCTTTACGTGTTTTCGCAATAAAAGCATGTAGTTAGTTAAAATCTTTCTCAGTTCTATGTATCATCATCTCAATATCATTCAGTAGGTACTTGTGTTAGTTCTTCCCACAAATATAGTTACTAGTTTTTGCAATTTACATGGAGATGGTATCCCCACTTTTATTACAACTCTAAAACTAAAGTCTTCCTTCATCTTCAATGTAGTCTAAAAATGTTTTATTTTTTTTACTGAAAATGCCCATAAATAGCTATTGCTACATTAATCAAGGATAGATTATGTAATAAGGTTCTATTAAGGATTTCTTAAAGGAAAAACCTTCAGAGATTTGTATTTTATCTGAAACAAGAGACTTTGCACGGAAAGCACGTAAATAGATAGGGGAGGACGGGATAATTTGGCCACTTTCGATTTCTAAAAATAGTATTACCGCTAATGCTAGAAAATCCATTTCTTCACAGTTTATACTCCCTATAGGGATAACCAATTGTACCAAGTTTGGGGAAAATCCGATCGTTAGATTTTCTTTTATTTGATAAAAACCATTTTTTTCATTTTCAAGTGCTTTTGGCATTTTGGAAGTTCGACTCTTCCGATAATTTTTTAATGCTTAAAAATTAACTTATAAGTCATAAAGGGTCATTGATTCCTCATAAACACGATAGTGACATCCATTTTCCGATATCTCAAACAGATTTTCCTGTGGAAATGGTTTTACCTGGAAAATTGGAGTGGGGTAATTTGGCCACTTGAGTTTTTTCGGCACTATTTTCCGACGCATGTTCAAGATATTTACTATGGTTGTGCATTTTGATGATTTATTAATGATTATAAACAATTTATAACAAAAAATTTTAGCTAAAAAAAGAAATTTGCGAAAATCTGAAAAACGGCTACTTTTAGTTTTTGCTCGTTTATGGTTGAAAAAATGTTAAAGTTTGAGGCTCTGTTAAATATTTTTATCTGACAAATTACTGGAAATGAATCTTAGATAAATATCCTATCTTCCAAAAAAATAATTGAAAAAATAAAAAAATTTTATTGTCCAAAAATTTTCATGTTGAATAATTTGTGCGCCAAAGTGTCAAAATGGGTCCAGGAGAATGGAAAATTCACCCATTTTTCATCGAGATAGAGAAAAGTGTTATATGGGGAAGTTGTAGGCCAGAAAATTTCCTACAAAATAGATCTATTTGGTTTTCTTCATACTACCATACTTGCTTGATATATCCCAAAAACCGCCAAAGTGGCCAAATTACCCCGTCCTCCCCTACCATTCATAAAAATTAATAAATCTATTAAATTAGGCAAACATATAGGTAGGTAATTAAATAGTAATAAATTAGCCAAGAAGAATTTAAATTATTTATAAAATTTCTGAGGAGAAATCGTTTAATTTTCCCTTTAATTCCACCAACGTCTATGATGGAGCTAACAAGACAATATAATAATATTAAATATTGGCATTACAACAAAAAGAAGAAAAAAAAATCAAAAGCAGAGGACAGAAAAGTAAATTTGGAATTAGGAGGGGAGTAAAGCTGAAGAAAAAATGATAAATCAGTTTTATTCTCACTGTAGAGCAGCGCGTAAGAGAGCACAAAAAGCCCAACTCACATCACCTTCAGCATTATTATCCGTTGAGACTTCGATCAGAGAGGATCAATCTACAACAGGTGAGTACCGCAGCTACTACACAACACCCCCCATTGCCCCTTAAGGTCTCCCAGTTCACCCAAATGATTGCGTAATCCCACAATATTGTGCAAATTTCCAACAAGATCAGTGAAATTGTGAAGGAAAATGTGATTAAAATTTATTGGAAAAAAAAAGAATTTGTGTGCCCATAGACCTGATGACCCCTTACTTTGCATCTTTCTAACGGAATTTGTGAAAATATAATAATTTAATTTTTGGAAAAAGATTAATTAATTTACTGGTGTTGCTTCTTTACTAATTAGTGCTAAAAATTATCGTTTTTATTTTTGGATGAAAGGTGATAAAAGTGAAAGTTAGTTCAACATCTTAATGTAAAAAATAAAAAGAATTTTACTTCAGAAATTTTCCAATTTATATTCTCGAAATGTTCTCTCATAGGGAAGTTGTTGAGATAATTTAGTAACGACCATGTATAGTTGAGAAAATTGCAAATCAATTGTGAGAGTTTTTATAGCTGAATCACTTTTAAAAGGAGAGGAGAAAAAATTATTCGGGAATTATTTCTTTTGTTCATGGTTTTTTTTGCTAAATGAAAGAAACCACTAAAGCAGTCCTCATTAGCAAAAAAAAAAAGAAGTTTTTTTCTACTTAGAGCATAATCTAGGCAAAAAACCCAAAGAAACCAGTTGTTCTTGAAATTATAAGTAAAGAACTCTCAGTGTTCTCAATCATACGAGATCTTGAGAGTTTTTTTTTATGGACTTTCCCTGACTGGAAGTTTTTTTTTTTAATTTAATATCTTTGATTTGTGAAGCCCACAGATCTCGCATTGATCTTCTCGCGGTCGTATGGACATGACAAACAAGTTTTGTTGGCGGGTACGAAAAAAAAAGTTCATGGGATTGCACAATATGCGAGAGAGACACAGAAAATCAATCTGTGATATTTGCATAATTTTTTCTTCTTTAAAAGACAATAAGACTTATAAAAGTTTTTTTTGCATCATACTCTTTAACAAAAAAAAATGTAGGATGGCTTTCCGTTGCGTCATAATTTTCGTGGCCATCGCCCTCCCAGCTGCTTGGGCCAACTCTGCCGGTGCCCCAGATGTGGCTTGTGACGATCTCGTGCCACAGCATCATGTTGATCCACAATCAACTCCGGCACCGTACAGCTATGTACTGCCGAAGACACGCACCGTGAAACCTGGAGAATCCATTCAGGTGACAATTCGGGGCAACAGCAAGACAGACACAATTAAGGGTTTCCTGATTCAAGCTCGTGCACCGGGCAGTTCTCAATCTGTTGGCACCTTTGCATCACTCCCTGGGACACTTAGTCAGGCACTGAGTTGCGGAAATGCTCAATCGGTATGTAACCCCCTATCTACCTATCTATATAACGAGCATTTTGCACCTTCCCAATTGAACAAGCAGGTGTTAGAGCATATGGAGGTAAACCTTGACATGCCATCTCAACCAATAAATCCTCCATAATATTATTTTGCAATGCAAAAATTTAACATGCAATAAAAACACCTTTCATTCAACGTCCCATTGCATCTCTCCACACACTACTATTTAGCTAATTCTTCTCATCTAGTTCTAATAAATTATTTCTATTTCTTTGCAGAATGCTCTAACTCACAAGAAGATTGAGAACAATCTGGAGCAAATTACATTCAAGTACACAGTACCTCAGGATGCCCAAAAAGGGAAAGAATTCAACTTTTTGAGCACAGTTGCTCTAAATGGGGGCGTATTCTGGGTGCGCATCCCCTCACAAACTTTCACCATTGGATAAATGAAAAAGAAAAGCTCATCAACGATACAAGCAAAACCACCCTTTGTTACCCTTTGAATTTTATAGAAATCTTTTTAGAAAATAAAGTTTATCGTCCTTTTTTATTGTGAGACAAATCTTAATGTTTTTCTTTTAATTCGAAGGTTTTTTATCTCTCTAGCATTTCCGCAAGACTTTAATTCCGTAGAAAATCCGCAAAATTGGCAGTTTATGAGGTTTTAATGGTATCAGTTTAACTCACAGGTTCTTCTTTCGCTTGGGGTGTCCGGAAGTCGAGAGACGCTACCTCAGCTCCTCTAGAGTTTTTTCAACATCATGAAATTTCTGCAAGCCCAAAAAAATGTATTGGAAGACTTTCTTCCTAAATTAATTTACAATCTGAACACTTTTTCCCCGAATTTCATTATCAAATTAAGTGTTACAAAAAGCGAAAAATTCTACTTTTGTTTGGTTATGTTGATCGCGTCCTTGATTGGATTTGTCTTTTTACACCTCTTAATTTCCCAATTTCCTACAATTCAATCAGAAAGTTTCATTTACACGTAGAAAATAATTTTTTACCACAAAAACACACAAAAAAAAATTATGAAAAATAAAGAAAACTGCCGAAAACTGCGAAAACTTTCAAAAAAAATTAAGTTAGCTAATTTTTGCTCTAGCCTAGAGTAATAAATATTTATCATTAAGTTTTTTATTTAGTTTTTCAATAAAAAAAAGATTTTTTGGAAATTTCCGACCGTTATTAAACGACAATTCTTTAAATTACCTCGGGATTCTTTGGTGAAAAGTGCTATATCTGGGAATTCTCGGATATTAATTTGTAATAAACGAACTTTTTTTATGCTTTTCCAAAAATGCGCTTTTCTTTTGTTTTCGTAAATTTTTTTTGGCATAAAACACATGTTTAGAGCTCCTGGGGCACTCCGCGGTGATCGGGAGCCCCCGCGGAACTTTTCTGTGCGGAATTTGGGCCTGGCGGAAATTTTGACGGTTGGGGATTTTACACGACTCTGTTTTCCCGGAAATGGATTTTCGTGAATTTTCTGAATTTTTGATGCCAATCAATACGGCGTTCCTTTCTAAGCGCGAAAAACATGATTTTTATGGAAAATTCGGCGGAAAACGCGAGAAAATTGTGAAAAACCACTCTCTTGAGCCATTCCCGCCAATTTCAGCGATTGTACTGCTTCTAGCGGAGATTTCTGATATTGGGTCATCTCATATTTTGACTGATTTTAACCTCAAAATCTCTGCGAAAAACTTCGGATAAATATGAGATGATCTAATAAAAACAAGACCAGCGTGAAAAATAAAAAAAAATCCGTCAGAAGAAAAATATGAATAAAGTGATAAAAAATCTATTGGCACGCTTTCCGCAGCCGGCCGTTTCATTTGGGTGTTTCAGTAGAAACTACGGTGAGTAAATTAGTTTTCATTCATGTAAAAACAATTGGTTGAAATGCTAAAAGAAAATGTAAACAACAAATCCATCAATAGCAACGGTGAAGAGATTCTACCGGAAAACCAACATTTCCTTTTGCGATGGGAAATACGAGGTTATGTTGGATCAGAGAAAACTGAAGACCCCAGGAGGGAAGGTTTTTCAAGTTGACAATGAATCCCTGGCCATTGCCGTAGCTGCAGAATGGGATGCTCAGCGTGAGACAATTGATCGTACAAGCATGCATCTCACGTCCCTCTGCAATACAGCCATTGATAATCCCAATAGATTAACTAAAGTTGATCTCACCAACTACATCGTCAACTACTTACCCACAGACACTGTACTCTTTCAGTGTGGTGAGGAGGATGACTTAGCTGCTGTGCAGACCAAGGAATGGGATCCTGTTATTGCGTGGTTCAATGAGAGATTTGGGGGGAATCTGAAGAAAAGCCGGGACATCAATACACCACACGTCTCCTCGGAGACACGAATGAATGTTGGGAAGTATTTAATGTCCCACCGGGAGTCCGCTCTGCATGGAATTACATATGCTGTGGACAGCCTCAAATCAGTTATCCTCACTTTTGCTGCCTTGGATCGATTCCTCACAACAGAACGAGCAGTTTTGCTGTCACGACTTGAAGAGGAATTCCAATTGGGCTACTGGGGAAGAGTCGAATGGGCTCATGATTCCAGTCAGCAAGAACTACAAGCAAGGGTGGCTGCAGCTGTTCTCTTTGTTTACTTCAACTCATCGGGACATTTTGTAAAGGAGAAAATTGCCGTTTGAACACAAGAGGAGACAATTTTGGCAACTCGAGATTGTACTAAATAGGTATGATAAAACATAATTATACATATTTTTAAAGAATTATTTATTATTTGGAAATTTTTTTGGTCATGCTGCGGTAATTTTTTTTTAAACATTAGAAAAGCTCTAAAGAAAGGTCGGAAAGTTTTTACAACGTGGGCAGCATTATCTTCTAAAGTTTTGTCGCTCAATATGCTGCATACATAACTATATATATGTACTGTACATATTTAGCAAAGAAATCCCAAAATTAGACATTTCGTTATATTTTTTTTCCTTTTTATTTTCTTAGTTAACAAGCAAAAAGTTATTATTTTACCATGCCCAGGAGCGGAGGGGAGAAGATGTGAACGAACATGGGTATAATGTTGGAGGTACAGCATAATAATTTAACAAAACAAACTGTTTTAATAGACATATAAATTCAGAACTCAACCTATCTAATGCAATAATGGATTGAAAACTTTTAAAACATTATGAATAGAAAATATATTGTTCACTGTCACGCGATTTACTTCAAATTTTCTTGAATTTTCCTACTAAGTTTGTCCCTTTTGCTCATACTTATTACATTGTTTTTGTACCTCAATTAATTTTCATATTATATCTGGCATCGTAAATTTATTAATAGGTATTAAACAAAAAACTTATATCGCATTTAATGAGATATACTTTCCTGTCGACCTTTTCAACTTGCTTCATTTGCAAATTCAATACTTTCCACAAGAAAAAAAAAAGAGTTATTATCATTATTGTAAGAATAATTAAATTCCATCCATCCATAAGTTCCGGCATTGACGAATTAACATTATACTTTTTTTTTCTCTTCCAAAATGGCATGAAAAAAAAACTGTCGTCATCAAATTGCTTTTCCTTAGCAACTGTGTGTACAACATACACACCACCGTATACAGTGCGTACCAATTCAGCTTCTAAATGATTTTTCTTTCAACTAATAGAAGAAAAAAATGTTTTGCAGATTAATACAGAAAGCTAAATAATTTAAAGAGTTTACAGGAAGCATAATAAATCGATTTATTCTATATAACGTTGACATGAAAACTTATGAAGAAAAAAAATAATATAGCATTGCATTGTAATAATCTCACGATTAATCACTGCGGAAAAGTTTAACGTATGTATATATAGTTCTCTTTCCTATTCCTTTTCTCCCTACCTACTTATAATATCAACAATGAGAAATATGTTTAAAAGTCCACCAAAGTATTTTGCGACTATGTTTAAAAAAAATAAAGCATGCAAATACAATGAAAAAAAAAAACTTTCTTATAATTTCATGAAGGTTACACAAGCAACAAAAAAAAAACATAAATTATTCTACAATAAATCTTTAACTAATTTATTTTATCAATTGATAGAGTTAAATTAAAATTCTGCATAAGACATCGTAAAATTATTGCGATTACTATCGTTCGTGACAATAAATCATTTACATATATAGTGTATATAAAAAAATGTATATTTTCTTTTTGAATATTTATAACTGTATGGAAAATTCCTCTAGTTTTTCACAGAGCAAGATTAATTCAAAAAGATAACATTTTATCTGTATAATTTATATTTCTATACAATACAAGAAAAAAAGTTTTTTTTTACCAAAAAGTTCTGCTTTGGATTTAATTTTATTACATTCAATATTTATTTAATAATTTTCTTCAACATTATATGTAGCAGAGTAAATGCTATCATGAAAGAAATGAAGGAAAATATCACGCATTTAAGTCAATCTAATTTTTTTTGAAACATTTGTGCCACCACCGTAGAGATATCATCTTTGACCGCCTTTAGTAAATTAGGCTAAAATCTTTGCTTTGTTTCACCAAAAAAAAAAGCTTGATTATATTTTCTCTTAATATGTGTGTGCACTTTATCAATTGTCCGTGTCCTAAATACTTTTGCTATATCTCTAATTCACTTCCAGTCAAAGTGTAGGTACACACAGAAAGAAAGTCCAAAAATGGTAGTGAACTATTCCGTTTTTGCGAATCTCTCTAAAATACGAATAATCAATCACATTCACTCGCACTTTTCTTCGTAAAATTGAATCACTGGAAAATCATTAAATGGTGATTTTTTTTCTCTTTTTGACGTTTCTAATTGAAAAAAAATTTTTCTTAACACTGGAGGACAAAATTGGTACTAAATACCAGCTGATAAAATATGCTCAATAATTAATTATTAATCAGTTTATTGAACGAGGATCAAAAGTTTCACTAATTCTTGATCTCCTTCAAGCATTCCTGCAACTAATTACTAAATATTTAATTGAAAAAATCGTTACTGAAAAATTGCGTAGAATCTATGCAAAATTGCCAATTCAAACGACTTTTTTAGCTGCAGTTTTGCTTAATTTATTATTGCGCCTAAATCATCACAAACTTTGATTCTTCAAGACACTATTTAGTCACTTCCGGCAAGAAAATGTGTCCACATTAATGATTTTTATCCGGGAGAAATATGAGAAAACATAACCTCAAAATAAAGGCTAAATATGAATGGGATTTTGACTGGTACTGAGTACCAATTTTGTCCTCCGCGTTGGATTCTGACTTTGACCTTAATTATTTTCCAAAGAAAAGGCTTTTCTCGAGATTTTCTTTCTGTTATCTTAAAGTAATTAAAATTCCCTACATATAAGATGCTAAATTCATCAAGATAAGTCCAATAGATTTTATTTTTGGCGATTTAAGATTCAAATTGGTAGCAAGTATCAGTTTTGTCCTCCAAGTGTTAAAATGTTTAAAAATCATTCATAAATAATTTTTGATAGAATATATTAGTTGAAAAATGTGCTAGATCAAGGGAGTAAGAGTCACGTAAGTTCAAAAGTTTCCAAAAAGAATAATTTTGCCCTCTTATCATCAAATACAGTGCTGAAAAAAAAATGTTCTTGGGTAGATAAATTGGGATAAAAGCTAATTTTTCTTATTTGTTTTTATTTATTGAATAAAATCAACAGATCAGTTAGACAATAAATTTAAAAAATCTTGCCACGATTTGGGAATATTTTTCTGTACCAATTTTATTCGTAAATGTGGACATGGACTGTATTAAAAATGTGTCAATTCCAGAAGCTCGTATTGTGCGAATCTGCGTAAGGCTCATAAACCGAAACTGCGAGTAATTTTAATCGCATTTGGTAAATGGGACATTTTTCTCTGTGTGATAATTCGAGGGTTGGAAAATACACTATACTAAGTCGAGTTAGTATAGTATATTTTTAACGCATTTTTCGATAGCTTTTGATGTCCTTCATCTTCCCTCAAAAGGACAAATTCGAATATTTGTTCCCTACAAAGTTACAGCGATAACTGTAAAAAGTTTTACATAAGAAGCAATGTAAATCTCAAACTTCAAATCGCTCTCCTGAAAATCAACAAAAATGAGTTAGTATAGTATATTTTCCAACCCTCGAATTGTGTTTGGATATTCCCACAGAGACAGTGAACCATCAGTTAAATTTTAAAACATCCCCCTTTGAATAGACAATACCTAATTATTTATCACCCCAATGATTATTACATAATCAGCATGAATTTATTTTATTTTTTATTGAGTTTGGAGTACACACGTGATATTATCTAAAACAGCAACAAAAAAAATGTGCTTATAATGATAAAGAAGTTTAGTTGGTTATTTATGATAGCGTCTAAAGGCATAATTACAGGCAGAGTAGTAAAGTACTCTGTATGAGTACGATAATATTTATTTTAAAACATTGTCGTGAAATCTTGGGTCGCTCATGTCATGACTTGCGATTCAGCTGAGAGGCATGGACGAATCAATTGGTTGGTGTAGTCTCTCTGTGACAAACATTTCTTGAGAAAAAAGTCCAGCTTCTGGTCGCGTCACAAATTTTCATGGAATTTTCATTAATGAGTTATTCATAGTCGCGGGTATTCTCCAAATTTTATCTTACGTATTATCATCCATCCAGCTGAGTCTCAGTGAAATCACTTCTACTCTGATATTCTTATAAGCATTTAATTTGTTTTATTCTGGTGTGCAGGCTGCTTCATCGCGACATGGGTTGGCATCATCGGCGTGTACATATAATAAAATATACATCGCAACGCAACCAGTTGGTTCAATGTGGTGGTTGTAAATGGCGTAAATGGTCGCTGGAAAGCTATGCGGTGTAACGGAAAGTTATCGCGAAGAAAAAAAGAGCGCTAAGACGTGGGGCTATAAGGCAAGACAATTTCATTGCGATCAGTTGAAAATTGAACTCGGTCGTGACCAGACGATAATTCCCGCAATTCCAATAATATTTCAATTCACTTCCACAAATTTATTTACGGAAGTACAATGTACCCACATTGCACTCAATTCCCCTTAATGGTGTGATTAAAATATTGAGAATCATTAATAAATTGATCCCATATTATATAATACTCCGATTTTGATAGAGTTGCATTTTTAGAAGCAAGAAAAAAGGGGTATTGTGGAGGTATCAAAGCATATTAGTCTTGATTTCTCTTGCTGCTACATAAAGTGGTTTTGTGAAACAAGTGCATTGGAAAGGTGATATTTCTAGAAAAGTGAAATTCACAATTGATAGGTATATATAGTTATACCTACAAGAAAAGCACAGTTGTGATTGTTTTTTGTGAAAGAAAAATTATACATCAAAAAGACAATTTTTTTGCTTCAATTAGAAAAAAAAAGAAAAGAGTTTCATCTAAAATCAAAAGCAATTTGGTATATTGGAGCAGACTTATCAAATTCATGCGGTATGCTTCAAGTTCAGGTGAGTCACTTTTTAATTCTTTTCTAATTTTATTTTGAATGATAATTTTTTTTTGGGGGAAAAATGGAAATTAGTAATTTACTTCTCAGTAGCACGTGGTGCGTCACACAATTTTGAGTCTTGTTTTGCTATATGTACTAACACCATGATAAAATATTCTTTTATTTGATAAGATAAATTTTGGCGTCTTTAATCAAAATTTAACTATACTATATTATTAGAATATATTTTCGCACTGTAAGCATTTTTTTCTACAATCGCCTTTTCTGCCAGATGCGTACGTTAATCAATCGGGTGGCCTGTTTGACCTGCTAACCCATGGAATATTGACAAATAATGTTTATAAAACAAGACGTGATAATTTCTATTATCTTCCGGTATACTTATATATTCTTGATTATATATAATCATACGTGCTTCATCATAATGTTGGTATATATACTCAATTCCAAATCATCAACATATTACATGCAAAGCAAGTCTTTTCTTATTACCTAACTTTTCAATAATAGTTTATCAAATGAAATTAGAGTAAAATTAATAAAGATTAAATGGGGGATTAGATAAGATTCCTTGTGAATGTCGAACAAATACATTTTTTTTATCATTTAACAATTTATAATTAATCCAAATTTGCTGATTTTATGTGAATAAAAATATCATAAAAAGTTCTTACGTACTTTCATAAAAAAGTTTAGAACTTTTTGCACAAAATTTCAAGTAAATTAAATAAATTCCAGTATTTTGTCCTAATTAAAATGTTATTCTCACAGCAAAGAGATTGTTTTTTGTTTTAAGAAAGTGAACATGTAATAAAAAAAGAAGTTTCTTTGTGTAGGACACCCCATATAGTATACGTCCCTCTACCACCAAGTGAAATCACGTAAAATATAATAGATATTTGACCTAAAAAATCATTGTACTTTTTTTATAGCAAAAAAAATATGAAACTAAAACTTAACTTTCAATATTTATACATAATAAATACAAAGATTACAATCAAATAGAGTCATATCCTGAGTAATTAGTGAAACATTATTGAGGTCAAATGCGTTTAAAGTTGTATTTTTTAATACTCAATTGAGTATATATATTTTGAAATGATCATCGTGGCGTAAAATGGAAATATAGGGAAGTGCGAAAACAACGAAAGTAACCCATTATTTACAAAAAATAAACCCAACTCACTGAATCACGGATGATTTAGATGGTAGAATTATGTATTTTACAAAACTATTTTAAATATATTAATAAAATGGAAATAAGTGAAATTTCAAATAAATTAAAACTATTTAATTCTCAAATTTACCTTGAAACTATAAAGTTTCTTTAAAGGTATAGTACACGTCCTATAGTTTGAGAAATACGCTTTCATTTTAGATACATCCTCTCTCATCTTTCTCATCTCTTTACTCTCTTATACTGTATGTTATGTACCTACCTATAGGTATTACGAAACATTCAGAGGATTTTATTGATCGGCGCATTAAATTTGACACATCCCTAAAAACATGAACACTATAGTTAGATTATATCAATCAAACAAAAATTCAGATGATAAAAAAGAGAAATTTAATTTCGATAAAACATTTTTTTTCTTTTTGAAATATTCTCAGCTAAAATGCTGAATTAAGGAAAATATAAAAATAATAGTATGTAGTACTATATGGGATGGTTTGGTTAAAGAAAGAAAAAATTATCACATACTGAGGTCATCAGGGTCTCTTTACTATGCTGTAGCAGCTCTGATTTATTTTTAGTTCTTTCTATCTCTCTCTTTATGTGTAGAATATACATATATCATTTTTCTTTTAATTGCTTAATCATGCAATGCAATAAGGAACACATAATGCTTACTAATCAAAATTAATTCTTTTTTATTTATATACATATCGGTTCAAATTTCCGTTTATGCTTATTTGAAGACAAAAAGAAATGTCCAACTGCTTAGAAAAGAAATTTTGAGAAGAAAATCATTTGTCGAGAAAGCATTCTTACATATACATTGCGATAGTATTCATCCATGACCTCATCAACTCAACAGGGTCAGGTGTGTCTCCATGGGCTGGATGCTGCGCCAAGACTATGTGTATATACAGGCAAACATGTAATATTTATTTACTTTGTTCCTTTTCCTTTAATTTCGTTGGCCTCGTAAATGATTGATTTTATTACTTAATAGAAAATGAATTTATTTGTGCATTATATATTTGCATACTTGGGGAAATTCCTCATTTTTATACATAGAAAACAGCAAAATTCCTCAGTGGGGAACGCCATTAACAAAGAAACTGTCCGTAGTCTCACCAAGAAAATAGAGAGGGAGAGAGAAAGAGCACGAATTTTATATCAATCATATACATACATAGTCAGAGAGGGTTCAATAAAATATTTCTCTTTATAATTTTTTATCCATCTCTTTCTATTTCCCATGTATATTTACGTTTTTCTCGGTTTATCGTTGCATAGAAAGACCTATAGGGGAGCATGGGGTTAGAGAAATTGGGAAATTTTTCAGTTTCTCTTCTACATAGAAAAAGAATTATATTATGAAGGTCTAGGCTGATAAATTGTCATATATATATGGTTAAGTCTAAAAGCTTAGATAGGTTTATGGAACTTGGTTAACTTACCCCATGCTCCCCTTTTTACTTATTAAACTCTCTCTCTGAGAGAGTGTAAGAATGCGCAAGTTTCATTATATTTGACGGTCTCTCTGTGAGAAATTTTTTCAGTCTTGACTAGTTATTCGGTGAGTGAGGTCCACATAATGTAGAGGTAGTGTGTAGAGGCTACATTTACTTGGTGGAACAAGTATCTCTAGATAGAGAAGGAATACTTAAATTTGTTATAGAGGAGACCGCGAGTGTGAGCAAGAGAGATTTAATTGTGACGATGGTTGGAAGTGAGGTGGAAAAGAATTTGTGTTGATTTTCTGTGTGTATTGTTGAAATAAATCATACGATATTCTAAGCGACAAATCATCTCATTCCCTTGCATTTTTTTTTATGTATAAATAAAACATAAAAGAAATTACCTTTGCTATGCAAATATTAATTAATTCCTTTGTCCCATAATCCGGAATTTTATGTCGTTTTCGTTAATTTCGTATTGGAAGAGCAACTTAATTAGAAATTGAATGTCACTGTGGGTAATGATTCTTGAAAGATTTTTTTTCATTCTTTAAGAATATTGAAAACAACTAAATTTTTTTCTTCGCTTTGAGATTTATTTTTAATTCAACTCACGTTTAAATAAAATTAAGATTCCACATGCATGGCAATATTAAATAATTAATAAATTATTTATTAGGTATTCAAAATACACTTTAATGAGCTTTTTTTTTTCAAATGAAAAGTATAGAAAAAGCTTTTGGCAAAAGTTAATATGGAATTGAAATTCAAAAAATAATGTAAAAAAATCTTCAGGGCATAAAAAAGTCCATGTCTATTGATTTCACTGATTTTCAAGCCAAAGAGAAAAAACGCCCACATGTTCAATACTCTTCATGCAAAGAAATTTCATGTTATTTGATTTTATTTGGTATTTTTATTGTTTTTTTTTAAAGAGATGCCTACCTATACGTTTATAAATAAATCGTGTGAAACCATGCGAGTATATTCACCTTATAAAATTGAGAATTCAAATAATTAACAGCACTCTGTATTAAAACATAATGTTCTTTTTTTGAACTTTGATAGTTTATTTGAAAACATTTAGACACAATTTGCAGAAAAAATGTGTTTGTCGTTTAATGAACTACCTTTAAAAATATCGAGTAGAGAAAAAGTTTATTTACGTGCAGGAGATTCGATAATAAATCTAAGAAGATCACAGTATCATCAAATTATGTAATTTTCATAATAATTATGCGGGAAACTGTAGGGGAGACAGAGAAAATATCCTCTTAGATTGTTCACCAAGTTTGCATACTTCACATATTTATGTGCAATATATAATTGGTGATGCAGATCAATATCGAAGTCAATTGCCAAAAATTCTTTCAATTCCACACCGAGTGTTGTTTTTTTTTGCTCTCTAAAGCGCTATGCTTTCAATGTTTGGTGAAGTGATAAATTTTTTTCATTGTAAATAAATCAATTTCTGATTTGTTTGCATCCAAAGCGAATCTTTAAATGTTAAAAGAAAAAATAAATTTCATGTAATTGAGCTTTTATATTTTGTAGAATTTTCTTTTCAATTACTTCCAAAGAAGGATGATAAAGAAAATAATTACAAAAGTGAAACTTAATGCAATTTAAATATACATATAGGTATTTTTTTATGAATCTACCCGTTCTACATTCAATGATTTATTACACTTTTGCTAAATAACTCTATTTTGTTCACATATCGTATTGCAGAAATTCTGCCAATTAGATAATTTTAGCTCTCTCTCTGCATTTTTTAGATCAAGTTTTTTCTTTTTATAGTACTCGCCAAATTTTTTTGTACTGATTTATCAAGAATATTTTCTCTTTTCTTTTTTATTTCTAAACTTGGAACCAAAAGTGTTTGATTTAAAGCATTTTCTTCTACTCCAATTAAAAGAACTTCTAAATTATGTACTTACATCAAGTGAATACGTAAAAGATAAGAATGGAAAAAATTAGGCATCTCACGTGAATTTATTGATAATTTTATACAGTGAAAAAGAAAAAGAAAACAACTCAAAAGAATCATGTTGGAACGAGAACTTGTAAGTGTTTTTTTTAACGATGCTCATTCAATTATAAGAAATAATAATGTAGATTTGAGAATTCTATTTCATTTAGAACCATTACGTAGGTATATTGTGAACTTTGCATTACAATGACCAACAAATACGGCAATAGAATAATTTTAACCCTTTGGTGTCCAATAGATCTCATGCTAATTCAGTGAACATTTATTTCAAAGTTAGAAATGTTCTTAATTCACATACTAAAGCAGATAAGATTTAACGACCGTGATTGTGTAAGAGAAAATCGTCGGAAAAGCAGTCAGGAAAGGGACTAGAAAAACGCAGCTTTTCTGCATTCAGCGACGTTTCCAATAATTTATATTTATTCTCAAGCTCTAGGGATACACAAATTTTACACAGTTGGATTAATAAGATTCCTTCTTACATACTAAAGGCCGTTAGATGACTTGAAGGACTAATAAGTGTCCTCTGAAAGAATAAATTACATATTTCAATGTTTGAGAGTGTCCTGTGATCGTAAAAGGGTTAAAAAAAAGTAATGAGTACTAAAGAGTTATTGAAAAATTTCATATTGATAACAAGAAATTGGAATAGTTTTAATTTATATTCCACATTGTAATTTAATTTAACCAAAAACGTAAAATTAATGGAATTTCTTCGAGGAATCACGTCTTGTGATTCTATTAATGACCTTGTATATATTCTTGAGAGGAATAAACTTGAAAGAGATTTTTTTTGTAATTTGTGTGTGATCACTGGTCTTTGATATATTTTTTTTAACTAATTAAGAGGCAATGTGGAATTGATTTTATTTTCTTACTTGTAATTTATTATCAAATAATAATCACTTCCCTATTTGCTTTTAATAATAGGAAGTGCTCGTATTGAAAATCCAATGTTACGGTTGCTAAAAATAAAATGGCCACAATTATTTTTAGAAGACAAAAGTGCGACGGCAAAACCCCTCTTGGATTTGATTTAAGGTACCCCCACACCCACAAAGAATATGTTACCTATGTATATGCGAACAAGAGGACGAAGGAAAAGTACGAAAACTGCTTGACGTGGGGGTGATGCCACAGCAACAATTCGAGCTTCAATCAAATGTGTTACATGCCTAATATAATAATACCTCTATACATACCTATAACACGATGCGAGTGACATTGGATTTCTAATGAAAAAGAATTATATCAATGGGGTAGTTAAATGATTAGGAGAATTCTCTTTTTTTTATTTTGAGATTTAAAAATAATTTAGGAAAAATCTCTAAAATTTTTGTAGAGGTTTCTTTATTTTTATTCTTGAAAATCCAATTATTGAGACATCAATGTGCATCAATGTTTACACAGCGAGTCACGTGAATCACAGCTAAAGTGGTTTTTTTTTAACCTATAATTGAATTAAATCTGAACTTGAGAGTATAAAGAGGGTACATATATAGCTTTTAGGAAGTATTAAAAATATGATTTTTCTTTCCTTTCTATATGTTTAGTTTATTAATATCTAAAATATGTATTGTTGTGTATATAATATTATTATAGTGTCATTGTCAATAACAAAATTCATTTCTCTTTCTTTTTGAAAAGAATAACAAGAGATTTCTTTCCTATTGTCTACAGGTGCAAATAGACAATGAAAAGTGCCGAAGGGAACGCGAAGTTTGTTTATCGGGATCGCGAATTGATCTCTCTTCCCTCTGTGGTGGACAAAGAAGCGGTAGAAATGGGACTTTGGATCCCCTGGGGAACACCCTACCGCCCCTTAGTCCCCAAAGTAATAACAATTCATCATCCATGGATCACCTTGATACAACTAAATCAATTCCAATGACACCCACAGGTAAAAGATTTCAAATAAAAAGTATTACATTTTTTTATTAAATGAATATCTTTTGTTAATTTGTGTGTAGAAGTACTGGAACTCTACAATAGCCGATTAACCGAATACGAACGTCAAGAAGTTGAAAAGTATCCAGAAATTTGGTATCTTGGTTTAGATGCATGCAAGATTAATGCTAAACCAGGAACTGCCCTCAACTGTGGGTATGATTACGACAATGGAAGTTACAATAAGGTAAAATAAATAGTCTTTTGATAATATTAAATATTTTTTATTGTTAATTTTTCTTTAAAATTTCATAGGTGGTCCATGACCATATCAGCTATAGATATGAAATTCTTGAGGTCATTGGTAAAGGAAGTTTCGGGCAGGTGATTCGAGCTCTTGACCACAAAACAAATCAACATGTTGCAATTAAAATCATAAGGAATAAGAAAAGATTCCACCATCAAGCATTGGTGGAAGTGAAAATTCTGGAAGAACTGCGAAAGAAAGAGTAAATTTTAAATTCAAATTTAATGAGTTTTATTTTTAAAATTAATTTTCGCTCTTTAATATTTTGATTTTCAGTAAGGATGGATCTCACAACGTTATCCACATGTTGGACTATTTCTACTTCCGGAATCACCTCTGTATCACATTTGAGCTGATGAGGTATTTAATATTCTTTAATTTCCTAAAGATTTATTTTTTTTATCATAATTCTTCTGCATTCATGCAAAGAAATTTAATGCGCAACTTTGAAAAATCTTTCCTCAATTGTATACGTAGATAGGTACACATAATACAAACATACATATGTCAAGGGTTGTTATTTGAATTATGAAATAAAATAAACATAATTTCTACTTTTAACGATAGTCATGTTGTGAGTCATCAAAATTTGTCAGGTTGCACATAACAATTTCGCATACCTACTTAATACATATAATATTTGTATAATGGTTAAAAAGGAAGCAAAATTTCCGTTCATCGATGATTTTTCAATTGAAGAATAATTGTCAACAAGCATGCACGTGTCTTCGTAACTATGTGTAGTATATTTTTACTAACAGTCTGTAACATGCATATTGAATTAGACTTACAAATTACCTTCATAAATCCTATATATACATATTACTATATACTATACATATACATAAAATTTATGTACAAAATGTATCTATTGCGGAATAATACAAAAATTGAAGGGGTTGGAAAAGAGAAGCTTTAATCCCCAAAAGAAGTTACAATAAAAATTGATATAACGCAAATATTAGGAATTGATTCATTCTCTTATTATTATTATTATATACACGCGTGTTGTTTCTTTCCTTGATTGAAAAGCAAAATATAACAAGTTGATTAATTATTTCCATGACAAAGCACATCTCCTTCTTAGTGAGATTGTGACATTCTATTTCTAACATTTCTTGCATAATCTCATGCTAAAAACATCCATTATTCTTTACGCTTATACAATGAAAAGGTGACAATTCTAAATACGTATACATACCTATCTATTTACTTACATATACTTGACCATTTTTAAAGATTTTTTTTAGTACTGAATGTATTTAATTTAATTTATTCTTTTCAGTCTGAATCTGTATGAATTGATAAAGAAGAACAACTACCAAGGATTCAGTTTGAGTCTTATAAGGAGATTTTGTAACTCCATAATCAAATGTCTCAGGCTCTTATATCAAGAAAATATTATTCACTGTGATTTAAAGCCTGTAAGTTTTTAAAAAAAGAAATAATTGGATTTACTCAGAAATTTACAATTTAATTTGACTTTATTTTTAAAAGGAAAACGTGTTGCTTAAGCAACGTGGTAGTAGCTCTATTAAGGTGATTGACTTTGGAAGCTCCTGCTATGCACACCGTAAGGTTTACACCTACATTCAATCACGTTTCTACAGATCACCAGAAGTTATTCTTGGATTACCCTATGGTACACCAATTGATATGTGGAGTCTTGGTAAATATATTTCTGGAATATTTTTTTTCTCCTCAATTAAACAAAAAAAAAGTTTTTTTCTTAAATGTTATTCTTAAATTTTTTAGGCTGTATATTAGCTGAATTATATACAGGTTATCCACTATTTCCTGGTGAAAATGAAGCTGAACAATTAGCGTGCATTATGGAAGTAATAGGCCTACCACCAGAAGACTTGATAAATCAGGCAACACGAAAGCGTCTTTTCTTCGGTAATTAAATTAAATCAATATTAGAAAATAAATATTTTAAAATAAAGAAAAATATTTAAATTAATTTGTTTTTCCTTTATTTCTTAATATTTAAAGATTCTCGAGGGAGTCCAAGGAGTGTTATAAATTCCAAAGGAAGAAAGAGAAAGCCCGGATCGAGAACTTTATCATCTGCTCTCCGCTGTAGTGACAGCTTATTTGTAGATTTCGTCAATCGTTGTCTAGAGTAAGTTTGTGTTAAAAATATTCTTTTTTTTTCGGGAATAATTTTATTTCTTTTAATTTTTTAGATGGGACTATACAAAGAGAATGACACCTGATGAAGCATCACGACACGAATGGCTACTACCTAGTGGATCATCAATATTCAACCACTCCAAGGTTATCAATCGTGAACAATCGCAAGATACGGAAAATTCTACAAGTGATAATCAACAAGTTGGTCCCGTTGGACAGTCAACCACACTACTGCAACCAAAGCAACAGAGATCCCTTTTGCAGACACCCAATATGACACTACCAGAGTTGAAGACACCATCAACGAGAAATGCCCCAAAGACAGCTGGAGAACGGCCTAAAGGTAGGGAATTGCTACGATGTGTCCTGCTGAATCCACCTAATATCGGGGATTCTTCCGCAGGCCTGACCTCATCTACGAGTAATCTCGAAAGTGTTGCGTCGGTTGCTAATCAGCCGCATGGTCAGTATTCACTACATCGATCCTACCATGTACGAAAATCAACGACCAATGTCACACAGGGGAGTGCCAAGTATAGTAGTGGAATGTCACATTCGCAAAGTACGGGGGATGTTACTGCAATGTTTGGGCGAGCTTGACCGCGCTGTGAGCCAATTTTGACCAGAACGAAAATTGATGGTGGACAAAAACTAGTCAGCATCGTAGGCAATCGCATAAATTGGTGACGATAAAGGAAACAATATTGAGGGAAGCGCTCTTAATCATCAATCAATGTGTGATATTATATTAATGTTTTATTCATTTTATTCCTCTCGTAAATTATGAAAACAAAACGTATACCTAGCATACCTAGTTGCATGCTAAATATAGGTATTACATCTTTTCACTCATTAGTATCATAAATTAGTTACCCAGTATTGTTTGTCATCCATTTCCAGAACTTTGAAAACTGAAGCATGATACAGTTTTTTTTTTAAATTAAAATTTGGATAAAATAATGTAGCAAAAAATGTATCCCTTTGCTCTAATAATTTTGAACATGTTTAAATGGAAATATTCATTACAAAACCATTCCATAGTATTGAGCAGACCATAATACAAATTAAACTTAACCATTTCCATGCAATCAATAGATTAGATTCTTCGAAAGTAAATTTATTTTCTGCCAAATATGGTGTAAAGAGAACTATATCACTGCTTTATTTCTTCTTTATTGAAAGTATATGTATGTAAATGTAGGTACCTATACAATGTAAATTTTATCTAAAAACAATATTATAATTACATATAGGATGGCTAGTAGGTTGGATTATGATTTTATCAACTAAAACATTTTGATTGGAGTGAGATATTTGAAAAATTCTTTTACTAAAAGGTGCGTGAATTCTTTATTTGCTTTTTATTTGAAGTCAAAGTCAAAATCTTAAGATTTGTATCAAAATATGGAAATTACCGACAAAGACGTTTTATAGTTTCTTAAAATTTTAGTTTGCTTGCGACGTTCCTCGAGCATTTAAATATTTTGAAAGAAATGAGTCAATTTGAATTACATTTGGATTTTTGCTACAGTCTTCTTAAATATCCTCCAGACAAAAACCCTCCCATTCAGCGGGAATGAAATCCTTCAAATTTAGAATTTCTTCTGAAATTTCTAGTATTTTTGGGACCCAATGATAGACTTTTTTGTAAATTAATTCGTTCAAAAGTTTTTTTTCCTTCTACAAAAACATCCCCTAGCTCATTGTAATTTGATGATTTTATCACGCGTCTTTTGTCGTCAGAATTTTTTAGATATCTCAATCCTATCAAAAGTTATTAGATGGTAAAATCATGTTCTAACTTCTTGGCCACCCTATAGATATGTTTGTTGTATTATCCAACCTATGCTTCATATTCTTTTTCAAAAAAAAAAAAACTCCACAAATAAGAAATAAAAAAATCTGACCTACACAACTTGTATAAAGTATACTTATACATATATACATATTATTTCCTCTAGAAGTCGGATAAAATTTATATAGTTCATAGTCTTAAAATATTGGTATGTATTTGCAGTTTTAGTGTATGTAAATAATTAAATATTATAAGCCCACTACATCATGTCTTTGGATTGCTAGTGGCTAAAAAGTCGATTATTTAACATAATTTGTCATGAAAGACACGTATAAAGTTTTTCTTGTGCTAATTTTGTCTTTCCCAAACTTGCATGCTGGATATCTCAGGTACGGATTTACAGATATATAGTGCTGATTTTTTTCTTCAAATTTAATATAGTAAAAATATGTAAAACTTTTCACATGATGAGGTGGTCTTAATATAATTGTTTAAAAAAATAAAATTTTTGCATAAACAACCAAAAGTGATAGGAAACATGGAATATATACTCGTATTTAAATAAAATAGGATACAAAATATAGTGTTCGAAATCATGTAACAAAACTGTGTATTCTTTAAGACTGTTCTGCTCTCCTATAACTTTTCAATATATAAAAAAGTAAAAGAATTAAATAAAATTAAAATTTAGATTGTCAAAAAAATATTTCTAGCTGTATTATAAGTACCTACATAAATTGTGTATTAATATTTATATATTATAAAGTATGTAATTCTATATATTACTATAAAATCATGTTAAAGAAAAGAAAAAAAAAACATGTAATGAGAGTTAGTTGTGTACATAATGTAAAGACAGTAGATAGTTAATTTCACATACTAAATACAAATTCTGAATAAATGTTTTAGACATATTTTAATTATTTTGTCTACAAAACAGTTTAACTGCAGATCGCCCTCAAAAAAATTCAGGAAGTCTAGGATTTTTTTCAGGGTGTTAAAAAAACATTCTCCTAGTATAGAATTTTAGAAAAGAAACGTCATTCGTTAAAAAAAATTAAATATCAAGGATTGAAAAATTAACGATAAAAATAAAAAAAAATTAACCCTTCCTTCAAAGTTTTAATCCTGAAGAATGTTTAAGTTCGTTTTTTTACGATTATAGATATTACCAATCTGTGCTTGTTTTAATGATTTTCTCTAGCATTTGCATAGAAGAAATTCCTACTAAAACAAGACAGACCATCGCGAAGACGTTGATGGGTTTACCTTCCAGCAGGCAAAAATTTTCTTGCATTCACAAATTATTTCTCCATAAGCTCTTTTTTTTCTCTTTTAGAGTGAGAGTCGTGCTATCGCGAGAGTCTCTCGTGCTCACGTTTAATTCGTTGGTAAAAAGAGAAAGAAGTTTTTAATACAAAATCTTCCAACTATCCATTCAGTTCATGTGTGAACGTCGGTTGGAAAGGTAACAAGAGACTCTCTTCTGTGGGAAATCTGCAGATTACTCCATCTTCCAAACTAATTGGTGTTCAGCATCTTTTGCATTTCCGTATCTTGGCACTCACCACACACAGAAAAAAAAATTGAGTTGTCATTTTGTGGAGTAAAAGAAGAAAGTGACTGTCTGTGAATATTTGTGTGGTACATGCAATACCAATTTTTTTTGCTGTGATAAAAATATTTTTTCTTTATGGTACAAAGTGCAAGTGGTTCTTCTGGAATACAAAACATGACTTTAATTACCAGGCTAATTATTTTATGTTGCTGCATGATAGCATCGTCAACACCACAACCTCTTGGACCATCTTCTCCAAATGTAAGAATTCAATGAAATTTGCTGCAAAAGTTTTTTTTCCATCAAAAGCTCTTTTCTTTTGAAATATTTTCTTGTACCAAAAAGGATTTTTTTCTGTTTATTTAAAAAATAAAAGTGATTTCTTATCCACGCAATAGTGAAAATATATTTTTTAAAAAAATTGATCTCAGAGGTCATCAAAATCGTGTATCTTTCACATCGTGAAAATTCTCTTTTATATACATAGTAGTGGGTATATCATTCCTTATGCTCTCCGTCTCATCTTGACCTACTGCAAGGTATTCATTGTCTCAAAGGCAGCTTCTGATAATGGCCACTTGCTTACAAACCGATTAACATAAATGCACTTTACATACATACAATATTATGTACATTATAGGGGTACATACATATCTCATACTATGTACCAAAACCATCTCTTTGCTTCCTTTTTAGAAAGAAACGCGAAACTGATGAAAGAGAAACATCAACTATTTGTATGTGGGTTGTGTGGGGAAATTTTCTGCAGCATTCCACTGCTCATCATCTTTCGTTCGTTAAGGTTTTCTTTTTAATTTCTTCTTCTTCACTTCTAATGCCTCTCATTCGTCCATGACGAATAAAATAATTTTTCTGTATCCTAATTTTGGTTTTTTTTTTCCTCTATAAATTCTATAAATTATGACGTACGTGGAGTTATTTAAACCTTAAAAGCTCTTGAAAAATGAAAGGTATGATATGCAGTTATTTTAAACCAAAAGCACTCATGAATGATTAAGCTTTCTTAATTAATCATAATTACATATAATGGTCTAACAGGTTAACAAATTTCCTGAAAATGTTTGGCTTTTAGTTTAGCACGTGATATAAAATTATTTTAAATCTATTTTAGGGTATTTTATTATTTTATTTTTATGCTGAAAATTCACAAAAAAAGTTTAAAAATCAACGATTTTTTTTTATATTTTATATTAAAGTGAAAAATAGTAAAAAGTAATTAAGCTTACCTGCCTATTTAAATGCTACATATAAACAGAAAATAATCTTCATGTAAAAGGACGAATTTAATTGAAAGAAGAAAAAGAATCAAAATTCCGTACAAGGAATAAAATGATTATATTGGATCTTTTATTAATCACAATAACCTAAATACTTCCGTTGGAAAGCCTCTCAAATTTACACATACACACACTTATTATGTACGTACATATAGGTATATATTTAAAAGAAATCTTCTGCTAAGACTCTTTCTCACAGTGCAGTGAATATATTTCTTTCGTCGCATCACCGCAAACTTCCAACCACTTTATGGACAATATGTATTTGACTGTGATTTTGTATAATTACGAGTGAAATTGGCATTTTTCACCAATTTTCTTTTGTGCTCTTCTGGGGGCTTTTTTTGCTGCTGCCTCGAAGTGCGTAAGCTTAATTTGATATTAACCACGTGGTTTAGATTGTTTTTTTTTAATAAGAAGGAGAGAAGGAAGATCATGCAAGGATAGAAATTAATCTCTGAGACTGACTAAGAAACATTTTATTTTTTTAACACAACGGATAGTTTTGTTTCGAAGAATATTTATTAATGATCTTGAAATAGTGGCTAAAGAGGAAATTAAAATCCTCCTTTAGACATATTATATGCATAATTTTTTCATGATTGGTAGGTATAATATTTGTGCGAATACCGATGAAACTTCTTCACTTTCTTTTCGCTAACGCGGAGATAGTTTCTGAATATATTTTTTGTCGTATAATAAATACGGATCTGTGGTCAACAATGATCAAGTTGGCAGTTTCAATATACCTACTTATATACATATATAGTATGCTATGTACATAAGTAAACATACTATACATATATAAGTATATAGCTATAGACATTACATCTGTTTGGAGAAAGACATGAAGTTTCGCACGCTGGATGAAAATGTCGAAATATCACCAAATAAGAAAGAAAATAAGCACAAGATGAACACAATGTGAAGATTTGTAGGTATCTATCTATACTCAATACCATTACAAAAGTGAGAGTGATTTTTTTTGCTGAAATTTATTAGGAACACGATCTTCACGATATTCAATAATAATAATGCTCCATGTCTCCTACATTATTTTGTGATCTACCTTTTTTGTTTCAACCACACAAAAAATGCATGATTGTACTTAAATGGAATAGTTTGAATTTATCAAAAGGACCCATTGTACATTCATGAGTCATCTATGGAGAAAAAAAATTAGGAAATATGTCTTATTCATTTTTAATAAATAAAAAAAAGCATTGGGGATAAATCGAAGATTTTGCATTTTTCATTGCAAGGGGTGTTTATCTGGCGAATATTTTGGTTTTTCAAGCGAATTATTCGAATATTTCCGAAGATTTACATAAATATCTTTTTCTAAAAACCGAACGTAATATCCAAAAACGTATTTAGGACTTTTTTGGTTTGAATTTGGTCTTTTTTTTGGGTTCATTTTATTACTTTTTAGCAAAAATTTACTGCTTTTCCGTTTGAATTTAGTTCTCTTTTAGACTCTAATGATTTTTTTTTTAAAGTTTTGTTCCTCAATTTGTGCTGTGTTTAGTCTCTTTTTCCGGTTGAATCTACTACTTTTCCGTTTAATTTAAATGTTTTTATGCTTAAATTTAGCATTTTAGGCTTAGACTTATATTTGAATTTTCTTGACAAATTATCCGAATATTTCCGAAGATCCGAATAATTTCATCCAGATAAACTCCCCTTGTTCCATAGCGATAGAGCAAAATTTATAGGTCATTGGTGAGGGAAATTTTCCGCTTTAAATTTTCTTCTCAGGACATTTTGCTCTATTTAACAGAGAACTATGATATTTTGAGCTTTTCCTAAACCCCTGAGAAGCTTTTCTTTACCCTGCTCTCCCTCGCAGCTCTCCTTTCTTCTAGATTATTTTTAAAGAAGAAAAAATCTAAATTTTCCCACAATTTTCCTTTTATACACACAGATATTCTTAATGAAGTAAAAAGTATTTTTTTCATTGCAATGTATAGCTGTAAAAAAAATTAAACATTAGTTAGGGTATAATACGGAGAAAATAACAAAGAAAATAGACTTTGATTGCTCAACTTTTGGAAATTGCACGATGAGGAGATTTTCTTGCAGATGCCAAAGATGTGTTGGTGGTATGAATTCAAAATAGCGTGACCCAACATTATTTAGAGCGAAGATGTGCAGTGCAAAATAAAAATCTCACAGATGCTCTTTTTTTTCAAAGTTAATTGCTGCACAAACTGAATTCTTACGCCAATTACAATGTATAAATACACATAAATTGCTAATTTACTAATACAATCAATAATGAGTATTTTACAATTTTTATTTCAAAGGAAAAAAAATAAAGTAAAGAAGAAGATTCCTCATTCATTTTCATGGATCAATTGGATTAATCTTTAATTGATCTGAGGTTATCTGTAATCAATTAAAAGCGACAAGATAGTATTATGGATCAATCAATTAATCGAATTAATAATGAAAATTCAATAAAATAAAATAAAATCACAGCAAAAAAAGAAATAAGTAAAAAAAAAAGAAGATCGTGGTAGAAATTTTACTTTTACTCGCAGAGTAGATAAATTAGTATAATATTGTAATTTTATTTTAATGTTTTATTAGCATATTCGTCTCATAAAGTGAATGTCACACTAACCCAGAGTTGTACGGTATGGCACCTAAAAATTCCATAAAGTTTTTTTTTTCTTAATTTAAAAATTATCAACGATACATTATGCATATTATTGGCCTATTAAGCATCGACCCAGTTGCCTGCATTAGTGTTAAGATAGATACCTCAATGCTGAGTGAGAAGAAAAATCTAGCAAGAAATCATTTCTCAAATGTCGTGATGCTGTAGTTTTTCTTACTAAAAAAAAAAAGATTTTAAAGTGTTCAAATTAATGATATTTCAATCACAAATTTAAGCTTGAAATATAACTTAAAAACCTTGTCATCTTACCTTAGACCATATGATAATGCCTCATGCCAAACTAAAGCTAAATCATCAATATATTCAGGTTAAATCCCATTGAAGATGCTACTTTGTCAATGTAAAGAAAATTGGCAATATAGTGTTTATTGCAAGACGTTTGTCTTTTATTAAATTAAAAGAAAAAAAAATGCTTTCATGCTATTTAATTTGTTTTTGAAAGATCATCAGGTATATCATTTATATATCTTCGACTTACCCATCGTGGATTTTTATATTGCTTTTTTTTATTAACAGGTAAAACGTTAAATCTTTCTCTCTTTCGTTATACGATTCCATTAACATTTTTTTTACACAGTTTCTGATGATGCTTTTCAGATAACAGGTACTAAAGGAGCAATATACATATATAATATATCACATACCACGTATATACAAACAGTGTAATATATTGAAACAGCTTTTTAGCATTCACAACTACCGCAATCGCTGAAGATGAGGAGAGAAAGTATTCGGGGTCTTGTGAAGTATTTTCGAAAAAAAAAATTTTTTTTTGAAGATTAATATACTTGTTCATTTACCTTTAGCAAATAAAATAAAATAATTATTAAAAGAAAAAATACCTGTGAGGTGACAATAACACGTTCCAATATTTTTTTAAAGGAAATTTGTATGATTTTTTTTTACAGATAAAAATGTAATAATTGCAATCAAACTATTTACTTTAAGAAAAAAAATGAGAAAGAATTAAATTGTTGCTAACGAAAGAATTTATACCATTTCAATGTGATTGCTTTACAATACATATGCACAGGTATATATAAAATGAAAAATTGGGTTAGTGAACTTATTGGGAAAGCCTTTCATTTTCAACTGAATAGAATCGCGTGAGAAGATGTCTCTCCACACAGACTTAACTGAAAACAATATTTTTAAATCACATCTAATGAAAAGATAATAATCGGTGCAAAATTGTTCAGCTCATTAATATTCATTTCTTTTTCTTCTATTTTCCCAGTACATCACACTCTTTTACTCTCTTCTTTTCTTTCTCAACAACTGCGTCGTATAGTATATATAGCGACAGTGGGGACGCCTGGTTAAATTTCTGTAATATGTGTGTAAATCTCACGTAGGAAAGGAATTTATGCTATTGATGATTCGTTTATTTTTTGCAATTTTCTTGTGTGACATGTGCACATCATTTTTTTTCTCCATTAGGTACGTAGTTTTTACTGATTAGTGCGCACGTTTACGAAATAAATTTGTATATGTACACTTATCTATGTATTTTATTTTGTGATGTCTGCAATTTCCAGATTTGTGCTAAAAGTGAAAGGAAATAAGATTCCTATTCACAGTTTTTATAGCTTTCAAATTCAACTTGAAGCAAGCACGCTATAGCGACCATTCCTCCTGAATGTGCCATCGTTTTAAATTTTAAAAGCAAATAACAAGATAAAGCTTTTAGTAGTTAAATGATAAAATTTACAAAAATTAATTATACTAATTTTTTCCACTATATGTAGCAGATGAGAGCTTAGCATAAACATTATGCTTATTGGTGTTGAAAGAAAAATAGTATTTTATTTACCTTTAAAAATTAATTGGAGTTTCCTAAAGGATTTATGTTTAATATTTTTTTCATTATGAAATAGTATAAATATAGTACTCTCACATGTAGTGCAATACATACATTATTATCGAATAAATATTAGGATAAGAGCTCTTAAACTGAGAGGTAAATGATGAAGAAACCTCTGCGCCTCACCCGTTCGTTGTGCATCAACTTTCATCTCACTTTCGTTTCGTTCAGTTTTTTGCCATGCATACATACATATATAAATTTCCCAAACATTATTTCATCTTTTACCTAAGTTTGCAAGTTTACCTTTTGTATGCGGCACAGATATTAAATTATAAAGTGAAAAAAAAGTGTCCATTGAGGAGAGCTTATTATTTCCATTCATGTCTGTTTCCGCATATATATCCAAATTAATATGTTTTTATTTATTTCTCATTGCGGAAGATGTGGTAATTTCCGTCGAAAATTACATCTTTTTCATCAACTCTTTCGTGGACACAAAAGAAAGAAAAGACAAAAAAAAGATTCCTCCAGTTGGTGGTACACCTGTGGAGGAACAGCAAAGAAAGTTTATTCAGGTCCATCTCGGATGTAATTTGAAAGATTGTTACGACACGCAATTTAAAGCACACAAAATACGCACATGACATGAGAATAGTTAGTATTTTATTCGAAATTATGTAATTCCAAAGGATTAATAAATACCAAACTGACCAAAATGGTAAAGTGTTAGAAAAGCTACCTAACTCGTTAGTCATCTTTATTTGTCGTACATTAGGTATATAGTAATTCTCTTCCTATATAAATGTAATGATGAAGCATCATTTATGCAATTTTAATTTATCGTACAAAGTCTCAAATTTACTAATTTCATCATAATTAATAAGAAAATAATATTTTTTTCTTTTCTTATTTAGACACCGAATCAGGCATCGAGAAGACAATTAACACCTGTCCAGCAAACACATATCCTTTCGGATATTCAACAGCACCAGCATCGCTTTAATATTCCCCAGAGTCCGAGTATTCCAGGAAAGACAACCTTCTTCCAGCAACCATCAATTTCTGTTGCTTTCCCCCCTCAAACGGCTTTCGTGCAAAATCGACAAGTTAATGGGGGTCAGGGAAACCAATTTCTCCTTGCACAGCAACAATCACAGAACACATATAGGAGTATTCTGCCAACAAGACAAGTAAATTCTATACACCAGCACCATACACAGACCAATTTTGTACCAAATTTCCAAACACAAACATTGCGACAGGCTGTGCCACCACAGAATCAATTTCAGCGCAGCGTACAGAATCAGGTGCATCAATCATTACCATTTGGAAATGTGCGTTTCCCATCGAATCAGTATCAAATTCAAATTTCACCTACACTTGGCCAACAATTACCAACTCTCACGTCATTACAGAGTCAAGGAGGATTTGCACAACCCCAAATTCCCGGGAATCCCGATCAATTGCTGCTGCAGCCACAATTTCCACCACTTGTCGATCAACAGCAACTACTCACGCAGCAACAGAATATTCAATTCCCCGTGCAACAGGGTATCCCCAATCAACAGGAACTCCTCAATCAACAGCCATTACCTCAGCAAACGCTACCACTTGGAAGCTTCCAGCAACTCCCATTGCTGCAGCAGGAGCAAGTTTTCCGGGATTTGCGTACAGACGAAGAGCGTCTGCGTGACCTAAGGGAACGTGAACGACTCATTCAGAAGCAAGAGCAATTTGTGCAGAAGCACTACCAGAAGCAACAAGCAAAGGCACAGAGGCTCCATCAGGAATTCCTACAGACACAGCAACAAATTAAATTGCAATCATTGCACAAAGCGAAACAACAAACTCTTCCACCCCATCTTACACCACGATACTCCAATAGCCGTACAATTGCTCCCCATGAACATGATACATTTCAGAAAGCTCTGAAGGAGTACCATGAACTTCATCCAACAACACCCACAACGTCCGCAGCTACGGAATCATCGACAGTTGCATTTTTACCCACAACCACCAAAAGGAGTAAAAATAGGTCAGAAATTACAATATCAACGCCGGAACAATTGGAGCAATTGCTACAGGGTCAGAGGATTTTTACACAACAAAAATCATCGGTGAAGGCCAAGAGTAAGGCAAAAGTTGGCAAAGGATTGGGTCGAGATGATCTCATAAGGCAATTGAAGTTAGCCCTTGCGGAGCAACCACAGGATTTACCACAGGGAAAGAACTACACATCAATGGATCTGGTGCTGCCGGATGGACAGAAGGTTCAAGTGATAAGAACGACAGATCCGAATCTTATTAAAAATGCCACACCACTTGCAGATGGGGAGTCAATCCTCACGCAACTTGCAAGTTCCCCACAAGCACCTGTTAATGTTTATGATGCATTAGCTAAAGGTGGTGTCCTCCCGCCTGGGGCAAATTTTGAAGTAATCAAACAAAATTCTGATGGAAATTTGGAAGAAGTGGCTCAGCTGCCACCGCAGAAGAAGGTCACATTTGTCTACCTCGAGGAGCAACAAGATGGAACTTACAAAGTACAGGGTGTAAAGGGAAATGGTGACAAGGAACCCCATACGTCGGGGACTGAAGTTGAAAATATAATTGAAAAGATTAAAAAGGGTGAAATTCAATTGCCACCACCATCAAATAAAGTTCAATACCAACCACCTCCAAAAGAAGAAGTATCTACCACGGAGGCTCCAGTGAGAAGCTCCTCTGCACCAGTTAGCCCAACATTCTCTTCAACATCTTCATACGACGACACGGCATATGTTTCATCGCCCCGTGCAACATCATCAAGGAGTACGTACGTTAATCCTGTATCTGTTTCACCATATTCCACAATTGCAACCCCAAGTAGTGAGAATAGTGTATACTACACGGGAGCACCCAGTATTAGGGTGCATAGCACAACACCAGCACCCTACAGATCAACTACATTCACCCCAGAAGCTGCTCCACTTGTTGAAACAACAATCTCGGCAACTGAACAAGTAACAACAACATCAAATGTTGGTACAACGACAAATACGGAAGAAATGGAATTGTCGACAATCCTCAAGAATAGTGGTTTGCATGCCATGGCGAAGTATCTAAAGCAATCGGGTCTCGATACGATTCTCAATGAAACAGGACCCTATACTATCTTTGCACCAACGGATAAAGCTTTCAAGAATCTCCTAGTTCAACTTGGTGGCCCGGAAAAGGCTGAAGAAAAATTCCGTAATAATCCTCGTCTTCTTAGTGGGGTGAGAAGAAAGCTCTTCAGCAGCAATTTTTTTTTTTACATAAAATATTTAAATAAATTAATGTTTTTATGTATTACACAGCTTCTTCTGCATCATGTAATCCCGGGATCCTTTGAGATAGCCAGTCTTCAGGATGAAATGACAGGAGTATCATTGGCAGGGACACAACTTAGGGTGAATCAGTATAAATTGCATGATGCTGAGTGGAATGATGTGAAGGTACCTAACTATTCTTCTCAGTTTAGTTCATGAGAAAGAAGAGCTTTTCTTGAGAGTTTTATTTCTTTTAAAACTTCTCCAATAGGTTACAACAATAAATGGTGCTATGGTGGTGCCAGATAAACAGGATATCACCATACCACAGGGTGTTACACAAGGTCTCGATAGAGTGATGTTCCCACTTCCTGTTGGAGATCTCTTGCAAACCCTTCAATCAGATCGTGAAAGGAGATTCACAACCTTCCTACGTGCTGTATTTGCTGCAGATCTTTCGGAGATTCTTCAAATGAAGGGTAAATTCTAATGCAAATTATTATTTAAAAAAATCTTTTTGCAATCTTTCTTCTTCTTTTTTTTGACTATAAGGATCTAAAACGTATACAGTCTTTGCCCCAACTGATGATGCTTTTGCCAAATTGACCACTGAAGAAGTCAATAGTATGGTAACGGATAGGGAACGTGCGAGAACCCTCGTGACGAATCACATATCACCGGGTACACTGTATTCAGCTGGAATGAGATTCTATCAAATTCGAGAGTCCATGTCCACGGGAAAGCCAATTACATTGCAGAAGAATACGGGGAAAATTAAGATAAATGATGGACATATTGTTACATCAAATATTCCCGCAACTAATGGTGTAATTCATGCTGTAGATATACTCCTGTAGAGGCATTTAAATCCATTAGGATCCCTTTGACTTTAATAAAAATAAAAATAATGTTGTATGTATTTCCCATCCCGAAGACAACAAAACATCCTCATTGGTAATGTCTCGCCAAATTTTAGAGAAAAAAAAACAGAAATTTTCCTTCCAAACAACATAATTTGAGATGAGCTTCTTAAAGCGCCATCATTTAGTTAATAAATAGACTCGTATTAATAAGATTTTTTTACCTAAATTATTTTTTAATAAGAAAAAAAAAACATTATTGCCTCTTACAAAAACATAATGCGCATATGTTGTTAATTCTTTTGTACAGTATTTCCTAATAAATTGATTGTTTTAACAAAAAGAATTTTCCTTCCTACCTCTCTGACGCAATATCCTTTATCGTTCTCGTTGTTGACAAAAGAGTTCTTTGTACAAAAGACCATTCATCCAATAATTTCATTGCAAAATAATGTTGGACACGTGCTTCAAATGAAAATCATAATCTTCTCAATATAATTTATTTTTAACAACATACTTAACAATAATATTATATTATATAGAGATATATTTATATAATAATTTTAATCCGTTTCTTTTCCTTCTGCTAAATACATTCGTATTACATACATATTTAGTAAATATATACATACATAACCTATGTATATATGTACATAATATTATTACTATGTATATGCATATTTTTCTCACTTTTAGAGCATTCATTTAGCATTCTTTTTTTTTCCTAAGTACCAACCATTTCATTTTTTCTTCTATTCACATTTGATTGAGGAAAATTCCATTATATAGTCACTTCCCATTGTTATTATTACGTACCTATTAATTCAGGAAATGTGTAATAAATATAATACAGTATATTATTACGAAAATATAAAAAAGAAGTTTTTTTTCTGAATCAAGAAAATGATATAACTGTATTGAGATAATATAGGTATGTACTCAATTTCAGAAAAGAAAAATTATTCATTTAATTTTTTTTCCCATGTAAATATTTTTCTTTTTCAATTAATCTTGATGTAAATATTTAAAAAATATACCTACTAAATCTCTTAATTAATTCTTTCTTTTTATTTTAATCCAACCCAATGCTAAAGGTTTAGGTCAATTCTTTTTTTTTGTTACTAAATGCTTGCTACAAGTGTGTCTCTCGAGCAATTTGTGCGGGGCAAAATGATTCAAAAACACATTTTTTTGTTTATATTGGAAAGAAAAAAAATTACTCAACATAGAGTTTATTATATCGACTTTAACGTCCACAATAAAATCACGATTTTTACCTTTAGGTCATCCCTAAATAATCATGATCAATTCTAACATTTTTTTTTAAAGGAAAACATTAATAAAGTCTGCTTTATATATAATGCCATAATAAGAGAACGTTCATGTATATATTACAAAATGCTTCATGACTATTAGGATCTATTAAATGTAAATTATAAAATCGCGTGTATAAGCTTATTCGTTTTTAGTCTATTTGATGTACAACATTTATATTTTTTTCATTTTATTTTATCGGCTTTTTTATTATTTTATTTTTATAATATTTCTTTTATTTGACTAAATTTGCAAAATATTCACAATTAAATAAAATTACGGAAAATAATATGTCGGTACCTAGAAAAAGGCTACATTATCAATGTTAATAACCGGTTACGTATAATCATTGTATAACAATTTAATATAGTAATACAATCTCTGATGGGATGAAAAAATCCAAGAGTTCCGTACCTTCCTCTTTTGAGGGGAACGTAGATGGCGCGCGGACTGGTGCAAATTCGGGGGTAAGTGAAATGCAAGGAGGACCTTCCTCCCATTCACAAGATCATTTGCTTTCGAGCGCTCATGGTGATCACTTGAAGGGTCGCATGAGCTGAGCGTTTTTTCTATATGGACTTTTTTCTATATGGACTTTTTTCTGTATGAACTTTTTTTTGTACCTACGATGAGTGGGTTGCAGAAGAGGTGCACAAAAAAGGGCTGAAGGAAGAAAAATGTACGTACACGGAGTTGAGTTCAGATCTTGCAACATTTTTGGTTGTACATGAGTGGGAATGAACAGAAATACATTTTCTTTCCCTTTTGCACAATGAGATCTTCCAAAGTCTTGAAGAACACAAATTTTGTCTTTTCGAGCAAAATTCTGCCTCAAACACGCTAGCTCATTCGAGACGAGCTGATATTGTTACTAACGAATTTAAAATACTCAATATAAACTTTTATTTACTTTTTTTTTTATTTTTTAGAAGTTTTTTCAATCTCTTTTTAAGACAACTTTGAATCAAAAATTTACTTTTAAAGGTTAGTAAAATAATAATTTTGAAAACTCCGTGAAAATATTAGGTAAATTAAAAAAATATATAGGTATCTAATTTTAAAAAATTAAATTCAAAAAATGAAATTGAATTGATTAAAATATAATAATTAATCAATATTTGGCTAGACCAGAATAATAGAAAAATTCTATTTGCGGGTTTAACCCTCCGTATACTATGAGGGGTAGGTGACCAACCCTAGAGCTATATTTCGAATTATTACGCCTTAGTTCTTAGAGATATAGAACCAAGCTTTGAGAAATAAGTTTTTTGGTTATCTAAGAAGATTGTGTAAAAATTTCAGGTCAATCCGACCACCAGAATAAAAGTTATAAGGAAAAAATATAAAAAGAGGGAATTCATAAATTGTTGTAACAGTCAAAATTCCATTTTCTCTTCACTTTGTCACTATTTGTCTCTTTCTAGAAGATTCTAACCTCAAAAAATTATTGAAAAAAATCATCAAAAAATCCATTGAAAAATTTATTTTTGTGTTCAAAATGGATAAAAGACTTATTAGGGAGTACCAAGGAGTCTATTAAAGCTCATTTGACTGAAAGATTTTGCTTTTTTGCAAAAAAAATCTATGGGGTCAGTCACCTACCCCATTGTAATACACGTAAGTGTTTTGGTCACAGTACGGAGGGTTAAGGCGTTTAAAAAACAAAGTGAACAAAACTTTTTATAATTTTCAGCGATGTTTCAGCATAGTGCTACTTGGAATTTAGGATTTATAATTGTGTTTGAAGTAGTACATCGAGTACATCATTATATTGAAAAGATAGTCAGATTAATATTTTAAGAATAAAAAAAGAATTTTTTGAGGCTTCCAAAAATACTTTTCGCGTGTTAAGAAAAAAATATTCTTAAATATTTTTCTTTTAGCGCTTTTTAAATCTTTATATTTCTTCATTAACTGGGTAGTGCAGAATACGAAACGGATGAGTGGTTTTTACTAACTTAAAGGGATTTCTCAGTATAATTATTTTAACCTGAACATGTCAATTGGGGCGAATTTAGTCGCTAATGTAAACAGTATGGAGTTGCTTGCTTCGCTCCAATTTACCTCGCCTCGCTTCGCGGGGATTAGTTGCAAATTTTAGATAAAAATTTATTGTGGCGGAATATATTAACGAATAGAGATTCAAATCTTTATCTAAAAATTAGGCTATGTACTTGAATGGAGTTTAAAGGGGAATATGTACGGCCACTCGAAATCGCCTGTTATAAGGAGCCTCTGCACTAAATTTCATTGCGATCGGTCAAACGGTGTAGATTTCTATAGCTGTACAGACACGAAGATTACCAAAAAACAGACCTTTCTTTATTAATAGATAGATAGGTATTTTCTAGCCTTCCATTCGAAAAATGCCATGATTGATATATTTGTGTAATTCTCTGCTTTAGTGGTTAGAACACGACGGATTTGTAACGAATTAAAATATGAGGGGTTAGATTAGAGACTGCAATTAATATCTTAGGTGAAAAATCATTTCAAATATCGGAAAATATCATCAACCTAATTTACCCCATCGGTGACTATATTTATCCATCGACTTTCACGAAAAGCAAAAGTGGAAAGATAGGAAATGCTCAAAAAACTCATATTCCCTCGAATGGCCTAAAAAAATTGTAAGACAGAAAATATCGTATTAGATTAACCTATCGAGGACAATATCTTGCCTTAATTTGCCCCAGCCCCAGACGTCAGATCGTGAGCCCCAATTTTTCTAATTTATTTATTATATAAATTTTTCTGTCCGATAATCCATACGATTTCACACTTATAAATCCTAAAGATGCGACAAAAAATATGCCGAAACATCGCTGAAAAGTATAAAAGATTGTGTTTACTTTGTTCGTTAAACCGACAAATAGAATTTATATTACTCTGGTCTAGCCAAATATTGATTAATTATTATAATTCAATCAACTCAATTTTTTTAATTTAATTTTTTTTCTTTTATTTTACTAACTTTTAAAAGTAAATTTTTGATTCAAAGTTGTCTTAAAAAGAGATTGAAAAAACTTCTAAAAAATAAAAAAAAGTAAATAAAAGTTTATATTGAGTATTTTAAATTCGTTAGTAACAATATCAGCTCGTCTCGAATGAGCTAGCGTGTTTGAGGCAGAATTTTGCTCGAAAAGACAAAATTTGTGTTCTTCAAGACTTTGGAAGATCTCATTGTGCAAAAGGGAAAGAAAATGTATTTCTGTTCATTCCCACTCATGTACAACCAAAAATGTTGCAAGATCTGAACTCAACTCCGTGTACGTACATTTTTCTTCCTTCAGCCCTTTTTTGTGCACCTCTTCTGCAACCCACTCATCGTAGGTACAAAAAAAAGTTCATACAGAAAAAAGTCCATATAGAAAAAAGTCCATATAGAAAAAACGCTCAGCTCATGCGACCCTTCAAGTGATCACCATGAGCGCTCGAAAGCAAAATGATCTTGTGAATGGGAGGAAGGTCCTCCTTGCATTTCGCTTACCCCCAAATTTCCTTAAAAAGACCTCATGCGCCATCTACCTTCCCCTCAAATGAGGAAGGGCCGAAACGATTTTGGCACTTTCGCCCTTCTTTGTAATACTATGTGTAGATAGCAAAGGTATAATGTACTGTACATATTTATGTTGCAAACATGTAAAATGAAAGAATTTCTGCATAGTTATGTGGAGTTGTTGAGAAGAAAATTGTCAAATTACAAAATTTTCTCTTTTTTTCACGACAAATGATTGATTTTTAAAGTAAATTGAAACCGAATGAAAGTAAATTGGTAATTTCTTCGTAAGCTCCTACACCTGGAGTTAATAGTATAGGTACCTATTGTAAAATCATGTAAAACGGAATTTGAGTTATTCACAAAATAATGGTTAGTTGTTACCTTACTGTAAATTATAATATTTTTTTTTAATCATCACTAACCATTTGAGAAATTCCATCTGATAACTACCGTTAGATTTTAAGATTTTGTTTTAGTAGCTCCCCTCCCAGCACACCTTCAGCAGCCACCACGCGGTCCGTGGCGGTCATGGGTGGCCCCTGTGGCGCCACCAGACAGCCACCACACGGTCAGGTGACATACAAATGGGGAATAAATCGTGACCGGTCACTGTGACGTCCCCTCTGTGGATGGCTCGTGGCTACGGCGCAAGCATCCAGAAAAATTTCCCACAAAAATATCCCAAAAATATTCTTTCAAAATATATTTCTACAACATACATAGAGGGCATGGCGATGGTATATTCCCTCATGAAATATACAATAATATGTCAAAGAATTATCATAACTTTGTAATCAGATTTTCGGGGTATCAACCATTCAGAAATAAATGCGATATCCACTTTACGTCTTGAAATTTAATGAATAATCTCAAAATGCGGGTCCTTAATGCAATTTTATTAATTAAATGATTTAAAATTGACGATTTTTAGGGTAAAATAATAAAATTGCAAAATATTGATCAAAACCTAAACTAAACCCTTTTAGAAGGGTCCTGACATTGTTTTATGTCAATAAATGTCCAGGATTATAAAGAAAATAATATTATTTGTAATGATATTTTTCCACGTGCTTCATATGGGCTAAATAGGGAACCATTGCAAACATTATTCTCGTAGGCTTACGTAAAATAGATAGCTATTGCAAAGACTAAAAACTGAAAATACGCTGTTTTCGAGACTTTAAATAATATGAATTTTCTGCAAACAAAATGAATTCATATATTTTACTGTGCGTCTGGAAAGTTTAAGAGTTTTTTTGCAAAACATTTGGGTATTTCCAATATTAACATATGCATTGATGCCCAAGTGCTGCTCGAATTGCTACCTGGAGCATAATCTTTTAGTTTTCCCTACTAAGCCTTTCGGCAGTACAATACCATAAAACCAATTTATTACCTGCAATTGTCTCAACTAAAGGAAAATACTTACAGTAATATTTGTGTTAAAATTTTTACCTATATTCATACCTAAGATTAAGATTGAAAATTACGTTTAACCTGTTATTTAGTAGGTGCGGTAAAACATATTTTTTTCTCTCTTGAACGTACTTAAATATCGATTGAGTGGTTTTTATTTTAAAGATAATTTATTTTCTGACTAAAAAATGAATAACTATGATTTTTGGTTTGGAACGATCACAAAAAATATAATTAGTAATTAAAGAGAGCATTGATAAAATGGAATTAAAAACGCGAAAAATTTAATAAAGTATCTTCGGATGATTTTTAATTATTTAAATTAATGTAAAAGCATATTTTAATTCAAAAATATAAAAATATTTTTTTTCTAATATTTTTATTTTAAACTCATTTGGCAATGATCTCCCGGAGAATCATTGCTCTTGTGAGTGAGAAGCATCGCTGTGACGTCATGCACTTCTTAGGATCGCTGTGGCCGTGTGGTGACCGCGTAGTGGCCGTCCACGTGGTTCGCGCACCGCTTGCGGATATATATTTGTTTCACTTTTCTATCCTTGTCTCCCTAATGCGTTTTGGGTCTGTCACCAAGTAATCTACTCTAATGTGTATGAAGAGTATAGGAATATGATGTTTACGTGCTTCTCTTTCACACAGAAATATCTCAACATAACTAGCGCCGCGGTGGTGGCTCAAAAAATTATTTTGGGAAATTTCCCAAAGTAGGAGCCACAGGGCGGCCACGAACCAAAAAAAAGGGGACCCCCTGTGACTATACATTTGTGGCTGATTAAAAAAAATTTTTTTTCTTTATATTTTAGATAAAATGATATTTATCAGTTGTTATCAACATACTAAAGATGCCCAGATATTTTATTTTCAAGAATAAGCTAAAAAACTGCTAATATTCCACATAAATTGTAAACGTCTCGTCCCCGCTGTGGCTGCTCTGGGACCCTCTCGTGACCGTTTTTACAAAAATGTTTAATTCTCTTAAAATTCTATACTTTTCCGATTGATATCGATTTTTAAGTAATCTCTATTTGAAATTATAAAGTTTCTGTTACATTAAATTGGTGTTAAATACATGAAATACGATTTTCAAGATTCATTGAATTCTGCATGGTCACAATTTGCAACCATTCGTGGGTCCCCTGTGGCCGCCAATTTCGGTCACGGCTAAAACTGAAAGAGCCACGAATTGGGACTGTCTGGTGGCGCTACTGTGGATCCCCGTAGCAGCCACAGGAGCCACAGCCACAAGAGGCTAGCTGGGCTATGATGTATTGCTTTTCCAAATATTAATTCCATGTCTAATTTTTATTTAATTGCACAAATAGCAGACGATGTAGTACCTAGCAAAATAAACATAAATGTTTTTTAAATAAACTGTTAAAGTGCTTTAAAAAAATTAAATTTAAGTACCTTTATTGAAAAAAAATTAGAAAAAGGATTTGGATGGATTGGTATAAGGTATAAGTACTCAATTTCTTTACGAAGGTACCCTAACCAACTAATAATTTCTGTTAAAAGTGAATTTAATATGGATGTTTTGGAAATACATAGCAGTGGTGCCATTAAAAACATTAATCACAGTTTAAAGTTATAATCCATTATATCCCCTTGTATGACGATAAGAAATATTTTTAGCTGCTTTTATTTTTTTTTTCTAGAAAAGATATTTCTAACATTCCATATTGGTTAGAAAAGAAAAGTCTAATTTGCTCAAAGCTTTTGGAATGTTTTTAATTATTAATATTTTGATATATTTTGTAGGTACGTGTATGTATATGAATGCCCCTAAAATACTTTTTCTTTTCTTTAATTAATTCGAAAGGAGGGAGAGGGTGTGGTCTAATAGGTATACACATTTATTTAATTTATATTTATTTACATACCAAACTATTTTATTTAATTTTTTTTTAATCTTCACTTGCGGCAGACATTAAATTGGTTAATTTATTGGGATAAACCGTAACAGCACCTTCAGCATTTTTATTTATATATAATTTTGTTGTTGTTGCTTTTCTATACCTATACACATACCATGTACATAAGAAGAAAGCGTGCAATTTGAGTATGTACTTGAGCTTTTAACTGATAATTTACTGAACACCTATGTATTATTTTGTGGTGGAAAAAATAAAATTATTTGATTTTTTTTCTCAGAAAAATATTATTCTTTCTGATTTTTCTTTCAAACAAAATTCTTAAACACATTTTAGGAGAATCTAAAATTGATTCAATGCTAAATTCTATTAGCCACATTCCTATAAAAGCAATGCCAGTTTTTTCTACTCACTCAGCATATAATACTCATATTGTTTGATTTTTTTAGTGATGTTTAAGTCATTCTTTTACTAATTTCAAGTGCACAGTATTTTCTTTTTTTTCTTACTATTTTGTAGTGACGTAAAACGTTTTTTTTGTATCTATTCCTATATAAATCTTTTTCTTTTTCTTTTACATCTTCTATATAGATTTTCCTAAAAGTTGTTGTTTGATATGGTTTTGGAATAGTAGGTACACTACCCTCAAAAAGTTTCCGGGCAAACAAAAATGAAGTATTTTGAAGGAAAATTTCAAGTTGCTATATCTCCGGCTGTGGTCAACCGATTTCCGAAAATTTATTAGTTTTGGAAAGGTTTTTTAATTCCTTTTCCAAATCTGGTAAATTTTTGAAAATCGTTTGACCACAGCCGGAGATATAGCCACTTGAAGTTTTCCTTCAAGAATACCTCATTTTTGCTTACCCGGAAACTTTTTGAGGGTAGTGTAGGTATAGTAGGTATATAGTAGGGGAGGGCGGGGCTAATAAAGTCACATAAGGGTTTGGAAAAAGCTTAAAATATCATATTTCCTAGCTAGATAGAACAAAATGATCTGAGAAAGAGTTGTAGGGCAGTAAATTTCCTAAAGAAATGAGCTATACATTTCGCTTTATCTATTTGGGAAATATAATATTTTGAGCTTTTTCTAAACCCTTAAGTGACTTTTTTAACCCCGCTCTCCCCTATATAGGTAAAATCCCCAATTTGTGAAACACGGTGGAATTATATTTCATAATCATTTGTGTAAGTAAGTACAAGAAGATGGGGCATCAAGTAAAGAAGAGGGAGGGATTAATTAATTTGTCTATAGTTGGACTTGAAAAGATTCAGCGGGTGGTTTGGGTGGTGATATGAAAGGATTCGTATTGTGCCCTGACTCAGTTTTAACAATTGGTGCCACCCATTCAGCATCAAATGGATCTGCAGCACTACTGAGAGACTTTGTGCGTGCATGAAGTGGCGGAGCTCTTCGTGGGATTGGTGGAGATGGATTTTGTGCCACCTGCCCTAACCACTGGTCAGCATTCGGTAAGTTATGCGCAGCTTCAATGGGTACAACTTTTGTTGGTGACGGCAATGAAGCAGCTACGGGTGAGCGGCTAGTTGCTGGTGGCTGAGAATATGCCGTGGGTGATGTGGGAGACACCACAGAGGGGCTAGTGGATGCGATCTTTCCGCCACTTATACCTACAGCTCCCTCTGGACTAGTGGGGGCTGAATTGAGAAGTACAGCTGCACTATTGGGGTCTTTTGCTGTATTTGCAAAGTCTAGATCTAGATCATCACTCTTAGCGAGAAAATTCAATTCTTGACTCATTTCCTGGCATAGCTGACTAACTGTATCCAATCCTGTGATTTGATGCGGTGACACCTCCGGGATTGGTGAGACAGATCTCTGTGATTGTGGTGTGGCAAGATCAAGGAAGGCCCGTTGGCGTTCAGCATTGGACGGAAGATCATTTATGCGTAACGACATTTGGCGTTTGAATGGAGACCCACTGCCTAAATTGCTGAATCCCCGAAAACTACCTTGACGCTCCAACATTGATGGCGTAGCGTGTGGCCTTTCAATTGCAAATGGATTGAAGGGTTTCGGCTGTGGTGCAACTGTTGCCATTGGTGCTGTACCCTCAGCCAAACGTTCAGTGAGACTTTGCTGTCGAAAAGATCCGCTGCGCGTGAATGTTGAATTCTTGAGATCAAATGTCATCGTCACACCGCATTCCTTATCACGTCGTTGCTTCCTTTCCAAGCAAACGGCAAATGCACACCCCACAGCATGCGATAGGCGCTCCCCGGAATCCTTGCTTGCCAAGAATCCATGGCACATCCAACGCCGTGTTGTCCCATCGCGACAAATGTAGCTGAAACCACGCTCGTGATTTCTATCTGGAGCACAAAAACTCACTTTCTCAATTGTCTGATCAACAATTAATCCCTTTGTTTCATCATCAACCACACGAAGTCCATCACCGCTCACATGAAGCAACCCACGAACAGGCCGACGTCTGGAATTCTAAAAGGACAAATAGATTTCTTTTTTACTAAAAGGTAATGAAAGAAGTTTTGTAAAAAAAAATTACCCTGAGAACTTTAAGGGCTTCCTCGCAAACTTGCATCCCACGTGACTCGTAGACTTCGACACAACCCAAGTATTTAACTGCAAATGAACATGTTGCAGATCTAACAGCTGCCTCATCTGCTTGCCATTGATGTGGTTTAGATGATTCTGGTACACGTTCTTTTCGCCTACGAAAAGAATCACGAAAAGATCGCCTTAAACGATCCATTTTCCGGGGTGATTTTTTACTTTGACGAATTGATGCTGATTTCTGTGAATAAAAAAAAATAAAGAATAAACAAATGAATTAAAAAAAAAATCTCTATCTCTTTAAAAAATCAATGTCATGGTATTTATTTCTTGAAAAAAAAAATAAAGATACTAGAACAAAAATTATTAGAACAAGGTAACAAAAAGAAAATCAGAGCGCAGAAAAATCTCCTTCAACCTTACATAGTTTAACCTACTGTCTAATTCGATAATTAGCATTAAAAGTCATGCTATATAAGGTGTCAGGGGTGTTGCTTTCGATATGTATGTACGCAACAGTATTCAATAGACGACGTCACAATTCTTCAATTTTCATTTTCTCCCGAAAATGAATGAATCAACAAGGGGAAAGTAATCGAGGTAAATAAAATACCTGTCCATTTATCATTTTGAATGAAAATCCATAAAAATTATTACTAGAAGAACGTGCATACAGGTTGTATACAAAGTATGATTACATTATATATTTCTTATAGATTATGTATCATTTTTTAAAATATATTTCCCCAATCTTAGGAGAGAGAGAGAGAGAGAAAAAAAAACACAAACCGCATCTCCAAAAGTGCCTCTTGTAAAACCGCCTCGATCCAGTGGTTCGTGATGTGATGATGATGAGTTTCCCATTGTGACAAGAATAGCGTTTCCTTCGCACTTTGCCAATTAACACACTTTTTTCTTTAATTCTTCTGTGATTTCGTCTTTTTTTACTTATTTACTTCAGTTAATTTTCACGATGAAAATTTCACTTTTTTTCTTATCTAAAAAAATGAATTATAGCTTTTTGCTAATTATATACTGCAGCAAATCTTACTTTGAATATGGCACTCAAATTAAATTATCTTCTGTCCATTTGCAAAGAAATTTATACAACGACGACGACAAATTGTTAATCTTTGTGGGTGGTTAAAGATATTAAATGATGATGATTGAATTAAACGTACAAATATGCAATAGAAATTCATTTGAAAGATTAAATGCATTTAACATGAACGTTTTGTTTACTTAAATTATTAAATAATAATTGAAATTATTTTTTTTTTGCTGCGATATTATGTAGTTTATTTATTTCGCAAAAATAACATTAATTTTACCTTGAATTTTGATATAAAAATGGTCTATTTTTGTATCGTAATATGTACCTACTTATACTATGTGTAGATTTATATAGTAATTTCCTCAACATTTCTCATTATACTTAATGGTTCAATATACGCCCCAAATCAAGAAATGTTGACCTACGAGGAAATACATACAAAATAATAAATTCCTGAATATTTTTTTATCATATAAAAAGAATATTGGCCTAATAAGAAAAAGAATTTCTTCTGATTTAGACAGAGCACAAGATTCCCAAGAGAAGCAATTGAGAGACTAGAGATGATATACAAAAAACATTCAAAATAAACCCTACAACATGTCACAGAGATCATGAACTTATTTAAAGACGTTAGAATCTCAGGCTTTTATTAATTAATTAAATTAATTTGATAAATTGAACAGACTGTGCATGACCAATAAACTTTAACCACAATCACAATGCTGCAATGTGCATACAACATTATTAATTTGTTTCTTCGAACAAATACTTTGCAATGAATCATGGGAAATGCAGGTAGTAAAGTTATTTTATTATTTTACAAATATATTCTTTCTAGAAATTTTTTTTTCTTTAAAAATTTTAAGTTTAAATTTGATTTCGTAACTATTTTTCATTTTTCAGCCGTCTCTGTGGTACCACAAGGGCTGTATTTAAAAAGAGGCATGCAGCCTAGAGCAGATGGTCAGAAGGAGAACATCTTGCATTCATTATTCACACGTGGCTCACATTGCTTAAATGAAGAACATAAAAGTGAGCATACACTTATATTAAAAAAAAACATAATTTGACTTTCGGGTTTTGCAAAAGGAACAACATTACTTGAATACTTTCTTTTCATTATTAATTTTAGCCAGAATATTGGTGATTTGTTGAATATTCCTTAGTTCTTGTAGTCAATAAACTTTGGATGATGGAACATGGGTAAATAGTGTATTTTACCTAATTAATTATTCTCTCAAAGACATAAATTGCTTTAAAAAAGATTTCTGTTCTTTCTCCCCTGAAGAGATAATTTTTTTAAAATTGTCTAGAGCGTATTTAAATGTAATAAAATGTTGTATATATAGTACATTTGCTTTATCAACAACAGTCTCCTCATCTCATCACCAATTATGATGTGATATGAAAATTCCGTACTTTAATTACCTAACGAGACTTTATATTGTATCTGCATTCACTATCTATATTTATACAAAATCTTTGCACAGCCTTGTAGACACATGTACCTATATCTGAATAAAAATCAAGGTGGTGTAGAAGCTAAAGCTTACCCGAATTATTAATTAAAACGTTAAAGCTACATTTTATTTTTTTTTAAATGTATATTCCTACATTTTAAGGAATCTTCTGTTTAATTTATTGCTATGTACAATGCTCTTTATTTTCTTATAAATCTCTTTTATACAAAACGTTTGTCGAGATTGGAATTTAATCTTGACTCCGGTAAATGAATTTTATCTGACTTAAGCTCCTGTTTTTCAATTTGAATAAAAATGTACATATAAAATTTTCTAACCCGGACGTAAAAATATTTCTAATGAAAAGTAATATTTTATTGAATTTAACCTAGTTATACCCAAGAAATTTTTGAAATTTTCGATGAGAAAGTTAATTTTTTTTATTAAAGTTCTCAAAATCTCGCGAAAAAAATCTTAAAACCCTCCCCTAACCGAATCCTTTTGAAGTAAATGAAAATAAAAAACTTTTTTGCCATTTTTATGAATTCAAAGTCAACAAAGAAAAAAGAAAATTCAGCGAACGTACTGAATGGATAAATATGGGTTAAGCATAAATAAAAGAATCAAAAGTAAAATTTCTTGTTTATTTTTTAAATTTCCAAACTTTAGTAGATACATCTTGTCTGCAAAATAAACCGTGATTTCTTCTGAGTGTTGAGCACACTAAAAGGAACAACGAGTCATGTGACTTTCTCATATAAAGGTATGCAAGTTAAGGAAATTTTCACTCTTCATTAGGAAATGTGAGTTTTTTTTTGTTGAAAATTTAAACTAAATCTTGGGGAACAATGTACTGAAATAATAATAGAAAAGTTAATATTCATTTAAAAGATTTATATTTTTACACTGAAAAAAAAACTGTTCAGTGTGTAGATATTCCAAAAAAAATCAAGATTTGTGAGTGGGAGAGACGTATAGGTATATATTTTAACATACACATATTAAAATGGCACAAAAATTGCAAAAGTCAGGTGTGAATTTACCACTTTGTTGGACTCTAATGAATTTCTATTGCATATAGGTATTTTATCGTATTGGAATTTTATAAAACCTTCTTTTATATTCTTTGAAATTAAATTAGGTAGTAAAATCACATTTTTTTAAGGTAGAATTTAACCCTACTTAACAGAATTTCTGAGTCACCATATTAAATTCGGGGCGTTTTTAATACACCTTTGTTTTCTCTTTCACACCATTCGTAATTCACTCTTTTTCTCCTTCTTTTCTCGCTTTTCCTTTGTATGGGAAACTCGCTGCCTATATGGAACACATACACACAAAATATGCTTTTGCACTGTGAATTAGTAATTTCACATTTTAAAGGTAAGACTAAAGGTAAAAAAAATGTTCTCACTTCTTTTTTTTTCTACTTTGTCTTGTAAAATAAAATGCCAGAGATTAAGTACATAAAATATGTTGCACTAAATAGCAAAAAAAAATAGTATTCACATTGAAAAGTAATTTTCTTTTGTAACACCGTAAGCACCCCACGCCAATTTCAAGAAGAGATTCAATGGAAGGGAAGTCTTGCACAGAGAAACAAAAATGACGATTGATGCCACAAGAACTATGTATGTCCGAGAGATAACTATAAAAGTATATTTTGTAAAAAAAAAGATTCACTTAAGGAGGTGAGTTGGAAAAAAAGAATAAAGGCATTTCGGGGAATTTTTTAATGCTAACCGAGGCCAAGAGACCTGTAAACCAGTAACGGTTGCCGCCGAATAACTAACTAAAATACCCAGAGTCTTCCCAACCAAATACAGTCGACAAACTTAAGTTTTTTTTGTTGTGTAAAATGCCACATCCACAGCAGATGCGCATGTGTCAGTAATTTAAGGTAAGTAAGTGTAAGTAAGTTCACACAGAAAATTAAACAACATTATGTATTCCCTCAATACATACGGCCATAGAAAAGGTGTGCAGAGTGGTAAAAAAAATGGAATAGGGAAAGAAAAGAAGTAGTATATAGCCTGTAACGTATCAATGCACATATAGTATGTACAGCATATAAATTACACACAGGTAATAATTCTTATTATTTGTAAAACGTTCAACTCAATAATATAGGCAGCAACAGTAGTTTGATAGAAAGAGACAAACTACATACGCACACGTATAGGAAATTATATACGTATACACACGATATGCACACACATTTACCCCTCGAGATCGGAATAAGAAGAAGAAAAGTTAACGTAATTTCCCACAGTCAGCAATTCTCTATGTATAATATCTTGTATATTATATATAAAGCATGTTCGTTCATAGAGTGAGAAAACGATGTGTATATATAGCAATGGTAGCGATATATGTATAATTTGCGTATACACATCCTATGCTCTCCTCCTCACCATTAAAAGACGAATTCCATTGAATTTACACAATCCATGTTTAAAAAAATAATATTTTTTCATGCTACGAAAAACAAAATTCCCAATCTTCCCAATATTTCCTTAAACTTGTTTTTTTTTTAAATAAATACTTTACTTCTACGACGTCGAAGTTGTAAGGAGTTCTTATGGAATTTTGATCAATGAAATGCATAAATGTTGATGTAGGTAATGAAACAAGTAAGAATTGTAAGTAGTATGGTAGTACAGACTTTTACCAATCGTGTTAAAAGTAAATTCACTGCTAAAAATTTACACAGTCTTCAAAGCATTGAGTAACCCTAATACATAGTGCTACATATACTCATACACTATATAGGGTACACCATAAAATATCCAAGTTATTTCCCCTTTTAATAAAATGAATCGTGAGAATTTTTTATTAAATAATACATAGGGGAGTCCAGGGTAAAAAAAAGTCAATTTGCACAAATCCTTATCTACAAAATTCCCCAACGGAAAAAAAACCTCGATAGGTCATTCTTATAGGAAATTTCCTGGCCTACAACTTTGTCTCAGATTACCTTTCTCTATTTTCCCAGGAAATATGAGTTTTCCAGCCTTTCCTGAACACTTCCGCTTCTGACTTTTTTTTAAACTCGGCGGGTAAATATAGTCACCAGCGGGGTAAATAAAGTCGGTGGAATTTTCCGAGATTTCCAAGGATTTTCCATCTGAGAGATTGATACTAGTCTATAGCTAAACTTCTCACCTTTTGATCCGCTACAAGGAATTTCAGGTTACTGGTAACTTGGGAGAAATTGGCATTTGAAAATTTTCAACTGCCTTTTATTACCTCGGTCTCCCCTACATATAAATTATGAATATAGTGATTTTGCGGTGGATGTGACGGATCTTAAATAAAATGTAACTGCATAGTAAAAGAGATAATAAAAGAAATCATACGAAAGAGGATAAAGATGCGAAAATATTTTATTTAATCCACAATTTTTTTTAAATTATTTTCCCAAGATGATGGGTATTAGAAAATATTTTTTTTAATTCTCAGGATTCTCTGAGAAAAATTAAAAAGAATTCAGGAGATTTGCTGCATCTTGGGGAAGAATTTCGGATATTTTTCTTACATTAACGAGTGTAGGAAGTAAACAAAAAAGTTCTTTTAAAACTAAATAAAAATAATAATTTTTTTTCTTATTTTTCGGTAATTGTTGCATTAGTCAAAGAAATTACACCCAGATCTCTTTTGGGTAGTAGGTAACCTCTCTGTATTATTTATTTCTTTCATGCAATAATGTCTTTCGTAATAAAATGAAATTTTTTCGTTTGTGGGATAATTGGTAAAATTTTATTTTCTGTGGATGCAAGAAATTGTTACCTCTATTCATAAAAAATATGTTTGCAAACTCACAACATGTGTAGGTTCTTTTCATCTCCATTTCGCCTTCATGTGTGTGATTTTTTTCGAACATGACTGTACTCCCGAGTGATAACTTATACTAAATTTTTCTCTTTAGAATTTTCTTCTAATATATGTTATGTATATATTCTCTAAGAAAGATTGTATATATACCAATATGTATGTAATGGTTTACAAAGAATAACTTCTTACACGAATTAAAAGAAAAAAAAGGAAATAATTTAATATTTTATACAACATGCTTCGAAAACTCGCGCAATAAAGGAGGGATCCTTGTTATGTTTAGCATTGTAGGTAGTATGTACTTTAAAGAAAACCTTCCTATAAACTTGCGCTTGTAGAAAAATAGTGACAAGGTCATAAATATGTTGCAAAATATTTTTTTCTCCTCTTTAATAGTTCTTTAAGCATTTTGACTTCTTGAACTATTAATTAGGAGGAGATTTGCAAAAAGTTCATTGGTATGAAAGAATCGGTCAACTCACCTTTACAATTTGCTGTCAATGATGAAGCGATGAAAAGATATCCTGTGAACACCATTCGTAATCTAATCACCATAAAATTTTCCTCAATTTACACTGATCACTGGTGGATGGTTTGGGCTTTTCTCCTTTACTTTTTCATCATCATCATCAACCCTCTGTCGTTTATTTGAGCCCTTTTAGCACACAACACTCCTCCTCTAAAAGAGATCTACGTGTGGAGACTTTTTCTTTTCTTAAAGGAAAATTGCATAACAAGCTCCACTGCACCTTGGTATATAGCAATCAGGCGGAAGAACTTTGTTGAGGTGATATTGGGTGATGTATGGTGCTAAAATATATATAATATTTAACGAAATTGACACACATTCTCACTAAATCATCCCCTTTGTAGCGTATCACTGAACACTTTGGATTTTGCCGATTTCACATTTTGTGTACCACAAGATTCATTGAATGAAAGTGAAATACCATCCATAGTTCCAATCGAAGTCTCAGGTTGAACCATAAACTTCACCCAACTCCCACTAATTCTCTCTGCTCTCTCTCTCTCCTCGCTTGCTCTCTCTGCAATTCTTCTGCTGCCCCCGGCATGAACATAATTGTCTCGTCTACTCCCACGGAAAATCCATATGGTGGGTATCTCAAATTTTATATGAGAGAGAGAGAAAAACCACCGAAAAAAAAAATAAAACAGTGGGAGATCCTATAAGAAAGTCGCCAAAATGCGCAAGTCCATGCACACGTATAGGGTGATGATGGCTGAAATGATGGGTTTTGAAAGGGCCATGAAAATGTTAAAGAATAAAGTAAAATAAAAATTATAATGAATTAAGAATAGAAAAAAATATTTAAGACTAAGCAAAACAACAAAAATAGTATTTTATTTAATCTTTATTTATTATTTAGTTTTTATATTGAATTTCAGTGAATTTTTTCGAACATACCTGTTATACTGGAGTGCTTTTGGAGAGTGTGAATTTCTTCATTTTTATGCGCTCTAATCTCATCAATAGCTGCCTCCCGGAATCCAGCATCATTTGCAGGATCCGGAGGAAGTGGAAGTGAATGTTGATCCTCCTGGGTTATTTTGGCAGAATAAAAAGCTCCAATTCCTTCAAGATTTTCCGGTGTTGTACCAATTTTATCCCACGAATCTTTCCCAAAAGATACGGATAGTGGGCCATTGTAGTCAACATGGAGATTCCTTATTGGATTCCCTGGACTACCGAAGCCACAATGATTGAAAATATCCCTCAGAGTCTTTCCCATTGAATTATTCTGGTTTGTGTAGAAGAAAACTGATGCTCCTACGAGATGTGCAGTAGCACGCAAACAGCGACACACCTGCTTCTTTATTTCAGGATCTCTATCCTGAAATAAATCATACTTCCCACCAATAATGTACATTGGTATGGGAAAGACATCCAAAGTGGCAACATCTGCATGATCTAATACGGCATATTGTTCTTCCAACATTTTCCGCATTAGCTCGATGCTCTCAGTTGATTTCATCTGAAAGACTTTTTTGAGGCACTGAAGAATTGTCATGAGATCATTCCAGAGTCTCTGTGGTTGAGAGAGGTCCACCATGATAATTACAGACATATTTTCAAAGCCATGCGATCTAAAAGGAATCTCAAGGAGTTGCTCTGAATTCACAATTGTTCCCAATTCCCACACATGACAAATCTGCTTCTGTACACCCTGACCAGGACTTGAGCGTCTCCCATAGGAATATTCCAAAGCAAGCGTTGACTTGGGACCTTCCTCTCGGTCTAGATAACGATTAATGATTGTTGATTTTCCCTAAAAAATAATGAAAAAGCATGAAAATTCAAAGAAAAATCAATCTTTCTTGCCTTCTTAACTTACAACATTTTGACTTCCAATGATGAAGATGCATCTCTCTCGTGGTCCATTGAGACTTATTTGATTTTGAACTTGCTCCTCTGCCAATTTAATGGCTATTTCTTGCATTGTTTCTCTTTGCTTTTCCATGCTTGTATTGCCTTCTTTTAGCTGTGATTTTTAAAGAGATAATTATTCGTATTTATTTGGTTTTTTACGTTTCTATGGTTTCTCAAACACGATAACTTTTAGTTTACGTATGTGTGTTGTTATCTAACACCTGTACTTTTGCAATTACCTATATAGGTGGCAAAATTGTAGTTTTTATGAAATTTTGATTTTTCTTTTCGTTTAAACTACTTTCGTCAAAATGAAGAAAAAATCATTAAACCATGGTAAATGAATAAAATCAAGGGGAGTTTATCTGAAAGAAATTATTCGGATCTTCGGAAATATTCGTACTATTCACTAATATTCGGATGATTCTTAAAGGTAAAATAAATATTAGCACAGTCCACATATTACCTGGATTGTGATATTAGTCTAAAAGCCTAAAAATGGTTAATTCAAGCATAAAGAGACTTAAATCAAGCCGAAAAGTAGTAAATTCTACCCTAAAAAAGACTAAATTCAATCTAAAAAATATTTAGTTTTCAGTCCTAAAATAGCACAGATTGAGGAATAAAACTTTAAGAAAACAAGATTAATAAATGTCTTAAAAAAAGGACTAAATTCAAGTCGAAAAGTTAGTGACTTAAAGCTAAAAATTAGCAAATTCAAGTCAAAAAGCTCTAAAGTCGTTTTTTTTATTTTTTCAGTTTTGAGTTGTTCGGCTTTTAGCAATATATGTGTGAAGAAAAATATTCATATCTTGGGGAAAATCGGAGAATTCGCTTAAAAAAACCAAAATATTCGCCAGATAAACACCCCTTGAATAAAATACAAAATTTTATTTGATTTATTAATTTATTTCTATTTTCATAAATGGGTATCTCTCTTTTTCTTTTTAATATATTTATGTATACAATACAGAATTTCTATTGCACCTAAATATTTTAGAAACATTTTTTAGTCACAAATTTTTACTAAATTTCTCTCTATTAATTTGGAATAGGAAAGTGTGAATGTTTTGCAATGCAGCATTCCTCCTTCTTTTTTTTTCTTATATAATTATATTTATGTACTTGTGAAGCAAGCAATTTGGTAAAAATTATACATAATTTATATACATGAAAGAAACAAAAAAAAATGAGGAACAAAATAAGAAGGATTTAACGAAAGCAATGTTCGGGGGGAATTTACTTGTTCCAGATATCATTGAGAGTTTCATCACGAAGTTCATCCAAAGGCATAGCTTTGAGGGTCCTTAGGGTTTCCAGGTAGAAAGTTAATTCGGATGTTACAACACCATGCTGCGGCCCACCATTATTGATGATGTTATATTTGAGAATTTGCTCTCGGAGTCTATCTTTGAAGCTTCTGTGAACAACTCTGTAGATGCTGTGAACTTGCGCATCCGGTAGGATGGGTGCTATTGCTTCGTGTAGCTTTACAAAGTGCCTCGATATATTGCGGAATGCTTGCGATGGTACAGGTGGTCGGGCATCCCAGCTGCTTAGCTGGTTGGTTACGAGTGAGCATACAATGGATAAAACCTTATTTTCAATTTCCTTAATGTGACTCACAAAGTCCTTTTCAACTGTCTCATACCCAGCAAGATTAGCACCATTTGACTCCAAACACTGAAAGTGACTCTTAACATGCGGCAAGAGCCACAGGACTAGCTGAAGGGCTCGCGATACGAGTGCCAAATTCCCACTTGTGATGGTTTTGAGACCAGCCACATGAAGGGCACCAGCACCGAGAACAAGTTGGCAACAACGTGAATTGAATGTACGCAACAGATCGACAACACTTCGTGACAATTGGGCCGAAATAATGGGCAATTGCTGGGCACACCGACAGTATTCACTGACAATTTGGACAAGAAGTAGTGCAGCCCCCACCAGCGTAAAAGGTTCCCCATCGACAAGAAGTACAGCAGATGGTGGTGATGATATACCATCATCACTTTGGCGTGTCCACTCAAATTCCCTGCGGCCAATATGCTCCACCATCCGCTGAAATTCACCCGGAACATCTGCCTGCTTCCACCTCTCGCTATCAAGTAGCAGTGCTAATTTGGATTTTCTCTCAGCGTGAAACTTATTTGCAAATCTTGTGCCCTGATTTGTCACAGCCACCCTAAGGGCAACACTCTGACTCCCACAAATCTCTTCACATCCCCCAATGAAGTCATTTACAACTGCACTCAAACGAGCTATATGCTCCGCCGTCACAGAGCTCCTTTCGAGACTTTCATTGGATACAAGATTGGCACAGCGTTCGTGGCAATAGTTGCAAACCCCACTGAGAAGATCACTTAATCTCTGTTGTACTACTTTGTGATCTTGCAGTGAGAGGAAAACCTCAGAATCCATAACAGTGGTGGTTACTTCTTGAACCTTCCCAGCACTAACATCTGCAGTTTGTAGCATAACACTGTACACGGCCTTAACGCGTTTCAGCAGCATGAGAAGTGTTCCCGTGGCAGTCTCAAGGAATTTTATCCATTCCCCCAGTGAGAGACTCTGTGCTTCCTCACCAGCTCCCGTGAGGCAAATCTCCTCATCTGCAGATGCAATTATTTCAATAACAAGTTGCTTCACAATTGCCTTAATGGCCACAATTGCCTCCTCCTTGTACGTTCCGACAAATGTGAAATTCTTCTTTCGCAACAATCCCGAGATTATACACACGAGCTTATCCTCATCGAGGACCTTTTCATTGGCAGTGAGGGGTCGATTGAAGTCAGCTGTTGCGTACTTTTCAAAGTCCGTCGTTAGCATTTTATCCACAAGTCGTTCCATCTCCATAAGCTGCGACGGGAGATGCCGAAAGCAGTGAACACCCACAAGTTCCTGTGCCACAATCTCCTGTGTTGTCCCAATGAGATCCAAAGCAGCCACGTAGTCTTGCGTACCAAGAAGGAGTTGAATCATTGGTTGTGTTTGATGCACCGTCGCCATTAGGTGGAGTTTCTCAAGCACCACCAAATAGTGAGTTCTTGTTCTAGCTAATTTTGCCACTCGCAGTGCTTCTCTCACCTGTGCTTCATCAATATGACGGAGTTTACTTCGCAATTGTCTCACATTGGTACTTGCTTCCCGCATTTGGGCCATAATTGTATCCTGTGATGTCATAGCGTGGAAGAAGGCAGATGACTTTTGTGCCACTTGTCGTGCTATTTGCACCTCCACAATGTCCAGGTAGTGACTCAGTTTTTCCTGCAGCAAACGTCCGGACTGTGTAGCATTGCCACCGTCTCCAACACCGGGAAAAACAGATGCAAACGTTGCGGGATTACTCAGCTCAAGGTGGGGTTTCATAAAAATCTGCGGAATATCCTGAAGCCCATAGTTCCCCGTGATGTCATTTCCATTTTGTTGATTTCCAATGTGACTCGTCAAGGGTGCCGTATGTTGCTTCTCAAAGCGCGTGTGTCGCTTGTAGCGTTTACCAATTTTAACTAAATAACTCTGAAAGTGATTCCATGTAATGTCCGGAAGGCGATTTGATGCTGAAACGGCACCGCTACGATCGACAAAACTATCACCCCATGTTCGTGTGAAGAAGGTTGTCTGTTTGCTCCTATTGGGATCATTGAGAACAGCTGGTAGATTCTGTGCTGCCGAAAATACCGTCCACTGCTCCGGATTCCTTGTAACCTGATTCACATGGTATCTGTTAACGTGGCTCTCATAGTCACGGTCACTGACGCCATCCAGGGGAAGTGAAGCACACACACCGTTACTTCCGTAGCGACAGACAAATGATCCACCCTCCCTTGTACAATGCACATCCCGAAGATGCCTGAAAATATATATAAAATTTATCTATATATCCCAAATTATGTATTTAGCACAAGCAAAATGAGATTTTTATCACAAAACTATGATAAAAAAAATCGCAGAAGTTCAATCAATTAAAAAGTATGGAGCAGGATTCAAGCAATGAGGATCATGAGAAGGATCATGAAGTTGTGGAAAATGGGATCACATATTGTAGCATAAATGTGTTATGTTTGTTCTTACTGGATAAATTCTGATGATGACTTAAAGTCCCTGGAGCAGAAGGTGCACGTTTGACACTCGTATTTCACATCACCCATGTTAGGTGCTTTGACCATATCATTCTGTGCCACTGAATGCATCAAAATTGCAACAAAATTAGACACTACTATCACGGTAAAAAAAATAATTGAGGTACATTTCTGCAAAATGCACACACCATCGTCATTAATGCCAACCACCAATGTTTTCTGACAAGACCCGCCTGCCCAATACCCCAAACTTCGTGCCTTGTCCAACTCTCGTATTTTTGAGGGGAAATTTCCCTTCTTAACAAGCTGAAAAAAAAAAGATTCTTTTTATTAATTTGCCTCCTTGTACATAAAAAAAAAATATTTAAAATAATTTTTGAGGATTTGAGAGATTTTTCAACTCCCTAAAAATCATTTTTTTTCCATTTTCTGGGATTTTTAATTTTCCTTTGGGCAGAGAATTCTCAAGTCTACCAACATTCAATATGGAAAAACTCCCGTACGGGGAGAGTATCAGTAGACAAACTCTTCTGATTTCTCATCATACTGTCTACAAAAATCGCACCGAGTGTGCCAAATCACCAGCAGGAAGGTCTCCAATGGTTACCGCTTGAATATTCTTCTGTCAACCTTTATATACCTGCGAGCTCTTATATACTTCTGAGTCTTTTGAGAGGGAAATTTAAAAAAGATTTTTTTTCAACAATATTTTTCATTTATTGAGAGAATTCTTTGCTGTAAACTTAGAATTAAATAATGTAGGGGAAACTGGGACAAGGGAGTGCTAGGCAAGAGCTTGGAAGAAGCTTAAAAAAATTCTCTATAAAGCACTTACCTCTATCTCATTGGAAAATATAATATTTTTGAGCTCTTCCCTTGGCAGACATTATTAGCCCCAGTTTCCCCTATGGATACATATAATGAATGATCTTATATATATGTACGCATCATACATGCGCTGCTTATCATTCGAGAAGCTCGGAACCTCTCGTGCTGCCGTTTTCATTCTCTCCTCTCACATTCGTGTGTTATGTGTCGAAGAAAATATAGGTACTCTCTGCTGATATATTTTTTATTATTGTAGATGCTTCAGCGTTGAAACTACAAACTTTTCCTTCTGATGAATTAAACTTGGATTACTCCAACACTTAACACCGCAGAGATTACCGGTGTAGCTATAATAAAATTATTTGTGCTTCGGAAAATTCGTGTGAGTTGTGGAGAAATCTCACGAGTTGGTGAAGAAGAAGTGAAAAAAAAAGCTAAAGTTTAGTGACGGCTCTTAGCTCATTAGGCATTGTTTGGAAACAAATTAGTGTATGTAGTGGTCGGTGAAGAAATCAGCGGAAAATGAATCCCTATAAATTTATTGAGGAGCTATCGAGTGCCGGAACTGATTCTCTCCAATTACAATGCATTGTGAATAGATATGTGAGTTATATTGCTTTTGGAAAAAAATTATATCCAATGATTAAAAATTTTCATATCAGTTTGTCTTATCTGCTCACTCTCAAATATATATGTATAATTATACTATGAGAGTGCATCAACAGAGAAAAAATTCTCCCACAATTTGATCTAAATTTATATCAAGATTTTTTTTTCTTTCCAAGCAATTAACTATTAGGGTGGGTCATTTTAAATTAAAATCGATTTTTCATGCAAGTTTCATAACTCAACATAAAAAGTTTTTTTTTTATTTGAACTTTTCAATAAAATAGCACATTCAGCGTCACAAATGCACTGCTGTGCAATATTATAAAATTTTATTTACACACTTTATCTTCTTCTATGCTATACAAATAAAAGCTGAAGGACATTACCAATGCATCTGTGGTATTCCTTATACCACTGATACCTACAAGTGATGAGGGTATACTACAAGTAGTGGGTGAAAGAATTTTAGAGAAAGAATTTAGATTTTCGGTAAGTTCAATTATTAGACGAATTAAATAGTTAAAATTTTCATTCTAATTGGGTCAAAATGATATTTTTGAACATTTTTTATTCTTCATACAGATTACATCAGATTTTATTAGAAATATTACTAAAACCGAATTTTCACGCAACGATAGAGACAACGATCTTTCCGAAATGATCGCGAAGGTTAGTAAAAAAAACAATATTAAATAGTAAAATTCACCATTTTCCTAATCAATGAAATGGGAAATTGCAATTAGAGGCATTAGATTGAAGATCTAATAATAACTGATTAGTAAAATAGTTAATTAATTCTATACATTTTTTCTTATCTATCTTGCAGATAATTAGCCAAGATCAGAATATTCTCTTTTTCACCATTAATCATCCCACAATAAAATGCGATAGCAATGCAAACCAAGTTGCTCTTCTTGTTTGTATTGTAACCGAAGAAGAAATCATCAAAAAACGTGAAATCTATGAAAAAAGCATTTCGGAAGTATTTACGTGAGTTTTTTTGTAAATATTTGTAAAATTCAAGATCAATAAAAGAGCTTTTTTTCTATTTTCAGATACATTCTTGGTCATTTACTAACTTCCTTTGAGTTATTCGAAGAAAAACGCGTGAGGGGACAATGCCAAAATCTCTTGCAAGTTGCTCGACGTCTTCTGGGAAAAGTTGGTATGTACAAAGGACTAGTAATTCCCCTCAAAAAAATAATAAAATTTTCCATTGCACAAAACAATAGTGAATAAAATATTCAATAATCCATTATATTTCTACCTATCTATCAATTTACATATATATGTAGGTAGCCTTTCAATCTTTCTAAAAGTCCATTCATAACAAAGCAAAAACTCACACATACTCCATTCATATTTCAACTTTTAATTAATGTGTGGAATTTGTAAGACGAGAAATTCAATAAAACTATACATATGTATTGAAAGAGAAAATTGCTAAAAGAAAATTTTGCCGAGTATACAACATATAATTTGGAATCAAACAAATTGTTAGAACGGACACAAATTTTTTTATCTCTATGTTCACAATATAATTTTTATATGAAGAAGTCTAGGTAGAGAAAAACTATAAACACCTTGAATTTATAGTCATACTGCTGTATGAAAATACTTATTGATCCATTCAATTTTTAACTGACCGATTTGCATGCCAAATCAGCTCAATCATTTTCTCATATAGATTTTTTTAGCTGCAATGTATTACCCATCAGTTATGTTTTTCCTTTTTCAAACAAAGCGTTTTCCAAATACGACAAATACATACAAGAGGTTTTTATCTGTAGAATATTTTGGTTTTTTTTAACGAATCATTCGAATTTTAAACATTCGACATTTTAAACATTTAAACATCTCTTACTAAAAATCAAATAATTCGAAATGAAAAAAACGAATTTAGTACTTTTTCGGCTTTGAATTTACTACTTTTAGGCTTGAATTTAGTCCTTTTTGGGCTCGACTTTAATCCCTTTTGGGTTGACATTAAACATTTTTCAGGTTTTTGCTCCTAAATCTGTGTTTTTACGACTAAAAGTCAAATAATATTTTTAAGTTTGAATTTAGTTATTTTTTGACATGAAATTACTCATTTTTTGGGCTTTAAATTAACTACTTTTCGGCTCGAATTTACACCTTTTTTGGGAAAATAAATATTTTTTAGTCATCTGCTTCTCAAGCTGAAATATTTCAAGACTAAAAACCATAAAAACAGATATTTTGATATCTTTGGCGAATCATTCGAATATTGGGCTAATAAACCGAATATTTACGAAGATCCGAATAATTTCATTCAGATAAACACCCCTTGAATACATAGCATGTGACTAAAGCAGAAATATATAACGATTATGTACATATAAAAAATATTTTTCCCGTAAATTTTATGAGCTACAATTAAGCAATTTCATTTCTATATTTTCTTTCCCATTAAAGGTGATTTGGGGAAATTGATGAGAAGCGTAATGACGGAGGCAAAGGACTTGGCTAAAGCTGAGCGTTGTTCTCTTTTCCTCATTGATAAATCCACCGGGGAACTTGTCTCAAAGGTATTCGATGGAGATGAAGTATCTGAGGAGTTACGTATTGAAAATGGAAGAGGTATTGCGGGACATGTGGTAAAGACGGGGAAACTTCTTAATATTCGGAATGCCTATCAACATCCACTCTTTTACAAAGGTGTTGATGAATTGACGGGATTTAAAACAAGGTTAGAAGAATTTTTTTAATAAAATTTTTCTTTTGAATTTAATTGAGAATTTTCTTAAATTTTGAATTTTGCTTTTCTTTCGTCCAAATAGAAATATTCTCTGTTTTCCCATTTGTGACGAAGAAAATATTATTGGTGTGGCTCAGTTGTGTAATAAAGTGAGTGAATTTTACTTTAAAATCATGTTAATTTAAGTAAATTACAAGCTAAGAAAGTATTTAAATTTACAATTTTTCTTTTATTAATATTAATTCCAGATAGATGGTTTTCATTTTGATAAATGTGACGAAGAAATTGCAACTGCATTTTCCATTTACTGTGGTATAAGTATAATGCATGCCCTTGTCCATGAGCATGTACAAAAAGCAGAGGCTCGACATAAGCTATCACAAGAATTACTTCTTCATCACATGAAGGTCCTTTAAAAAATTTTTTTTTGTTAAATATAAATTAAAGATTTTTTTTAAATTAAATTTTCTTTGAATATTTTCAGGTACCGGAAGAAGATATGAAATCAATTTATCACGATTTGCAGAATAGTCGAATTAAAATAAATTTGGAAGAATTCGCTTCATTCCAATACTGTCCACGGGATATTGATAAAATCTCATCAATACACATGTCCTTTGAAATATTCAACAACTTGTTGATTATTGAAAAATACAAAATACCAAAAGATAAACTCCTCCAATTCCTTTTGCTGGTACAAAAGGGCTACAGGGATATGCCGTATCACAATTGGACACATGCATTCTCTGTGACACATTTTGGCTTTTGCCTATTTAAGAATTTAAAATTAATCGAACGAGGAATTGTAACGTAAGTTTTCCCTAAAAGATTTCTTTTTTTTTCGTCTATTCAACGATAACAAAAAATTAATCAATAATTGCAGTGAATTACATCTTCTTGCATTCCTTGTGGCTTGCCTGTGTCATGATTTAGATCATCGTGGGACAAATAATTCATATCAAAAACAATCCCGGAGTTCTCTGGCAAAACTCTACAGTTCTGAGGGAAGTGTCAATGAGAGGCATCATCTCTCACAGGCGATTTGTATACTTAATGATGCCAGCTGCAAGATACTCGATTCACTTGACAACGATCAATTTAAGGAATGCATCGATGTGATTGGTGAATTAATATTAGCCACAGACTTAGCACAACACTTTCGTATTCTTGCAAATTTACGTCAATTGACCCCAGGGAATCTTAAGGGAAACCCAATGCTACTCCTATCACTCATGATGACCTGTTGTGACCTGAGTGACCAAATTAAACCCTGGCCAACAACGCAATTTGTTGCTGTGAGTTCGAAAAAAACAAACTTTAAATATTTAAAATTTAATTTAAAAAAAAAATATCAATCTTGCTAGGAACTCGTCTATGAGGAATTCTTTCATCAGGGTGATTTGGAGAAAGAAATGGGAATCTCACCACCAGATATGATGGATCGTCAGAAGGCATGCATTCCAGAGCTACAAATTGAATTTATTGCCACAGTTGTGAGACCAACTTTTGAAATTCTAGCTAATATATTTCCCGAAACAGCCATTTGTCTCAATACAATTGATGACAATCGCCAAAATTGGGAGAAACTTAAGGACCATCAATCTCATGTTTCTCTTAAAGCTTAATCTCTCCAAAATTAAAAAAGGATTTACTAAATAAAAATAAATTCTGGTGATGGATAGGAACCAAAGTTAGAACTATAGAGAAGTTAGATAAATAAGTAGTAAGTAGAAAAGCAATTACTTTTAAAAAGAATTAAAGGTGGAAGAAGTTGTCCAGTGTTAGTTAATGCTTAAAAAATTTAAAAGAAAAGTAACGGAAATGGAAGTATTAAGTACTTGAGCAAGAACTTATAAATTCCTAAATAGATCTGCAATCTTCATAGGAAGTTTAGAGGAAAGTTGTTTACGCAAGAAAACAAAACAAGGTTGTGATGTTAGCCAAATTTTCAGAAAAAAATTCTTTCTAAGAGATCGCAATTTTTTTTTAGCTAAAGATCTGATAGAAAAAATGAGAATCTTGATACTTTATGAGTAAAACCATTGACCAATCATTGGCAAAGGGTGAAATTCACTAGTCAGATGAGTCAGATAGACTTAGCATTCTTTAAGTTTTATTGAGAATACTTAAGTTTTCATAAGAATCCTCAAGATTTCTTAAGAAAAACCTAAAACTTTCCTAAGAAAAATTAAGACTTTTACGTTTTTTTAAGCGATACTTAAGATTTCTTCAATTACTTAGATTCGAGCTAAATACACATTTTTCGATGATTTTTTCTGATCGCCTTCGGGCATCAAAATTCGTAAAAATCATTAAAAAATGCATTTTGCTCGATTAGCTTAATAAATCTTAAGTTTCGCTTGTGAATCTTAATTTTTTCCTAAGAAATCTTTATTTTTTTTAAGGAATTTTAAGAAAACTTAAGACATTCTTTATAAAACTTAAATAATCTTAAGAAAACTTGGGTCTTTCTTAAGGAATCTTAAGTCTGTCTGACTAGTGAATTTCAGACAAAGAAAATCAATTTTAATAAAATTATTTTTGTTTGAAATTTGAATGCAAAAATCAAAGAAATAAATAAAAAAAAATCTATTTACATATTTTGAGAGACAAAATTTGTTCTTTATTTTTTTTGACTTCCAACAATATATATAAATAAGTACCTACACTCAGAATAATATATATTTTATTGATTATATCATAAAAATCTAATTAAATGCAACATTTCCATGTAACTATCAGATTTTGTACACACACATACATAATTTTCAGCAAAATTAATTTTATATTTTTAGTTGTTCTATTTTAGGAATTTGCAAAATATATTTAAAAAAAATATATACAATGAGAACAAATTAGCAATATATATTTTAAAATATATATAACTGTAAAGGTGTAATAAGAGATTAGATTTTTGAAAGTTTTTTGTCTTTTTCTTCTTCTTCTAAATCTTCGTTGATTCTAAGCCCTCAGCTTGTTGGAGCATAAGGTAGGTGCTTACTAATTTTGTTCGTTAATTCAATAATTTTACCATCTAATCTTGTTTTGGTATTAAATTATGCTTTGCTGGCTGAAGTAGTTCTTGCAGAATTCCATCAACCATCTCACTCAGTGTACTCCTAAGTTCACTCCAATTACTACAAATTGTTTTTAAACAAAACAGATTTTTTTAAAAATTAAAACTCAATAAAAAAAATAATTAAAACGACTTACTCTTGAGTGGGTTGTGCACACATTTCTGCGTAATATTTAATTTTTGGTTCAGTTCCTGAAGTTCGAAGGGTGACAACAGTGCCATTATCAAAGGTGAATGTTATCATTTGTGAACTTTTGCTGACTGGTAGAGTTGCTTTTCCATTTGGTTGAGATGTATCAATGCCCGTTGTTAAATCTCTCACATATTTAATTGGATACGTCCCATTGAGGATTGATGTAGGATACTTGACAAAAAAATAATTATTTTCAGTTTAGCATATGAAAAGAAAATGAAATCTCTTTATCACTTACAGTTCCTTCACCGGAAAAATTGCGAATCCTCTCAAAGATTTTAATAATAACTTGTGGATCATAGCAAATAAAGTACGATGTTATTGTGTAGTGATAGCCATATTTGTGATAGAGATCCTCTAATTTCTTCATTAGTGACTTATTCTCTTCTTGCTTTAAGTAGCATACCATTGTGGCTAAATGGCATGCAGCACTAACACCATCCTTATCGAGTACAGTTGGTGAAAACATAAAGCCAATTGCTTCTTCAAATGCAAAAAGAACCTTTTTTCCCTGCTGAATGAGTTCCACGGATTTATTTCCCATCCACTTGAATCCCGTGAGTGTCTCAATAAATTGCAATCCTTCAGCTCGTGCCACAGCTGCTAACATCTTTGAACTCACTGTACTTGTTAGCAAATAGCAATCACTTAGTTTAGTCGTTGAATGAACTTTCTTATAGCATTCAATTGCCCACCATCCAAGCAGTACACCCAATTCATTTCCCGTGAAAACCTTCCATTCACCCGTTTCGGGATTCTTTTCAGCACACGCCAATCTATCGGCATCGGGATCATTGGCCAAGATGACATCACACTGTGATTCATTGGCGAGCTTTATGGAAAGTACAAGACTCGATTTACCCTCTTCGGGATTTGGAAATTGTACTGTTGGGAATTCCGGATCTGGATCCCGCTGCTCTACCACGGCAATGGGAGTGTTAAGGGCAGCAATGGTGAAAGCTTTCTCAATAAATGGCCACCCTACACCATGCATTGCTGAATAGACAAACTTCACATGGCTCTTTGCATTGTAATTGTGAATTAAAGTGCTGGGAATGACTTTTGCCAACTTCTCAAAGTACAATGCAAACATTTCGTCGTAGGGATCACTTAGAAGTGGGGAATTTAGTTGATCAACATTCCAACTTGTTGGCCAAGGTGCTAAATTTGCCATTATATACTTTTGTATACCTTTGTCATGTGGTGAAATTATTTGTGCACTATTTGTCCAATAAACTTTGTAGCCATTATCATTTTTGGGATTATGCGAAGCTGTCACCATAACACCAGCTAGGCATTTCTTCTCAAACACAGCAAATGGCACCATTGGTGTGGCCACAGTTTTACTGTACAAGAAAACTGGGATTTTTGCTTGGAGAAAAATTGATGCAGATATTTCGGCAAAACGTCTACTCTGGTGCCTTCCATCGAAACCAAACACAACACCCCTTTTTTGATCCTCAATCGATGGATAGCACTCTTGAATGTACTTAAGCAATCCCTGGGCTGTTTGAAGAACAACAAGTTCATTCATACCATTAAAACCAGCCCTCATAGCACCCCGGAGGCCAGCAGTTCCAAATGACAATCGTGTCAGAAGGAGAAGTTTGAGCTTCTCCCATTCAGAGTCTTCAACTAATTTTTGAATTTCCGTTAAAGTTGTTTCATTCTATTCAAAATAATTAATTATTTTATCATTAACCGAATTGGTGGTTATCAAATTGCGCAATTAAAGCTCATTATTACCTTATCCCATTGAAGCCATTCAATAATTTTTCCATTCAACTCAGATGATCCCGAATCAATACCATGCCCATTTGCTGTTTGCATTTTTATTGTAAAAGAAACCGATGACTTTACGTATTTCCCAATGAATTCTTTAATTAGAAGTTTAGTACTCCGCACTCTGGTAAGAATAGGAGGAGATACAACGTGTGATGTATTCTATCCTATTGAAGGAAAAGTTAAATGACTTAATTTTAAAGGAAAATATCTTTTTTTTTTTAAATTTAAATTCACATACCTATACCTACTATTTTTTAAAAATTTATCTAATTTAATACACTTAATCTTTAATTAAATAAACTGACGAAATAATTAATAAAATAAATAAACAAGCAATTTTTGTGAGTAACCCTGTTAATATGCAGAATATTTTCCCCTAAAGTTACAGCAGAAACTTGCGCAGAAGCATTGACAAGAGAGCTTTTTCTTAGGGTCTTCTCTGAGAGAGTCAGTATGTGCTGCAGCTGTAAGAATATTTTACACAAATAACTACCCCATATTACATAAATCCTTAAATTCCATAGCGCTTTTATCAATTTCAATAATAATAACTGTGAGTTCAATCACACGTATAAATTGTTATTTTACTTAAAAAACATGGTTCAAGTGCAAAATATTGTGTGAAAATATGAAGAAAACATATCGCTGTAAAGCATTGAGTTGGCAAAAACATAACCAAGGGTGAATTTTTTTACCAAGTGAAAAAACACACACATTTCCAAATTTTTAGTCTTTCAATTTATGAAAAGAAAAGAAACAAATAAAATTATCACTAAAACTACTTGTTAACTAAAGCTAAATATTACTATATTATGAATTTTACACAATATTAGAGGATTAAACTCAAATATACTCAAAGATAAAAGCCTACGATATTTTAATCAATAATTATAGTGCTTTCGTTGCATTCCATTTGTTGAGAGTGGAAGGAACAACTTAGTAAAATACATACACGGCTATTTACAAAATGCAATTGAAATACCTATATTTACAGTAAGAATACACGTAGAACTTGAAGAAGAACTTTTTATGTATGAAAAACGGTGCAGTGTGGTGAGAAGAAAACTGATTAAAAGAATTCGACGTACATAGAACGGCCAGCCAGAGTGGAAAATTCACTTCAATCGACAATCTTCGGGTAATTTTTCCCCATCACAGTCGGGCCTGATATCGAGCTATTTATATATGAAATATTCTCTACTAATATTTACTCGAGGAATTGTGATTTTTTTGTGTGTCGAGCAAACGATAAGATTATGGCTCGTATTGCTGACGACACCGACTTTGAGATGCTCAAGTGCCTCGTGGATGATAACGAAGGCTGGTCACTGGAACTCTCAAAAGCCAATACGGAAGTTTGGACACGTTCAGTGGCTGGATGCAATTTTCACATGGTGAAAATTAACACATTATTTGATGATATCACATCGGATACACTATTCGATGTTTTACATGATCCCGACTATAGACGTGTTTGGGATACCCATATGTTGGCAAGCGAAGAAATCGGCATTGTTAATGTGAACAATGATGTTGGATACTATGCAAGTAAGACCTAAAAAAATTCTCTTGATTACCTTTTCCAATTTATGAATTTATTCAAAAAGTAATTGCTTCTTTCTCTTTGCCAGTGAGCTGTCCACCACCCCTAAAACCACGTGATTTTGTCCTAATGCGCTCGTGGCTAGATACAGGACCACATGGAGAACAAATGCTCATATCACGCTCAGTCACCCATCGTGACTGGCCACCGCGAAAAGGCTATGTTCGTGCTACATCTCATTTGACTGGTTTCGTGTTACGATCGAAAAATAATAAATGTATCTTAAGCTATGTTGCCCATTGTGATCCACAAGGTGCTCTACCACCATGGCTAGTGAATAAAGTTACGCATACACTAGGTCCGCGAATGATTAAGGATCTCAAAAAGGCTGCTCTTGGTTACATCGAATGGAAAAATGGACAGGGTAATTTCCGAAAACCATGGAGGTTTCCTGAAGAAATTGCTGTACCACGAATTTCATTATCAGAAGTATATAATATATACATATTCATTGCACATATATATACAGTATTTATAACATAATTAATATGTTTCTTTTTCTTTCCATAAATTTTTCTTTTATTCCAACAAACTCATCCACACCCAGTTTCATGACATAGAAAAAACCACGGAAGAAAATGCAACTTGTGAAAATATCAACAATTTAAATACCGACACATCAAAGGAGAAGAAAAAAACGACAATGTTTAAATTACCTGCAATCCCTAAAGTTACCAGGAAAGCTCAAAATCAAGTATGAAATGAATTCTAATGAGAAAAAAATAAATAAGTACTTGAAGTCCTCAATTACCTAAATTAAAGTGACTTTCTAATAAGCTAATAAAAGAGATATTAAAAATCTTCCAAGAATATTAATATTCTATTATAGTGATGAAAAATCCTATTGTTAATTGTTAAAGGAAAGAAATGTTGGTATTATGTATGTATATAGATATAACTGATCTATGAAATATCTAATAGGTCTATCTTTTAATTATAATTAATTTAATATGAAAATTGCAAACTGTTTCAATTAATTAGAAGACTCAGAAGGATTTAAGAAAAACCTTATCCTTCAATTACTTTTGAACTACAAATAATTTGAAAGGAACAATAAAAGAAAAGTTTCTCTTAACAATAATATTTAAATAAATTTAAAAAATTACTATCAGATTTTCCTATTTGGAAATTTCCTTTATTCTTGCCAAATTCAAAGTATTGTATTATCCTAATATTTATTTTTAAAAAAAGCATAATTTTACATAACTTATACCTATGTATATTTATAAAATAGTTAAGATGTAAAGGTTTAGGAATAGATAAATGCTATTAATTACACAACGAATATTTCGAATTCACTGCATACACCTTTATCTATTATTTATTTATTTATTAAAAAATAAAATTAATTTAATAAAGTTAATCTTGCTTTTTTTTAAATGTCTCTAATGTCTTTCTTTGTCCTTTCAATCGATAATGAGTAGACAATCAGGGATGTAAGTCATTCATCAAGGAAAGAGTAAACATCTAAGAGGATACTCCAACGTGGATACGAAATTATGATTAGTAGAGGAATATGATGAAATTTAAATAAGAAAAAATAAGCAAAAATATTTAATTTTAATTGAGAAATTTACTTATATACCTGTGCAATTGAATCGAGCCATTTTGATATCTTCATGGTATAAAGAATTCTTGTCCAACCATTCGGTTTCAATTAATATCCTTATAGCCATATGCATACCCATAAATACCACCCACACAACAAATATATTTCCAACCCTACTGAGAATCATTGCCACCCTTAAGATTCACTGCGGTTGTTGAAGCTAATCTAATGGAATGCCACAAATCAGTCAGTCTTCGTCCTTTGAACGAAAAACATCCACCAAAAGGATATCAGAAGAAAAAAATCCAAATAAAAATGTTCAACGCAATTTTTTTTCTTTACCCCTTGTAAAAGTAAAAAAAAACTATGTGAAAATAATAAATAATATAGTGTTGAAGTTCCTTTACTATTTATACACATATATAATTAAGGCGCTATATACATAAAAAAAACAAATGTGAATTATCTACCATAAATTTTATGATTGATAAACTATGTGGTAGGAAAAAAAAGGATACCGAAACACTCGTTGTGGCCAATAAAAACGAATTATAGTGCGATAATTTGGAAGGATATAGTGATAGATATGGAGGAGGACAAAAAATTATCCATTGATGGGCAATCAAAAGATAATCTCTCATATCCAAATCGCTGGTTAAAACGTCTCTTGCACCTAAGCGATACAATTGTATCCCTTTTAATTATCACACCTTTAGCTGTTGCCCATTGGCGTGGGACATGGACCTTTATGGATCACTATGAGGAAATTTTTCCTCCATGGCATTGCTTCCTGCTTGGAAGTGTTCTTCATACAGCTTTTGCACTCTTACGAGAATCTCTCCATGAGGAATTTTCAAATGTTGAACGATCAACGTCCATCTGCCGTACAATTAAGCATTTTGTCATTAGCAAAATCTACACCTATGTATTCAGTGTTGCCTGCATCCTTCAATGGCGTGGCGGATGGGCAGTTCTTGATTTACATTTTGGACATACAATCACGACAGCAATCACCGTAACTACTGCAACATTTATCGTTCTCGTGGGTATACGTTGTGTGCGAAATACCCTAGCACCACCATTTGTCATCATTATGGACTACAAAGATTCTGCCTTTATATTCCCAACGAGATTTCGTGTTAAAAGTATCCACAAACCAGGACTATACGTACTTGATTGCGTATTTTCCGTTCTCTTCGTTGGTACTCTGGTTGTTTTTGTATGGCGTGGCCTATGGCTCCTTACAGATATTCTTCTATTTCCAAATGATAAGCACCTATCAACATATTCATCACTTGTAAGTTTTCTTTTATATACATACTGACACTAAACATGTAAAGCTCTTTGTTTTCATTTCTTAAGTCAATAAAATATATATTATTTTCCGCATATAAGTAAAAACAAGAGAAAAACCCAATTCTAGCACTTGTGTTTTCACAATTAGAGCTGTTCTTTTACGGAATTTTATTTACGTCTCTCCGTGAAATAAATACTAAACTATATGTAGTACTGTCACGTGAATTAATTTAATAGTTAATTTAATCACTTTTGGCAAAATAATTAAATTTAATTTTCCTTTTTTTTTCTTAAACAGATAATTGGATATGGAACTGTAGCTGTAATTTTTGCCATTCAACCCATTATGAGGTGGATCTGTGAACGTCTTAATGGATTTTGGCGTGTAGCAGCCACCGATATATTCCTGACACTCAGTTTCATTGGAACAGTTAACATTTGGCGTGGTGTTTGGGCCACCATCGACTTATTCTTCCTCCCAGAATTACAAATTGAAAATATCTGGATTACACATGGAGTTTCCCTAATTCTTCTTGCCCTTCTCAATTGTTCCAACTCCGTCCTACTCCGTGGTGTATACATTGATGCTGAGGAACCAGCAGGACAGTGTGTGGTTTTCCCAGTTTATTACATTCGACAACTATTCCAAAAGGAACGCAGAAAGAAACAGGATGAAATTAAAAAATCTTTCAATGCAAATAATAATCATAACACTGTGCTACTAATTGGTGTACAATCCAGTACAAATACTACAACTAAATCGAACTATAGTGAAACAAAAAATGTTAACAGTGACTCAAATAGTCAATATGATCAGGAATATGAACATATTTTTCATGATTAAACCAAAAGTAAGTAAAAAAAATTCTTATATTACCTAATATTTTAGAATTCACTAAAAAGCCCAAATTTTGGTCAAAAGAGAAATCTTCAAAATTAAGTAAAATTCTTTGCAGAAATTACATAAATTTTCCCACATAGATGCATAACATGATATCATTCAATTGGAAAAATTCTTATCATACATGGTACTTGAATACATGAGAGGATATTTATATGTAATGTGTGGGACACAATTTCCTTCAGAAAGTAGATCAAGATCTCTGAATGGGGGGAGACCAGAGATTTTTTTTGTGAAATACATTTTCACAACATCAGAAAATTTTCCTTTTTCATCCAATATGTCAGTGAGTGCGTATAGTCTTCGATGGAAAAGTAAAAGGGAATTTCCAGTGAAGAGAATATTCGTGGAAAATTACAATAATTATGTGGCTTCTTGCATGGTTCCCTGACCTCATAATATAAGGAATTGAATAGCCATATATACATGTGTGTTTGAGGAAATATCCACCCTTGAAAAATAAAAAAGACAACTTCACATTTTCTTCCCCAAAAGAAAAAAACAAAATTCCACCCACTAATTGTGTCATTATGAGTATCTTCTCAATTACCAAGTAGATCCAAATTATTAGAGTGTATGCGAAAAAATTCTCTTCTTACATTACGTAGATAAAATGGTGAAAACAAATCAGGTAAATAATAAGAAACAATATTCAACATCATTCAAAAAATTGGCGGTATATAATCCAATTGTGGTCAACAAATTATTTTCAGTTTGCTCCCGTACCCATTTCGATCATCTTCATCACCAAGTCAAAATCTCCCTTATATTGTCTGGATTTTTTTTGTATCTTTTACCTACTCCTCTGTGACGTTGCTTATAATATTTTATTACTATTCTTCCTTGACCTTTATATATATACGTATTATGTATATATTGTTCTTTTTCTTGTGATTTAATTAATTGGTGCGTGGTGAAGTGTTCTTTGCAATAAACGGTGTTTGATCCTAAATATATATAATAAATAGATAATATACAGTAAAATTATTAACGTACAAATATTCAAGAAAATCTATATTTGCCTGATATTACCACGATTCAATTAGGTGGTAAAATTCACCCCTCTACGAAGATTTCAATCTTTTTCTTTGTTAAAAGATTCAACAGAAAATTAGGTACCTTCTTGCACAAAAATCAATTAATTTGAAGAAAAAATTTGTATAAAATTAATTTTGTAATAAATAAAGTAAAATTAGTTATTTTACCACACAGTGAAAACGCATTTAAAAAGCACCAACTGTTGCGTAAGAATTAAAGAGAGAAGAACGGAGAAATGGAAAAAGAACCCTTACCGATGGGAAGTGACTTCTTCACTGTGTGGCTTTCATCATCACCTGATAAGTGTACAAAGCGTCTCCTTAATTTTGGCGATACCCTCCTTTCGTGGTTTATCATATCACCCCTTGCAATTGCCCACTGGCGCGGGACATGGGACTACATGGATCAGCGTCCAGATAAATTTCCTGCTTGGTATTGCTTCATTTTGGGTGGTATTCTTCATACTGTATTTGCCCTTCTGCGTGAGCCACTACATGCAGAATTTTCACCACCAAGCAATGGCAACAAATCACTTAAGAAGACAATAAGACGTATCATTGTCACCAAATTGTACACATACATCTTCTCCGTTGGCAGTATTATGCATTGGCGTGGTGGTTGGGCAATGATGGAACTTCATTTGGGTAAGAATAATTTCCTGATTTTCCCTATATATTTTCTAGTTAATTTTCTTGGCCTATATACACATATTTTTTCTCTATTTGCGTGTACGCATTTAGGTCCAGGAGTATGGCCAGCTGTAATTGTGTCATTCATAACACTTATCCCACTTCTTATTCTAAAATCACTGAGGAATTCTTTGGCTCCTCCCTACATCATCCTAATGGATTCCAAAGATGTTGCATTTATATTTCCTACTCGATATCGCATTGAGGTAATTTCTTTTTTAATTTAATCTATATACATAAAGCAAACATATTCCACGTGGAAATATCTCATAAATGTTGTTTAAACTAATCTTTATGAAATACAATCTCGTGTTAGTTCCAAAAAAATATTTATCTTCTTTGTTACCATAACTTCTTTAATTTATCCGATTGTTAAAGACGCCTCGTGTTGGATTCTGTTGATAGATTCTAGCTAGAAGTTAACGTTGATTTTTAAAAGATCATAAAACTGGGCTTTGATAGAACCTTTTTGGAATAATTGTTTTCATTCTTAATTAATTTCAAATTGATAATATAATAGTCTAGTCAATTATATACATACAGATCCTCTTGAAAAGCTCTACAATATATATGTACAAAATGTCACAGTCATTTGGCAAACAATTGGACCTTCCATCAAAGCTTAAGAAGAAGCTTTATGGCATTAATCCATGTGCAAATACGGAACACTATAGCAATATTTTCAACTCACACAGATGCAATGAATTTTTTTTTTGATTATGATATGCGGAGAGATAGAGATCATCTGATATACATCTCTCAAAAAGTCTCTCATATGAAGAATTTCCACAACAATATTTCACCTACACAAATGAACCAATAAAGGGAGAATTAAACGAAATATTCAGTGTTGTTACATATAAAAGTGGTCGACACACTGAGAGTCTCGTCAGAGTGATAAAATTGATAATAGCAAACGCGTCTCTATAGTCCGTTGAAAATCTACATGATCGCAAGGAAAAGCGAATAAGTGAAGTTAATATTTTCATCTTCTCAATGAACTTCTTCAATAAAAAACCAATATTGAGGCTTTAATCGTATTCATCGTAAACCATGTACATTGAAAGTGAAGCAGTGAAAAGTTAAAATGTTGCAAAAAGAAAATGTTCAACTCTCTGGGAAAAATTATAAAATGATTCTATTGATAAAAGCAATCAATATTGACGATTAGAAAGAAAAAGTAGAAAATGTAGTGATCTGAAGTTGAATCTTCATGTAAAAAAAAATATATATTCCTCAATGTGTTAAAAACATAATTTTTGGTGCAATTTAGTGCCCCATAAGAGATGCTCTAAAATGTACATTATCTAAACGCAATTTTTTATTTAATTAAACGAACAACAAAAATTTAGTAAAAAGTTTACATATAAGTATAGTAAAAGATTAAAAATATATATAATCAAATTTAGTAGATTAAAGCAACTGGATAATTTCGCAAATACGCATATAATACATATTATAGCAGCAGTTCCGCAATAATAAATCAACGAATGTGTGAGTGTAGATACTAAAATGTCTACATCATTTTATAAACGTAAAAAAAGATAAAGTGAAGTGTCTCTTTGCGATTTAAAAGAAAAACTTTAGGGGAAAGTTTTTTTTTTAAGTATTGTCAGTGCAAAAATGCGTGGAAGTACAGCTGGATTAGCAGATGGTGTACTCAATCCATCAAAGGATGCCCATGGTGTTCTTTTAGATTTTCTCGATACGATCCTTTCCACCGTTGTAGTGGGACCCCTTGTGATATCCTATTGGCGTGGCACATGGAATCTCATGGATTTGTATCTATTTCCCAATAATACAATACTCAGTGCATATGCATCTCTTACAATTGGTGTAGTGGGTCACATTGTCTTTACTTTATGTCAAGATACATTAAAACAACTCCATCCCAATCATCATCGAATTACCTTCTATGTGATATCCCGTCTATATACGGCTGTGTATGGGGTGATATGTATCAATGGCTGGCGAGGTGGATGGCAATTAATAGATTCCTATACAACACCAAAAGTTTCCACAGTCCTACTATTCACCACCCTACCAGCACTGTGTCTAACATTCCTTAAAACTCTTCGGAATCTATCAGCAGCACCATTTACAATCTCAATTGATACACCAAATGAGTATTTTGATGTTCAGACGATGTTTAAAACATCGGTAAGATAATAAATCAAATAACTTCCTAACAGATACAGTAGATTCCCTAAAGAACGACTTTTTAATTTTATGAGCATAATGGGTCTTATTCAGCGACCAAAAAACCATTGAAATCTTTAAATTTTGTACTGAAATTTCAAGATTTCAAGCGAATCTCAAGGGTTTCTTGATCGCTGGATAAGGCCCAATGTTAGTTATTTTCAAGGGGTGTTTATCTGGCGAAAATTACGATTATTCAGCCTTATCACGACGAATTATCCGAATTTGGAACGAATCGTCTGAATTTCCTTGATGAATAAACTGAGCTCGAACGAATAATCCGAATCTCGACGAATAATTAGATTCTTCTTTACGATTAATCTAAGTCTTCTTGAAGAACAATCCGAATTTTAACAAATAATTAAAATCTCGACAAATAATCTGAATCTTTACGAATAATTCAATTTTTTTTGACGAATAATCTAAAGATTTTCATTCAGATAAACACCCCTTGATTATTATGCTCAACAATTTAATGAATAATTTAAAATTTGCACAAAAGTTAGTACCTCGTTGTATAGGGAACTCAATGTTGTAAGATCATTATGAAATTTTGGAAAAATGTTAAATAATTCTTAATTTTATTTTCCATCTAAATGATCAGAATTTTTTCAAATATCAATTCAGAGTTCTCCAGTAATTTACTTTATTACTTAACCTTATACAAATTGCCTCAGTTTAGTTGACTGAAACAGTGAACGTATAAATTAAGACAAATAATATAAAAACTACTTTTTTCCACCTTATTTTTTGCAGGGTTCTCGCCAACCACTCTATTATATTCTTGATTGTTGTTTCTCCGTTCTAATAATTGGATCTCTTGTGGTATTTGTTTGGCGTGGCGTATGGGTATTTCTGGATCTTGTTCTCTATCCCAGTGATGCTAAACTATCAGCATGGTACTCATTGGTATGTTTTCATATTGAGTATTAAATAACTTTTACAAATAAGAAAAATCTCAAAAATGAGTTGGTACACATTAACTTTTCGCATCGTGCAAAAAGGCAAATTTCATTTAACTTCTTTTTTTTCTCTCCCTCTCTTAAGAGATAAGAATAGATTGTTGCTTGAGATATTATTGTGAATTAGATGATATAGTATTTGTATGTAAATTTGAGCAGAAAAAACAAATAATGTGGCAATAATTTATTAGCTAAATATAACATATTTAATCATTGTCACGATTATTTGCTTCTAAATAAGCAAAAGATATGTACTTCTGATGGTATGATCTTTATAAGAAGAACTGTCTCATATGACGAGACATTTAAAATGAGTTATTTCACCAACGGAAAACTCCATTACTTTGTACAAATAAATAATCAGCATCTTGAAAACTGCTGATTTTGCTCTCGAAAACAACAAGTGTCTACAATACGGATACATTTACATAATGACAAATGCAATTAACACTAAAGTGCACGAAGCTTTCATTATTTATTTGTCAACAGGTACATGTATGATACATATTAGGTCGTATAGACTTATTTAGGGTCAGATTCTGACTGATAATTAGTTTATTAAAAAAAAAAGACTTCATAAACTACCTACAAATTATTATTTAAGCATTAAAGTAAGATATCACTTACTACCCTACTTTAACAGGAGATCTGCTGCCTGTACTGTACAACACATTGAATAGAAAGAAATATATGTGACTTCCACACACTTTAGAGGTCGCATAGTGATAAATTCAATTAATTCGATTGCCTTTTGTTATCTAATCAAATTTTCGACAGCAAACTTGGCTTAGTATATCTCATATGTTAAAAGTAAATCATATTATTACATACCTAAATCATTTTGCAGATCAAACGCAAAATCAACTCATATATACAATTTTAGATTATTTTTCATTATTTACTATTATTTTTTTTATTTATTTATTTATTATTATTTTTTCTCGTAAAGGCTATTGGATATGGAATAGTTTTCATCACTTTTGCACTACAGCCCGTAATGAGATGGACATGTGAGAAATTAACTGGCTTTTGGCGACTTGCCATAGCGGATGTCTTTTTATTCTTTAGCTTCATTGGCACAGTTAATGCATGGCGGGGTATATGGCAACTTCTTGATAACTATTTCCTTCCAGGTAAATACATTCTTAAATATTTTTAATTTCTTCCTTTTCCTAATAAGCTCTACATTGTTGTTCTTTCAGATCAGAGAGCCCTTAGTGATTGGTTAACCCATGGTGTTTGCTTTATTCTTCTTGCACTCATGAATTGTGCCAATACCGTACTTGTGCGTGGAGTTTTCTTAGATGCCGAAGAACCCGGTGGTAAATGCGTTATTTTCCCCGTCTATTACATTCGACTCTACTTCCAAAAGGAACGCACCAAAAAGAACCAACAGGCCTTAGATATAATGGAAAAGGACGAAGGAGCGAATTGTTCACTTCTTCTGGAGAAACCCGCAAATAATGTAGTTGTTGTTAAAAATTCAAATGAAAAAGTCGCACCACAATAGCATTATGTAAATAAAATATATATAAATAAAATTGAATTAAATTTGTACATACTACATAGTAGTTTAACAAAACTATTATTGAGAATATATCGACTATTCGTCATTCCTTTTGATCTTTTGAAAAAAGAAAAATCTACATTGAAATTATTTGTTAATTGTTTTAGTGTTAATGTTTTAAAAATATATATATATATCGTGTGTATATATATATTACATATAGTTTAGCTAAATGTATATAATTTTAAATGGTTGTATTGGATTGGCTGTGGGAAGAAAACGAGAATTTTGTAAGTGTCAGAAAAATTGCATTAATATTGCACTATATAAGAATGTTAATTGACAAGCACATACATAATGTATCTATAATGTATGTACGAACATAGATTTATTTAAAGCTGCCTTAAAAATTGATAAATATTCTGTATTCTAATTATTCTTAGAATAGGCAAAAAAAGCTTCTTCAAGAAGCTCGTGAGAAAATTTCTTGAAGAATAAAATAGTTTTTAAAATATTTTCTAGATGATTGACTAAATAGTTTAGGTTTTACAAAACTAACAAGTTTTGCTTCTACGGGCTGAACAAAATAATTTTTTAGTCTTTATTGTGGAGATAACATCATCCATTGAACAGCGGAACACCAACTGGGTTTTGACGGGAAAATCCCTCTCAATATTCTCGAGGTAAAAGGGAAACACGAAGCCCCCACATTTTGTATTCTAACATCCGACTTAGTTGATTTTATTCCACGTTGACCTACAATTTACAACACTAACAGCAAATTCGCTAATTTTTCCATGTTTTAGGTACCCCATTTATCGAGTAATTTAACTAAGCGGAATTAGCAATTAATACGAAAGATGTGGGTCCAAGTATGAGTTTGCAATTTTTTCGTTCTTCTAACAAGATGGTTCCTTTTACCATTTTACATAAAAAACTTTATTTTCTCTCTCAATATTCTGTCTTGAATTGTAAATTAAAGTAAATCAGTAGTACCAAGGACAAGGCAGATAAAGAACGATGATAACGTCAAAATAAAATGATTGATCAATGATAAGAAAAATTCTTTCGAAACTGATAAAAGAAAGAATTTTACTTTGTATAGGGGAACGTGGCCCAATTGCGACCCCCTAAATTCTGTTTCAGAAGGATTGAAAAAAGTCATATTAAAATGAATTAAATCTTCCCAAGTTTGGTACCATTGGAAAGGTCATTTAATAGGCTAACTTTGTTCTATAGATGCAAACATTCTATCTCTTACCTGTTCTGAGTAATAATGGAATTAAAAAAAGTTGCTAAAATTGCACTTTTTCACCACGGTGTTCTAATTGCGACCCCCCGAGTGTTCTAAATGCGACCCCCTTTTTTTGCCGTAATTTGTGGGTTTTTCACTAGTAGATCACATTTATCACTACTATAAATAGGGAAACTGCCATGAAATACACGGAAAAGCCGGAAAATCAAGAATTTATTTTCAATTTTCCCCACATTTGTTTTGACATTTCGCCCTTGAGGTGACTACACACACTTTCACACACACCGACAATTGCGCACTCACTGACGTAATTCCCAGAAAATCCACGAAAATTCTTCTGAGGAATGCGTAAATTACACTAACTACACTCCCCTTTGGCTGTAGGAACATTTTCACTGCGAAAAAACTTTCAAGAAACGTGAAAAAATATTGATTTTCCCGAAATCAAAACACAGCGCGTTCTGTGTGAGAGAGACACTTCCACACCACTACACGCATGCGCGACTGCTTTACCGTGGTGAATGGTGGAAATAGACGGTCCGAATTGAAACATTTTGGGGGTCGCAATTAGACCATTCTGCATGTATTACATTTTCACTTAATTACTTAAAATACCTAAAATCTTTCAAAAAATTGTAAATCAAGTAATAAACTAGACCCTCTAAGCTACAGAAACGCGGCATAATATGAGACATAATAGTGGGAAAAAAACTCATATCAACTTAGTTTCTAAAATCAGAAAATGTCGGCCAAGTGCTGAAAATGAATTTTGATTTTTTATTAGTCCTGTTGTGTACCAAATTAATTTATTTTAGGCGCTAACATTATCTTACTATAATATCTTCATAATGTAGTGAAACTAATTTTATAATATTTCGTCATTTACGAGAAAAAGGGGCGGTCGCAATTGGGCGGCGGTCCGATTTGGGCCACGTTCCCCTACTGACATAATAAAAGATATCATGCTCTCAATATTACATGTGTAATGGCATTATTATGTAGTTTTTGCACATGCGGTTCTTCAATTAAATTTATTTGTATATGTGCCCTGTAAGCGCAAAACGTACCTGTAGATGACACAGGGCGTCAGGTAAGGTGGCAGAGGCACTCACGGCAGATGATGGGTACCTGTAGATGACACAGGGCGTCAGGTAAGGTGGCAGAGGCACTCACGGCAGATGATGGGTACCTGTAGATGACACAGGGCGTCAGGTAAGGTGGCAGAGGCACTCACGGCAGATGATGGGTACCTGTAGATGACACAGGGCGTCAGGTAAGGTGGCAGAGGCACTCACGGCAGATGATGGGTACCTGTAGATGACACAGGGCGTCAGGTAAGGTGGCAGAGGCACTCACGGCAGATGATGGGTACCTGTAGATGACACAGGGCGTCAGGTAAGGTGGCAGAGGCACTCACGGCAGATGATGGGTACCTGTAGATGACACAGGGCGTCAGGTAAGGTGGCAGAGGCACTCACGGCAGATGATGGGTACCTGTAGATGACACAGGGCGTCAGGTAAGGTGGCAGAGGCACTCACGGCAGATGATGGGTACCTGTAGATGACACAGGGCGTCAGGTAAGGTGGCAGAGGCACTCACGGCAGATGATGGGTACCTGTAGATGACACAGGGCGTCAGGTAAGGTGGCAGAGGCACTCACGGCAGATGATGGGTACCTGTAGATGACACAGGGCGTCAGGTAAGGTGGCAGAGGCACTCACGGCAGATGATGGGTACCTGTAGATGACACAGGGCGTCAGGTAAGGTGGCAGAGGCACTCACGGCAGATGATGGGTACCTGTAGATGACACAGGGCAATTCTATGACTCACCAGCCTCCGGGTCGGAGGACAAAAAAAAAAATTTTGCCACGGAAAAAATGCACACACAACGCCAGAAAATGCAGTATTATTTCGCTGACGAAGGCACACGGTGCAAGGAAAAAGAAACACAATTATTCTTCCACAAATCACTTTAATTTTTAATAAAATACTTCAATTTTGCGCATGGAAAAAATATCGCGTGGCGTTTTGCTAATCATTAAGCGGAAGTCGTGCTGACGTTGAGAGACGTCAACCCCAAAAAAAACTTCTTTCACTTTTTGTCAGGGGGCGTTGCATCGTTGGTCGCGTTGACGCGCCAATGCGTCAACATGCTGCGGGGGGGGAGATCCTGAGGGTGGTAATCCCTCATCAATGGGCAACTTGGAGAGCTTTTGCACTGCCCTGGTGTAAACTCCCTTAGCAGTGCGCACTGTTGCAACGCGACACTTTCCGTCTCTTCCAGGGTGAACCTGATCCACAACAGCCAGTGGCCAGGCATAGGGCGGCATGTCGTCTTCCGAGATGAGCACAACATCCCCTGGCTTAATGTTCTCCTCTTCCTTTGTCCACTTGTTGCGCCTCTGAAGAGTTTGCAAATACTCCTTCTTCCATCTAATTGCGAATTGCTGCAGGAGCTTCTGGCACAACTGCCACCGGGTGAGTAGGCCTGGGTTGATGTTTGTGAAGTCTTGAGACGGCATCATCACCAGTGGCTTCAGTGTGGTGAAATGCCCTGGACAAAGAGCTGGTTGTTCGTCTGGGCCCGCTGGGAGGGGCGTCAGTGGCCGGCTGTTGAGGATAGCCTCGATCTGGGAGATGACGGTAGAGAGCTCCTCGAATGTCAGAATTGTTGTGCCAATCTCTCGACGAAGATGATGTTTGAGAGACTTGATTGCGGCCTCATGGAGGCCGCCATGATGGGGAGATCTAGGAGGGATAAATTGGAAAGTGATCCCTCTATTGGAGCATTCATTTTGCATCTGAGGTTGGGATTGGAGATCGTGGAATAGCTTCTTGAGTGCTGCATCGGCTCCAACTAGATTCTTTCCATTGTCGCAGAAAATCTTCCGCGGGGCTGAACGGCGGCTGCAGAAGCGGGTGAGAGCCGCAAGGAACGAGCTGGTGGTCATGTCTCCCAGAACCTCGAGGTGTACCGCCTTTGTGGCGCTACATACGAAGGCACAAATGTATGTCTTGTAGGATACTCCCCCTCTCTTGTAGGCTGGTCTGGTCAACACTGGCCCACAGAAATCTACATTGCATACCGCAAATGCAGATTCGTAGCTGATCCTTTCTGTAGGGAGATTGCCCATCCGCTGAGCAAGCATTGTGGGTCGCTGTCGCCAACACACCACGCAGTTTCTAGACACTGAGCGAGTGAGTCTCCTACCACCAAGGAGCCAGAACTTGTGTGATACTAAGGCAAGTAGCAATTGGGGTCCTGGATGCATTTGGTCTTGGTGTACATGAAGAGCGATCAAATAGGCGAGACGTGATTTGGGCACAAGCATTGGATGCTTGAAGTCATACGATTCCGCCCCTTCATCAAGGCGGCCACCAACCCGGATAATACCGAGGTGGTCCAGAAAGGGACTCAACCCTTGGAGCGGCTTGAGTTTCCCAGTTCGGTACAGGGAACCGTCTGCAAGTGCATTCCCCAACTCACTCAGATGCACATCCTGAGTGAACTTCACGAGGGTTTGTTCTGCATGGTCCAGTTCACAGGCTGTGATGGGTCCGTTCTCCCGTGGCTTGGATCGAATGGCAGAGAGAAATCGGAAGACATATGCAACAACTCGGAGGATACGACGGTAGTCATTCGAACTGGCGAGAATGGAATCCAAAGGGTGCTTCTCCTCTACTGCGGGTGCAGCGGGCAACGCAAGAACTTCAGCAGTTTCAGGTTCATTGCGGGATGGATCACGTGGCCACGCATCAACCTCCATTGTAAGAAATTCGGGGCCATGCCACCACAGATTGGATTCCTTTAATTCATGAGGGTACATCCCCCTGGAGATGATGTCAGCCGGGTTCACAGCAGTAGGAACGTAGTGCCATTTTCCCGCGTCCGTCAGTGCTAGAATCTGGGTGACACGGTTGAGGAAATATGGTTCAAGCTTCATTTTCTTGGAGCGTATTTGTCCTAACACACTTGTGGAGTCAGACCACATGTGGTAATCGGTGACTTCAATGGAACTTCGGATTTTACTGAGCAACTTGGCACCGAGCAATGCAGCGCATAGCTCCAATTTGGGAATTGTGGTTGGTTCAGCCGGCGCCACATGGGATTTGGCGACCATGAGATGAGAAATCCGCTGCGTCCGGGAGTCCCCAGTCACCAAGTAGGCGACAGCTCCGTACGCAACATTGCTGCTGTCAGCAAATATATGAACCTCCCGAATAGTGGACTGTATTGAAAACGACATCCAGCGGGGAATTGAGATGTCCTGAACGCTGGGGAGGGATGCTAGGAGATTCAGCCACTTGCCGAGTATGGGTTCTGGAACTTGCTCATCCCAGCCGATCTTCATTTGCCAGATTGCTTGCATAAGTAATTTTCCGAGGATTACAACTGGTCCTAATAGACCCAGCGGGTCGTAAAGAGAAGCCAGCACTGAGAGGACCACCCGTTTTGTGTGCACGGATGGAGATTCACGCTTCCACTTGAAAGATAGTCGGTCCTGAGTCTTTTGCCAGATCATGCCAAGAGTAGCGGACGCATCAGGTAAGACATCGAGGACCTCCTCAGCAGAGGACTGTGGCAGGATGGAGGAGTGGCTGGCATTCCACTTTGACAGGGACATTCCTGCCGTGGCTAACAATTCTGTGAGCTCCTGGACAGCTCGCTGAGCCTCCTCCAGTGTCCGGACAGATGCCAGGCAGTCATCCACGTAGAAGTGCTTCCGGAGAAGCTCACTGGCGAGTGGATGGGTTTTTGATGCTATCTCTGCCAGCTCCATCAACGTCCGGGTGGCAAGAAAGGGAGAAGAGCTTACGCCAAAACACACTCCTCTTGCACGGTAATGCTTGATTGGTTCATTGGTATCGAACCTCCAAAGAATTCGGAGATAATCTCGGTGGGGCGGATGTATCAGGATTTGAGGATACATCTTCTTAATGTCGCATGAAAAGGCAAATTGGTGTTCCCGGAATCTCAAAAGGTTGGTCACAATATCGGGCTGCACCGTGGGACCGATCATGGTGACATCATTGAAGCTCAGCCCGGTCAGAGATTTGGAACTGGCGTTCATCACGATCCTGATTTTGATCGATGATCCCGAAATCTTCACCACACAGTGATGCGGCATATAATAGGAAGGGCGGTGCATCTCGTCTGGCGGAACCTCTTCGAAGAATCCTAAATCCAGATTCTCCTGCATCGCTGCATGGTATTGGGCTTTGAGTTCTGAATTTTGCTCCAACCGTTTCTCAAGGCTAAGCAGTTGACGAGATGCATTGAACAGGTTGTTGTGTAGCCTGTCGACATTGGGTTTCAGAGGGAGGTGGACCACATACCTGCCAGTATCATCCCGGGTAGTGGTTTCCTTATAAATCTTTTCTGCTGCAAAATGGTCTGGGCAGGTACTGCGTGGGGCCTCCACTTGCTCTGTGACCCAGAGCTTCCTAATTGAGGTATCTATGGATGACAGCGTGGTAGCTGCCACAACTTGAGGGGCAGCAGGTTCTGCCGGCGGGACTGTGCACGGTCCCGAGATGATCCACCCAAACACGGACTCTTTCAGCACAGGTAATTGAGCCCCGAGTCTGAGCACCTTCCCGGAAACCACATCATTGTAGAACTCGTTGCCAATGAGCAGATCAATTGGCTGAGAAACGTGCCAGGTTGGGTCAGCCAGTTCCATATAGCCTGGGATGGGAACTGATGCTGGACTGACACACCAATTTGGGATATCCTGCTGGAGGATGGAAGGAACGACCTGACAAGTCATGGAGAAGTACTTCGAGTTATGGAGTGATCGGACAGTACACTCGGTTTGGTATTTTGCCTTAGTCCCCCCATCTACAACCCCCCCAATGAATAAAGTGGAGATGCACTTTGGGAGCTTGAGTTTTTGGAATAGGGACTGCGACAGCAAATTGGCTTGAGCTCCGGAATCCAACAAGGCGCGACATTGGGTAGGAACGCCATGTCTATCCAGAATGTGCACCACCGCTGTCTCTAAGAAAATCTTCCTTGGTGCTGATGGTTCAGTCAGCGATGAGCACACAGCTGCTTCTTCTTTTTTGTCGTTGGTCTGAGGCGGAGTGGAGACACTCGGTGGGATCGCAGGCTGCGTCTTCTCTTGTGCCTTCGCACCTGTGGCCGGCTGTGGGGCATTTGGTCTGAAGGCCTCATGCAACAGCTTGTTGTGGTGTCCAGCACAGGTCGTACACGTCCCAAATGAGCAGTCTTTCGTCATATGGGTGCTGACCAGGCATTTACGACACAACCCCTTTTCACGGATGAGAGCCAGACGGTCCGCTGGTGACATCCGTAAGAACTTCGGGCACTTGAATACCCGGTGATCAGTGGCTTTGCATGCGGGGCACGCGGATTCGGCCGTGGTGGCCAGTACATTGGACTTCCCTGACTTCTGGGGAGGCTTCCCTGTGTTTCCCTTGCTTCCATGATCTGCGGGCTTCGGTCCAGGGGTCGCTTGGCATACTTCAAGGGAACGGAGTCTATCCTTCATGAACAACATGAATCGGGAGAGGGTAGGCTGGCGGCTGCCTACCTCTCGAGACCACAACACTTTGCTCTCATGGTCTAGCTTGGACAGCAGCAAGTAAATTATCCACGGATCCCGGTTGGTTTGGTCAAGTGCATCCAACGAATTCAATACTGAACTAGTAGTGGTGTACAAGTCAGTAAAATTTGATACCGTGGGGGCAGACACAGCTGCCATTTTGTTCAACTTCTCGACATGATGATGTACGATGGCATGCTGATCATCATAGTGAGCACAGAGCGCATCCCATGCAATGATGTAGTTGCGGTCGGTGAGGGAAATGTTTGCCACAAGTCTCTTGGCAGTTCCGGTGACTGCAGTCATGAGGTACTGCAAGCGTTGGATGTTGGAAAGCCGAGGATTCTGGTGGACGATGCTGACAAACATGTCCTTAAAATTGTACCATGCTGTATGGTCTCCATTGAATTCAGGGATCGTCAGCGTTGGCAACTTGCAGTGGAAGGACTCACCAGCCGCATGGGGGCTGAAGCTTCCACTGCGCGGACTTCCCAAAGACTCCCGGAAATGCTCGAACATTCTTTGGGTACGCTCTTCCGCCTTCGCCTGGTGCTCCATGAGATAAGCTAGGGCGGATTCAAGCGTGGTTTTTCCTGGCGTAGGGGGTAATCCTACATCAATGCCTGGATGGAGATTGGGGGGCTCACTATCCAGATGATCCAGCAGAGATGGCTGGAGGATTTTGGGAATGGCTCCGGTGTGGAGCGGACGTCCTTCTGTAGGAGCATCGGATATAATCGGCAATGGAGACGGCTCTCGACCTGAAGCGGCTTGGGGAACCTCCTTTTGATACTCTCGCAAGACAACTCTAAGGTCCCTCTCAAGTCGGTGTATGCGAGCCATCAAATCCTCATGTTCCTTCGTTTCAGCCTCTGAATCCCCATACTCCTTGAGGATAGTATGGTGGATCTCAATCAGCTGTGGTTCGTAAGTCTGAAGCTGGGTGATCATCGTGCTGACCTCCGAAGCATTCCCACATTCCAAGTCCTTGACAATTTCCGCCGTACGTGCCTCCTTGCGAGACACATGGCCTTTCAGGGTGACTCTGCGTTCCATGGCTGGCATAGGTTATCGCTGGCAAAGGACAATCCTGTTGTCCAAGGATCGGAGGGCCAAAAAAGATGTAAGCGCAAAACGTACCTGTAGATGACACAGGGCGTCAGGTAAGGTGGCAGAGGCACTCACGGCAGATGATGGGTACCTGTAGATGACACAGGGCGTCAGGTAAGGTGGCAGAGGCACTCACGGCAGATGATGGGTACCTGTAGATGACACAGGGCGTCAGGTAAGGTGGCAGAGGCACTCACGGCAGATGATGGGTACCTGTAGATGACACAGGGCGTCAGGTAAGGTGGCAGAGGCACTCACGGCAGATGATGGGTACCTGTAGATGACACAGGGCAATTCTATGACTCACCAGCCTCCGGGTCGGAGGACAAAAAAAAAAATTTTGCCACGGAAAAAATGCACACACAACGCCAGAAAATGCAGTATTATTTCGCTGACGAAGGCACACGGTGCAAGGAAAAAGAAACACAATTATTCTTCCACAAATCACTTTAATTTTTAATAAAATACTTCAATTTTGCGCATGGAAAAAATATCGCGTGGCGTTTTGCTAATCATTAAGCGGAAGTCGTGCTGACGTTGAGAGACGTCAACCCCAAAAAAAACTTCTTTCACTTTTTGTCAGGGGGCGTTGCATCGTTGGTCGCGTTGACGCGCCAATGCGTCAACATGCCCTATGTACATATGTACATCTTATAGCGAAGAAAGTTTCGCAAAATATCCAATCACTTGCTTTTATAAATAGTCTTTTCAGTTTCGATCGCGAAGACAATGATTAAAGATCATTTCTCTACAGAGTTCTCATTTTGTTATCTCTGAGTTTCTAGAAATATCTTTAGAACCATTTATTGTGAAAAGTATTTGGGTATTATCACAAGAAAATTACCAAAGTTTTTTTATTTAAATTTTCTCGAGAAAAAATGGGTGTTGAATTGAATATATCATATGTATCGGTGGAATTTGAAGTATTTGGACATGTTCAAGGTATATAAAATTATTAAAAATCATCAAAATTGATAATATTCCATGTAATGGAGAGAAAAATTAAAATATTCAATTGTTAAATGACAAAATTTTAATGAAAGTAAGTTATGTATATATCTGAAGTGAAACAGTCAATTGGAGCACATAAATTTGTACATAAATTAAAGTACATAATCTATTGTCTTACAAATGAAAAATTGCCATATGATCTAAGAAATGCAATTTAATCTTCTTTACCATTCCATATAATACCTCTTAATCAATGATATTCAACGCAATTCTACTTGGATACTTTGTCTCTCTCTCCCCCTCCCCATACTTCTGGAAATTAAAGGGTGTGGATTCACAAAACATTGCCGTGACATGTGTGTTAAACGGAAAATTGGTGGATGGGTTAAAAATTCAAAATCAGGCACAATTCTTGGAAAAATGCAGGGCAAGAAGGAATATATCGATGAATTGTGAGTACATAGTACATTTTGTGCATGTTTGACCTAATTAACAGTCAATCCTCACTCTCATTCAACTCCTTACTTCTTCAATTTTGTCTTATCTTAACACATACATACATACTATGCGGTGTCTTGTGTTTTTTTCGGTAGTGAATAGAATTTTAAAAAATATGTATTATTGAAAATAAGAAAAATATCTTGAGCTATGTTCCATAAAAAAATTGAATTGAATCAAAGAAAAAAAAAAACGATTGTCTTCACAACCTGAGGAAAGTATCAAACATCTCCCGAAATATCCTATAAAGAGTGAAATAAAATGGGGAAGACTCTGATAAAAATCATTTATTTTCTTTTTAACAATTTGAGAGTTTGTTGTACCAGAAAGCATTCAGAAAGATCTTTAAAGAGCTATGGAAAATTAATTTTCCTTCAAAAACACGATTAAGGAAAGAAATAAAATGTTTAATTTTCATAAGATTTTTCACAGAATACCAAAAATCTTATAACTGACGAATTGTAGGAAAAGAAAGGAAAAGATTTATACCAAAATCTACTCCAATCTTCAAATAAAATTTCTTTTTTTGTACATGATGTGGGCAGACAATTAGTCTTAAAAGTTATTGAGCAATAAAATATTGCAAAATATAAACTTGAAGCTGTAGAATTTTTATTTAATTTCCCTGTAGTAAAGTAACTAATACGACATTAGGGAAAGTTGAGTAAATTACAACATCACAAGTTATTAATTGGGGATCCTTGAAAAAGAAATTGGTCAGGGTTTGAATTATGTTTATTGTCAATAGCCCAAGAACTATTTGGCAAGTTCGCTAATGAAAATAGCATCATAACAGTATTATATGTACAGGGGGATATATTCTCATCAAAAATTAGCTGCCAACACGAGGATCACACCCATTGCTCATTGCTACAATTATTTATTTATATACAAACATACCAAATCATTGAGGAAAAGAAACGTAGAATGCTTTGAAGGACATTTTGTACATAACACTGCTGTTTACTTTCCCTTGTAGGTCACTATCAAAAACTTTCACCATTTAATCTTTTTTTGCTATATAGAAATTAATCCATTATTATCCTTTGCCAACCTGTGCTATGTATATATAGGTAATTAATTAGTACTTTTATTATTACAGGACACACTGGTTGACAAACACAGGATCACCCGGTTGCAAAATAGAAAAATGCGAATTTAAGAACTGGCTCACCGTTCTACGACCCGACTACAAAGACTTTCAAATTAGATTCTGAAAATCTAACATATCCTAGCTAAATACTTTTTATTTTATCAAAATAAATAAATATTGTATTCTATTTATAGCTGCAGCGGGGCCAAAAATACTGCACACCCTGCACATGCAAAAAAAATGATTGTGTACCACAAAAAGCTAACCTCTCATCCCGCTTTCTCATATATATTGTAATTAAATGGTATAATAAATGTAATGAAAGTAGTGAGAACTTACTCAGAAAGGTGGAAAATGCAAGAAGTGTCGCTAAATAAAGGTATTTCACAAAATATTATTCCATTAACATGAAGTTTATTATTTGTTTTGATTTGCTTGTCTGTCTACTCGCACTACTTTTTTGCAAAGTACCGACTATTGTAAACGATCTCTCAGTGGTAATTGTAACCAATAGATGTTTAAAAAGGATTATGATTCACTTTAATTTTTTTGAAATATATCCGATGATGTAAATTCAATGAAAATTATTCTACTGTGGCTTTTTAGATTTCTTTCCCTAATGAACAAAGGCTACATAGTCAGGTGTTAAATGACGAGAATCACAAAGTGAATAGCTTATCCATTTATTTTTTGCAAAAACTTCAATTCCAGATGGCGCACCAATGTTGTAAAGAGATAAACTATGGCAACACTATCACCGGAGTACTGCCATGAATTGAGGTTATGTTATTTCATGCAATATTTTTTTTGGTAAACTTCACAAAAACAATTTAGCAGAAAAGATAAATAAAATCGTGTGGAAATGAATGGAAGTATGCTGAATTTTTCATTGTGAATCGATTAGTGCTGTAAGAATGCGAGTTACAATTAAAAGTAAGTACTGCGATGCTTTGGAAAAACTTGAGAAAAACAAAGAGAAAGTCACCGCCATTGTTTTGTCTGTTTTGATAATTTCTACGTCCCGAATTATTTACTTTCAATTTTCCTCCAGAGAATATAAATAACTTTAATGTTTTTTTATTGTAGACTGGACAGGTGTTGCGACATGGCGATGGATTGCAAATGATGAGAATTGTGGCATCTGCCGGATGGCCTTTGAAAATTGCTGCCCTGAGTGCTCACTTCCGGGAGACGACTGCCCACTCGTATGGGGCGCCTGCTCGCATTGCTTCCACATGCACTGCATTGTCAAGTGGCTCAATTCACAACCCATCACCCAACAGTGCCCCATGTGCCGTCAGAGTTGGAAGTTCAATGAAAAGTAGGCAGAAGTGTTGAATCCTGATATCCTTGTGTCCTGTTTTCTTTCTCTAAATCTCCCAATTACGTGTTTAATGAAAGTTAGAGAAGTATAAACTCCCTAAAAGTTGTGACAAAGACAAGAAAAATAAATCTGCTCCAACATTCACAAGTGCAGATAAACTTTAGCTGATAGTACTTGTGACTAGTGCCGTAACCTAGGATTACCTCCCCCAGTAAGAGGAATATTATAGTGATTTTCATCAATCAAAGCTGGTAAGTACTTCCCTCATCTTCACCAATGCATTACTAATTAAATCCTTTAAAGTTTAAGAAAAATAGTTCTTTAGAGAATTTTGTAAATTAACTGAATTTGCACAAGAAATAGATTAATTTGTAACTTGAAGGAAAATTTTGTTATGCTTAAGATTTGCATAAAAACATCTCATACACATATACTCACTTTCTTGTGTCATACAACATACATTTTCCCCTCTCCTATCTTTTTTTTTATAAAACTTTGATGCATGCAAATGACGAGGAAAGTGATATTGCGCGACTCCTTCACAAAAATTCCATTGGATCCATTGGATCGTACATAAAAGACGCATTTTCTCAGACATTAACTAAAAGCCTACAAAAAAGCCTAATAGATATTTAAAACAAGACAATAATATTGCTTAAAAAGATCTCTATTTCCATTAAGGGAATTCTACTTTTAGTAATTATTTTAAAGAATCCAAGATCGATGCTTTAAGATTTAAAAAAGAAAACTTATTTGTTTTCTTTTGAGTCACTCTGTAATAAATGTTATTCGCGGAGAATGTGAGAATTCAATACACCTTCAAGTCATATAATACGAACTACCTTCGGTGGCCTCGAGTTGCTTCAAACAATACTCACTACTTTAGTTGTCGTTTAGCTTGCAATCGGGAATGTTGCTGGGTGAAACACGGTGTAAAGTCGCCGAAGACTTTTAAATAAAATTTACAGAAATTATACCTGTGTAGTTGTAAAAGTCTGGGAATGAAATTCCACAAATTTTCACAGTGAAAATCTCATTAGGAAAAGTTTCCGGAACAAACATACAAAATCTCTTTTGGATGATCAGGAAAATGAATTTTCTTATTTGAAGAAAAAAGTGTTTGCTTGCAAATTAAATTAAATGTATTGTGCTTCAATGCAACCCATCAAGAAAGAGGCGACAAAGTAGTTTTTTTTCTTCACCTTAAAGAGTGGTTTGGTGTGGTAAATGATAGAAGTGAAAAGAAAAAATAAAATACAACAGCAAAAGGTGACGTGTTCTTGTACATATATAAATGTATAATGCTGAGAGCGCAGAATATTTAAATGAAGTGTGAGTCACGAGATTGTGGAGGGATTCATGGTGGAGACGAGGAGAATAGTTTACGCGACGTATTGTCCAGTGAAGTAGTTAGTAAAAAGATGAAATCACGAAAGCCAGGTCCACCCGTACCACCAAGGCCGAGTGCTGCAGTTGTTGCACACACAAGGCTCACCAAGTCGCAATCAGGTGTAATTGTTAAGGATACCCCCGGAAGGACTCTTGTCTACAAATCCCCATCGAGTGGTTGCATAGCTGATGAGAAATTGGTGAATAAGCAGCTCAATGGCCATCAAAATGGCGGGACTTTTGCCATCAGTGATCCCAGCAAAAAGGTTGTCATTATGAATGGCAAAGTACATTCAACTACCGAAGCAACGAAGGAGAACCTCAAGCCCATTCAGTTAGAAATGTATACCAAATCCCCATCGGTTGTGCGCTCAAAGAGAATTTACAATGAATCAGGTGCACAAAAACTCCCAGATGAAATGATTTCATCCGATAGCATCGCGGAGATTCTTCCGGTTCAGCAGATAGCGAATAGCGATGAAGAGGTAGTAGTGATAAATAGGGCAATGATGCTCCATGAAGAGAACAGCAATTGTATTGAGATAAAGTCGGTGCAAGAATTAGTAGCAACGGAAAAGACGGAGATAATCATAAATGATAATAGCATAAATTGTATTGAAGTACGACGAGATGAGGGGAAGGGGCCAGACCAGCTGGGGAATGATGGGGTTTCGGCCGCATTAGAAGGGCAACAGAGTCACGAAGATACCATTCCTGTGGAAAAGAAAGTTGCCTTCCATGAAATGTTAATTGCCGAACTTACAGCAATGAGGAAGGAAAAATTTCCACCAATTACACCAATACGCAAAAAACGCCAATCCATTGACAGATCAACGGATTCCTCACCAAATGGTACCCAGAGATCGCGTATTAGAACCTCAGATTGGGTAGAAGTTGGTGACAATGGGAAAGCTGTGGTATTGACGAGTTGTCACATTAGTCTTGAGGATTCGGGCATGGAGGATGAAGAACGACCAGATGATACATCTTCAGGTGTCGGTGAATCCTGGGATAGCATTAGGGATAATGAAGAACGGTAATAACATTTTGTTGGCAATTGAATAAAAATAGTTACGTTAAGCCTTAATGTTGAGTACACCAGGAGATTTTACCTACATTCCCCCCTTAAATTTTTAAATGTCCGTAATACCAAAAATTACATCGATCTCTCGATAAATTTAATTAATTTTTAATTAATTAATTTTTTTATATAAAATTTGTTTTATTTAGATTTTTTTATATAAAAAAATTTTTTGGTTTTTGTTTATAAATTTCGCTTTTTACTTAAGCCAGGCTTCAGTTTTATTAGCTGAGCTTAAGTTTCCTAAGTCATGCTGAGTTAGGGTTAAGTGTATTATAAATCTAGCCTGTTTTAACTATTAAAACATTTAAGTCTGACTTGAGAAAAAAAAGCTAAGCTGTTTATTAAACTAGGCATTCTGTTAAGTCGAACCTTAGTTCCTTTAGGTCAGACTTTTAAGGCGAATTCGGCTTCAGTTCACCGTGGTCTGACCTTGAAACCTTTAAAGCCTGACCTTACTGTCTATAACAAAGGTCTTGCTTAAAAATCTTAGAACTGACTTTAAAAACTTAAACCTAGTTTGAAGAAAGCTATAGTCTATCTTGAGGAAGTTTATTCTGGTTTAGAAAAAATCAGATCTGACTTAAGACGATTTTTCTTTAGTTAAAAAAAAATCGAAACTTCCTAAATTACAGGGTCTATTCAATTTCCGTTTTTTTAGTTTTTTGATACTGCCAAAAATTAAGGAAAAAAAATTAAAATCGTGAGACCCGGAGAATATCATCCTAAACCCGCAGCCCGGAGATTATACCCCGAAACCTGAAGTCTCGGGTGAAACCCCTAGAGGTGGTAACCCTACCAACAAAGCACAATTCAGTGTGATTTACTCTGGAGGTGTTTGCGCAGAGATTGATTCAAATCAGTGTATACTGTGTAGCTAAATTGATTAAATCACACACAGTGACGTAAATAACATGAGAAGGAGATGCTTCTCCTCCATCTCTTATGTAAAAACGAAAAGAGTTCAACAAAACTTGTCAAATTACCCAAAAAACAGATTGGGTGAAACTGAATTGTAATTTGTGAAGGCGACATCATTTTTCTGGTCAACAAAATTAATGTTGATCTCTCTCTCTCTCTCTTTCTTTCTTTTTTGTCTTTTCAAAGACACGATGCCGCATCTTCTGCCATAACATTTCGTTAAAGAAACAAGAAGAAGCGGGAGGGGGAAGAATTTTAAATAAAAATGATCATTTTAAGGAAATGACGCTTTTTTGTATAATAGGAATTAACTTTGTTGATGGCATTTCTTGTTCGGGATTATTTATTGCCATCAAACGTTCAAAATACTCTGTGTGTATGTGTGGTACATTGAGCGAGAGGTGACGTCTGTAAGAGAAAATCTTCCTGTTTACCACCAACTTGTGCAAATAACATCATGCAGTTTTGCTATATTGAGTGTACAGATGAACAAGTAATTATAAAAAAAAATTCGTCCCAACAAGGAAAAAAAATGTCAAGAAGGTGTTTATTAGGCGGAATCGAAAAACTCAAAACCGAAAAAAAATCCAAAAACGTATTTAGAAATTTTTAGTTTAAATTTAGTATTTTTTGGGTTCAATTTACTACTTTTTTAGCATTAAATTACTTATTTTCTGTTGGAATTAAGCCATTTTTTTAGGCTTTAATAATTTTTATATAAAGTTTTGTTCCTCAATCTCTGCTTCTTTAAGGACTAAAAAAAATTTTTATGCTTCAATTTAATGTCTTTTAGGCTTAAATTTCTCATGATTAAGGATAAAATTACTATTCGGTTTGAATTTAGTCCTTATGAGGCTTGAAATAAATATTTTTTTAGGCTTTTTTTTTGGCATATCATCTAAATATTAGCGAATAGATCTAAATAATTATGTTCAGATAAACTCCCCTTGTGTACCTCCTTTTTGGAGAATTCCACATAAATTAATTTGCCATTTGCAATTATTAGAATAATTTTATTGCAATGTATTGCAATAGAATTAATTTATTGATTTATCAATCAAACGAACTATTGTGCTCACAACGCCTTCAGAAATTTTAATTTAACTGATTTGCATTCATTTCAATCTATATATACGTCGTATTAAAAGTATTCTTTGAATTTATTACATGTTTTAAAATTATTATGATTTAGTATTCTTGAAAAAGAATCCCAGAATAAAAAGAGAGAAGAATTGCTTATAAGGAAGACCCTTCTATATGGGTTCTGCTTGGAGAAATTTTTAATCTGTACGTAACATAGGTTGGTGTCTGATAGAATTGTTGCTGTTCAGTGAGCATAAAGTTCCATTAGAATGGATGTATAATACTATTTTGTGATCACGATTTACTCTCACAGTCAGAAAGTTGACTGAGGGGAAATCTCACAAGAACAATGCTGTAAGAACTTTACTGTTTTTTTTTTGTTGTTCTTCTAAATCTCTTACCCAACAAATTGTTCTTTGTCTCCACTCTATAGCGCGAAAGAAACTTTGTGTCTTGATGATGGAATTGTGCGCTATAATGATTTCCTCGTTTTTTTTTTCGTTGTTGATGTTTTTCTGCAGTATCAACATGTCACTGCCGGGGTTGCCGCCTCTACCAAAGAGTTTGAGTGGATTCGACTTAACAGCTGCACAGCAGCGTCTCTACCAAAATGAATGCCTCGGTGGTGGACTTAAGGCAACGTCTACATCAACTAGGGGTACCCCGACAACAGCAACATCAACCCCAAATAGCAACAATCCCTCATTAGGTGATGATTCCACCTCAGGTGCTGCCCAGCATTTGGACATCTCACCGGTGGACAGCAGAAAGTCCACATTGGACACACAGTTAGATATTCTGCGAAGAGAAATGGTGAGTCCCCCTACATACATACATTTACACAAATCTGCCTTCAGCAATCAACAACATCATGGCATATTCTGCTGCCATTTTATGTAACACAGCGAAATGTGGTGTGGACAAATTTTATGTCACTTGCCGCCACTTTTTTGCCTACATCTTGCACATTCCATAAAATACGAAGCTAAGATTCCGCTAAATGAACTCGAAAGATGAGATCATGGATGGACAATCTCCAATTATTATACAGCGGGAAATTTTCCGCTCATTGGTGTATGTTGCATATCTATATGTACAATACCTGTATATGAGGTATATTTTGCATAAAATTTTTTAGAAAATATTTTTGATGATTTTTTCCGCGTGTGTTTGTGTGTTGCATACCAAATTGGTGAGATTACGAAAAGAGAGAAATTCATCATTTTATGATTATTTGTGAGAATATTTTAGTTATTAGTAGAGGTACGCAAATTACGCTTCATGGTTACCCACTCGTTTTATTTCTCCTTTTTTTTTTTAATGAAAATTTGGTATTTTTGTCTTTTTTTTCTAATACCTACAATGAATATTGATTATCTTAAAATTTAGTTAGTTTTATATACATACATCAAGGTAACACACTTATCTATGTATGTACCTACATATATAATAAAATAAGAAAATTAGCACATTGAGAGAAAATTAAGGAAAAAGAAAACCTAAATCGACCTTGAGGTTTTGCTTGCGCATAGATATAATGTTGAGAAGTAAAACCTTCTCTCTTTCTTGCATAAAATGCAATTCCGTGAGATTTATTGTATCAATATAAGCCCAATGTTTCCCATGAATATTTCACTTAACAGAAATACTTAGAAAGAAAGAAAAACAACAATCCTAGGCTTTTTTTTAAACAAGACTTTGGTAGTTATTTCTCTCATATACTTGGAGTTTTGTATTGAGTGAAAAGTGGAATATAATACTGAATTTTCCGCCAACTATGTATATATGTGTAAATATACATATTTAAATATCTATATAGACGTATGTAGAAGTAAATATAAAAAAAATGGAGATTCATAGAATATGTTGTGAAATGCCTTGAAGCACGTACTACGTAAAATGAAAACTTTGAGATTAGAAGGTATGGAAAACTGTTTTAGTAGGAGATTAAGAACAGATTAGAAGTTTTTTACAAAGGGGTGTTTATCTGAATAAAAATAAATCGGTATAGACTAAGGAACTAAAGCCTAAACAGTAGGTACTAAATTCCAGTCAAAAAAGTGAAATTCAATTTAGTACAGAATGTTTTTTGTAGTATTTTTTCTCCTTCCGGGGGCGTCAAGATATTGGGTACGGGCCTATAAGAAATGAATCTTTTCCCAAAAAGCTTTTTTTTTTCACGCTTTCCTCACTCTTTAGTACCACTGAGAAAGGCGTGGTGAAACGCCGAAAGCTTTGGGAAAAGATTCGTTTCTTTTAGACCCGCACCCAATATCTTGTCGCCCCCGGAAGGAGAAAAATACTCCTACAAAAAACATTCTGCAAAGGTTCCGTCAAGAATTTGATAATTAAATCAATTTAGTACATTAAAGGCGTAAATTTAGTACTTGTCTCCATTGTATTCAGTATACTTTTTGAGCTAGAACTCAGTAAGGTGTTTAGCTAGAATTTTACTATGTTTTATGCTAGAGTTTAGTTTTTTTCCGCTTGAATTTATAACTTCGGCAAGATTTTAGTATATTTTTTTAAATTTATTCTTAGGAAGTATATTCAATAATTAAAAGTACTAAATTCTATTTGAAAACATACTAAATTCTAGCCAGAAATATAGGTCGTAAATTCTAACTGAAGCCGAATAAGTATACTAAATTCAATCCTGAAAAGAACTTGAAAAGTAGTAAATTCAAGCTGAAGAAGTACTAAATTTTAGTTGGAAATGAGAATATTCCGAATATTTAGATCTTTGGAAATATTGTGATTATTCTCTAATCTTCGAATTACTCGCCAAAACAGTCAAAACAGTCGGCTGATAAACACTCCTTGTTTCTTACAAAATCTTTATAAAGGTTAAAACATTCTTTTCTTTTTTTAATTAAAGGCTTTCTATTGCATAAAAATTAAATTTTTGTTAAGGGAGACCGGGGCTAATGAAATCAGACAAGGGTTCAAATAATTAAAGAAAAAAAACATGCACTTAATCAAAGAAATTCATGATATTAAAAACAAATCTTGTGTTGCAAATTATGGGTTTAATGATGAAATAACTTCACGGTCGGTGATGTTGATGATAATAGTTATTTTGTCTGCGAATTAATTTCATGTCTTTCTACATTTCAAGGTCCTCGTACATGCGTATGTATGTAGTTCTTAATAATTTTTTGAAAATGAAAAATAGAAAATAATTAAATATGGAATTATTTTTGTAATAAAATTTGATTTATGTTAGGTTTTGGGTATTTTCTTCTGGATGATGAAATTCTATTTTAAATTGATTGAAGACCAATTGGTATGCTTGATAAGATATAGAATACAAGCCAATTTGTGATGATTATTAGAAATTTCTTATCTTTATTGCGCTTTGAAATGGCTTTTAAAATTTAGCAAAAAGATTGATTGAAGAAAATAATTGCCTAATTCAATTCACATTTCTGCGTACATAAGAATAAGATGTCTTTATTGGAACAATTCCAATTGATGTTACGAGTCTTTCTTTGCATTTATTTTTCTTTTGCCATAATGATCTCCCTTTATACTCTTCCTGTGTGCCAACTATTGTTCCGCAATGTGAACAAAAATGATAACTTTAACATGGTGATTACTCCTTGTAGTAGTGAAGCGATAGGGAGGTGATAAAGTCTTTTTTTCACGACAGTTCTCATCATTATAAACAATTAATTTTGAAACACAGTGGGAGATTCTCAGAGTGTCTGTGTTTTGTGTCTCCCTATACTCAAGCTCCCTGATGATGGCTAAAATTATATACATATATAGGTACAATGCGTTCCGGTTGGTAAATTCTTAGCTTCAGTGTTTCTCGTGTTTTTTTTCACACGCCAAGAAAATAATTACATAAATGCGAGCAATGTTAACTGAGGAGATTGACATTGGATTAAGGAAATTAAGAGAGAATTTATAGATTTTTGGCTTAATTAATAATTTTTAAATGCAAAAAAAACTTCTTTTGAGGAATGAACGGTCAATGTTTAAGCTAATCTTAAGGCAGTGAGAAAAAAAAAGTTTTCCGTTAATAAAATGACTTCTTGGGTGTGATCGATTGAGGTGCTTCTTCTTATAGGTTTTTTTTTTCTTCTTATTCATCCTCATTCGCTTGAGGCCATGAGATCCAGTAAACTCGTATATGTTGTATCTATTGACACATATTTGATTGAATTGCAAGACATGATGGCAGTTTCTTCGTCTATTTTTGTCTAGAAAGACCACATAACTCTCTTACGATACCATACTTAAAAAAATATATATGTAGGTACATTATACCGTAAAGTCTTACTTCTATATTGTGTCGTAGTATGGGATTTAAATAATAATGCATTATATTTTATTCTCCATTGAGACTTATTATGGCTCATACATTGTGAATTTTATACCCACGTGTCTCAAGTGGTGTGTATGTAATTAATTAAAAGTGCTTTTTTTTCGCAAAATCCATCACGCTATACAAATTAGCTTTGGATCAAGCAGAAATATATATGCTGCATATGTAGCATAAAAAGTTTCTTATTCTGTGTGTATTGTTTATTTTTTCTCTCTTTGCATTTAAGAGATGTGTCGACACTCTTTTTCTTTTCAAATAAAATGAAAATTGCGCAAATATGCGAAGCTTAAGGTAGGAAAGTGAATATTTTACTTATTTTATTCTGTTTCTTTTTTTTAGTTTATTTCACAGAGAATGATTTTATTAAGATATCACAAAAGAATTGAGGAAAAATTTAAAGAATTCTTTTTAATTAATACTCTTTTTTGTCTGACTGTAGTTCTGCAAATTCTGCCATCAGTTAGTGGTTAAATGTTAGGAATTTATTTAGCTTTTTGAATATTTGGATATTTAATTGAATCAAAATGGGGAAATAAGGTCATTATGCTCCAAGACTCTTATTGAGACTCTAAAGTAAGAGCGGATCCTTATCTCTGTAATAATTACCGTTAAATATAATTACATACATATATTTTCTCTCTAAAAGAATCATTTCAATTAGTTACTCAACATTTCATTCTTATTATCTCATCTGGTGAATATGTAGAGAAATGAGAAAAAAGTGTGTTATGAAAAATCTATCTATAAGTTTATTGTGAATGCACAAGAGATGCGATGGTGCAACCAATATGATTGAGATACTCTGCTGCATGCAAGATGAGCACTATAAGATGAAAAACTACTGTTGTATAATTTTTTGAGCAATTGAAAAAGAAAATATTAAAAATCTCACATAGTACTTTTAAGCTTATATTTAGTACTTTATTTTTTTAAACTTAAATTTAGTACTTTCTATGGTTTTGCTCCTCAATATAAGAATTTTTGGGGCTTAAAATCGAATTACATTTTTTTCAGGTTGAATTTAGTACTTTCTATGCAAGAATTTAGTACTTTTTGGGCTTGAATTTAGTATCGTTGTGTTTTCAACTCTTATTCTATACATTTACATAAGATTAAAGGCTAAGGGTTGTTTATTTACTGAATATTTTGATTTTTTTGAGAATCATCCGAATATTTTTATTCAGATAAATGCCAAGGGATGGTTAAATATGTAGATGAGTCTTATAAATTAGAAGCTCTACTGATAAATGCAAATGTGTACCAATGCGTATAAGATAAAATCTCTTACCATGTTGCAAAAATAAATTCATATTAAATGGTGATTAGGTCTCTAAATGATGGTATTTAACACTTTCACCATAACCACCCAAATGTCATATTCGCATACCTATATGTTTGTACGTTCATATAATGAAGAAGGTGATATTGACCATCCACCACATTCGCAATAATGTATGAAAATGTACAAAAATGCTCAATTTTGCTATCTCTTTAACAATAAATGTTTACAAAATTCCATTCATTTGACGCTTTGATGGTCTTTTTGAATAGATCTTTTTTTTTAATTCTCTAAATAGGATGTAAGACAATTTAATATGTGCACAATGGTGGGTATATTGATGAGCAAATAAGCAGAGTATATGTCTTTTTTTTTGTGTTGAAGAGAAAACATCGTGAAATGGGACGATTGCATAAAAAATAAACAAATTGTTTTATTTTAAATAAGAGACAGAAAGAGAGACATCTGAATGTAAGTTGAACGTGCTTCTTTTAAGAAGAAAATTTAAAACACCTGACTAGCATAAACATTTAAGTAGTAAAGCAGGATTCACTTGAAAAAAAAAAAAAGAAATCATTCAAGATGAACTGGAACAAAGTTAGTCAGAGATGTTGAGACATGCACTACCCTCAAAAAGTTTCCGGGAAAGCAAAATTGGGGTATTTTTGAAAGCAAATTTCAAATGGCTATTTCTTCGGTTGTGGTCAACCGATTTTCAAAAATTTGCCAGTTTTGGAAAGGTACATTTCTCACCTTTTCAAATCTGGTAAATTTTTGAAAATCAGTCAACCCGTTAATTTTTGACAGCCATTTTGGTAAACCTAGGTGAAAAATCCTTTTTTCAACATTTCACAATTTTTCACTTTGACCCCTTGCATCTCGGCCGCTAGTGCACCGATTTTGATGAATAGAGTATCGTTGGAAAGGTAATTTAATTCACTTTTTTTAAATCTGTACCTGTAGGGAAAATTCTTTTGATGATTTCAATTTCAATCTTGATTGAATTTAACATTTTATTTTTCAACCTTAAAGCGTGACCTTCTCCATCAGAGTTTATTTGACAAAATCATTCAAGTAGAACTACATATAGAGATGTAGGTATATTACTTAAAATAAGAAATGTTATGCATGTTAAGCCGTATTTTTTCTATGTCGAAATTTGTATGCATTTTACAACGTGAGGAAGCACGCATTTTCACGGATGTAGGTAAATAATGCTAAGTATATATGGTACAAATTGCCGATTAAGTTGCGAAATTATGTAGGTTTATAAGAGAGTATGTTTCATTTGAGATTATTTTTGAGGCAGGTCACTTCCTCAATTGAGAAATAGGGTATGTTAAAATGTTTTTTCACCTATAAATAAACCGAAGAATCATCAGAGTAAAAGAAGAAAATCTTCACAAATGCAGTGATGATCATTTCTCATCGTCTTCATTAATGCAACAGACACAGACAGGAAAGTGATATGAAATTGAAATTTTTTAATAAATTGCTCTAAGATGTTTTTTTACCTACACAGAAGCATAATAAATAAATTACAAATAATTGCATTAGATTGTATGCGACGGTGTATTGGAACATAATTATTATGAATGATTTAAATTGTCATGCCACACAGCAGCACAAAATATATGACTTTTCCCTCTTTACTCAGAGATTTTTATCACGAACATCTCGCGAACTCTTGATCGTTTATTAAAAGAAACTTCAAATGTTTTTTTTTATCACAAAAAAAACATCGAGAGTTTCAAATGAAGGTAATTTTTACGTGTGGTGGAATTATCAAATCTTTTTTTTGATGGACCAAAGTCAGGGATAATTATAATTTATATAAGTTTCTACATGCAAAATTTATAACACGGAACTCTATTAAACATTGATCGTTTAAAGAGAGAGAAAAATAAAATTAAATGATTTTTTTGGGAAAAAATTAATTTAAAAATGAAGCAAATGAATAAAAAGTTTTAAACTAATATTGTACAAAATTAGAAAATATAATCAGTGATGAAGACACGATAAATGTATATATACATATTAAGATACATATCTTCCCCCCATCCCCCACAAAGAAATTTTACTTCTCACAACAGTATTTCAACGGCAAGAAATGGTAATGAGAAATAAATTGTAACTGATTTCAGAGAAATCAACATAAAGTGAGAAAAAATTACATACATATACATGTACGAGTAAAGTGCAATTATCTTACGGAAGGAAAATATAATAATGTTATGTGTAATAGTACATAAGAAATAGTATTCTATGCTTAAGTAAAAAGAAATATTCCGAGTAGCATTCAAAGACAGGAGAAAAAAAAATGAAATTAAAGAAAAAAATACCATGCTAAAATTTTACGTGAGATTTTTTTTTAAAATAGTGGAGACTGGGGCTAGAAAAAAAAACGTTTAGACAATTTTGAAAATTTTGACAGTTCTTTTGTAAACTTTAACGTTTCTTTTTTTGAGTTTTGACATACCTTTTCTAACGTTTGAGGCTTCTTTTCCATCACTAATAAAAGGTTTTTTTTTTCAAACGATTGACATTTCTTGCCTTAACGTTTAAGTCTTATTATTTATTTAACTGACCTCATGGAATTTTTCGCAAAATAAACAAATTCTTTTGATTAAATGAGCTTTTATTGACATCTTGTTACACCCTAAGAAGTTTTTTATTAATTTTAAAGCGAAAATTATTTTTTTAGTGGATTTTTGAACTATATTAAATGATTTTTTTTTTGAGGTTAGAATTTAAGCGTCTTCTGAAGACCTTCATGTAGGAAGGAGCTTTAAACAAAATAATCGTGTTTTAGCAACTCAAAGTTCTTATTTGTTTTTCTTAGGCATTAAGATTGCTCAATAAAATGTAAATTGTGGGTGTTTTCACGGGAAAAAGAAAACAGAAACTTTTTTCATTTTTTTTATAATAACTTCATTTCTGGTGATCAAATCGAAATGAATTTTTTTCTAAAAGTAGCTTGTAAGTTATTACATTTTACCTCTTATACAGATTGTAGAAAAATCTGAACTGTCCTAAAATTTAAAGAAAGACTCTTTAGATGACAACCTTCGTAATATGCCCCAGTCTCTCCTATATGCATAAGAGCACATTAAAATCATTTAAAAGAAAATGAAAACCACAAAACGCCCTCACCAGTGAAGATCTAATTGACGCATTTGGTGGAAATGGTTGGATAGTTATTGTTGTAGAAAAGGTAGGTTCATGTCAGCAAGTTATTGGACATAAAATAGGTCATAACAAAGAAATCAAGTCACGAAGAAAATTTTGCCTCAAAACAAATACATGCTCAAGCATTTGGAATAATAATCAAGGTGCTTATATGTATGTATGGCTATGTATGCTGCAGGTACATACCTATAATGATTCTTCTATCTCCCATTAGCTATTGCGCTTTTTTTTCCTTTCTTTGGTGTGTTTATGTTGGAAAAAAGGTACAAAAGTTGGAGGTAAAAATTTAATTCCGAGACGCAATTGTTGTTGAATCAACAATAAAGACAGTGAATTTTCTTTCATAAACATACATTTATAATATAATACGTGCATATACACGTTATTCAGCGAGGTAAAAGACCCAACAATGAACGTAGAATATACCTGTTTCAGTTGCCTTCCTTTGCCATCTCATTTTATTCAATATAAGAGCATTTTAATGAATTTTTAGATTTTTTTTCTAATGCAAAAAAAATCTTTTTTTTGTTGCTTCAGATTGACCTCCGTCAGTTGGATTTGTCGCTTCTCTCACAACTCTGGGCACTCAATAAATCCATCCAAGAGTTCCGTACGATGTTGCAGGAGGAAGAGACACTGTCTCCGTTGTCGCAGTCACCGTCTCCGTCGGAGGGGAACTCCCTGACGTCCGAAGATGACGATGATGATGATGATCTCGATGGGAATAATGGGCAAATAGTACCGGAATCAGTTCATGAGCCTGCAGTTCCGCGCATGAGAGTTGCTCCGCCACCACCACCACCTCTCAATCGGAAACCACCATCGCGTCCAGTATGATACTACTGTTCCCTAAGCCAAATGAATTCGGTTTTACGATCCGTTTTCTGCAGTCGATACTTTTCTGTGAAGAGCTAGATTGGTTTATACATTTTCACATTTTATGCAGCATTAATTAATTGTCATAAATTACGAAAGAATATGTCCGGAAATATTGAAATATGTGCGCTTGAAAACATTGAAATTGTAACTTCTTTCGTTTTTGTAAACTTATAAAAATTCTCAATTCAGGTTTAAAGAAAAATAAGTAACTAGGTAGTACATATTTATTATAAATTTTCCGTGTGTTTTCCTCATTTAAAAATTTTATTTCTTTTCTCCAAAGCACAATAACACATGTTCTAGAAAAAATAAATAAATATGTGTCAATTCTTTCGATTTGCTGTTGTAGACAGAATTCTTTATTAATTTAATCCACATAAACGTGTAAATGACGCAAATTATGTTGCAAAGAGTGATGAAGAGAATTAAAAATAATTAAATTATTTGTATTATTGTTTTATTTCTTTGAAAAGCTTAAAACAAAACTATTCAGATATTTTTTGTCAAAAATAACTAATAAAGCATGAATTTCTGACAATTATCACATTCAACAGTTTTTGTCGCTCAATTCTTAGCGTTCACAGAATGGAATAATTCTTAAAGTTTTCCTTTTGTACTTTTAAGTGATGTTCTCATGCGAGGGAGGAGGTTATAATTTGCAAGTTCTGCAATGAATGTGAGAAGAAAGGTACATTATAATTAATTAAATTGGATTGATAATATTAATAAAAACAAAAATAAATAAAGATTTACCTGATGAATTATTCTTTCTTTTTATTTCTTTTATCTCATATTTTTTTTTATTTTTCTGCTAATGGTTGATTTATCGGTATCAGGATGATTTCAAGATATGTAGCGATGAAGGTAAGCCAAAAAAAAGAAACTTTCAAAGAACTCTTTAGGGACATTTTTGAGCATTAATAAGAATTAAGGAGGAAATCTCCTGCTGCTGGTGCACGATGGAACAAGGACAAGAAGATTTTACCCGACGGAGATTTTACCTACCTACATTAATTTTCAAGTGTTCGAAATACTAAAAACTACGTCGATCTCTCGATAGGCAATGAAAAATTTTTTAATATGATTTTTTTATTTAGAATGTTTTTTTAGGTAATTATTTAAAAAGTTTAAGTCAGTATTTGTTTGTAAGTTTTGCTTTTTTCGTGAAATTATTTAACATAAGAGATCGGCATGAGTGTTTTAAGCCAATCTCAAGGTTACTTAAACCAAGCATGTAAGGTTGACTTAAAAACTTAAGCCTGGCTTAAGAAAGCTAAGCCGTTTATTAAACCTGTTATTTTTTTAAGCCGAACCTTAGTTCCTTTAGGTCAGACTTTTAAGAAGCATTTAGCCTCAGTTTAGTCTGATCTAACCTTAAGACCTTAAAAAAAACTTAAGTCTACTCTACAACAAAGGCCTTGCTTAAAAATCTTAAGAAAGACTTTAAAAACTTAAACCTAGTTTGAAGAAAGCTATAGTCTAGCTTAAAAAAGGTTATTCTGTAGTGTGGGAGGGCACGGTTTACGACCAAAAGCAGTGATGATTTAGATTAACGACTGGATATGTTGTATGCAAAGAAATTCGAACGCAGTCTTCAGTTTTCAGGTGTTATTTATTTATCACATAACAACGTTTCGTCCAACGTTTTGGGTCTTCTTCAGGTTCTGTTGGATAACAATTTGAACAAAATAAATTAAAAACCGGTAAAGAAAAAGTCTAACAATAATTTAAACTGAGCAGTTTCTCAAACAGTTTATTCAGATTTAGAAAAACTCAAGAAGAAACTTTCCAGCAAAGAATTTCTTCATCAGAATAAGGAATTATAAAGAAAAAAATCATTCTTTCAATTTTTGCAAATTTTATTTCCATCATACAAAATCATACATTAATTGAAAAATCGTTTCCCATTGAACTCATTTCATAATAAATCAGCATTATTCATCTTTTTTTTCTCTATTTATTCTTTTATTTTTTCTTTAAATAATGTAGGTAGTAAAAATATTTTAATTAATATTAAAAAAAAAAATAAAGTGAAGGTAAAAACTTGAGAATTTGTAAAATGTAAAAATAGTTTTTACTGAAATTAAAAAAAAAAAAAACCTTTTTCAATTATCTCAAATAAAAGAGAAAAAATAACATGTTTAAAGGCGCGCAAATTTTAAAAAGAAGATAATCTTTTTTTTATACAGATGAATGGGATTTAAAGGCAAAAAAAAAAGAAATTTCGTACTATGACACTTACACTTCTTTTTTTTTTTCAAATTTTCATCATAAAATGTTTTTTTTTCTACATTCTATCTTTTCTCATTATTTTTTTAATTGTTATATTTTTTTCTTATGAATATACTCAAACATAGAAACTTATTAAGTCCCCCGCATCATTCAGAATCTCACTCCCAAATTCTCACCACTTTTTTTTTACGTTTTCTCTCTCTCTCTCTCTTTCAAATAACAGCAAACATAATACGCTTTCTCAATGAGATTTTATGCAAAGATTTAAATTCTAAATTGTTCTTATTTTCATTTACTTTTATTCTTGTTTAATTTTTTTTTCAACATACCTCACACACTCTAAAATGGATTTTCTGTTGCTGTACGAAATACATTTTTTTTTTATTTTTACCTATAGTAGTATTATGTAAAATCATTTTTATTTTATTTATTTAAATTTCATTTTGTCGTTTTTATCTCAATTATCCATTATTATACATTGTTTTTTCTTTTATATTAAATGATGATGCTACTGCTTAATGTTCTAAGAAAAAAAATTGGTGTCTAATTTTCATTTTATCAAATCATTCTGTTGTTTTTTATTAACCCATTTTCGCCTTTTTTTATTAAGTCAATATTCAATAATTTTATGTTTTTTTCTTTAATGTTTTCCTGACAAATCGATTCTTTTTTTTCATTTACAACACCATCATTTCTTCTTTTTTTCTTTTCTTTTCTTTTGAGTTTTACAACATTAAACAATATTATGTCTCTGATGTCTCTCATTTACCATTCGATGAAAATTTTAATTAATGCATGTAAAATTGTAAATTGTAGTGATAATTTCAATACAAATCTCTCTAAAAAAAAAAAGAACTAACCCGCTCAATCGTTCACACTGAATTACGCTCTCTCTCTCTTTTATGTAAATTAATGGTGCCATTTCTTTTTTTTTATCTCATCCCCCGCACTTAATTGTTATTTTTTTCCCGCTTCTATTATAGATCTTGCATATCTTGCATTTCGTGCGGATTCAGTAGACCAGGCACGGACATTTGTGTGCGTCGCTTATCCTCTTGCGCCAATCGCAATGCATTCTCACGTTCCTCCAAGAATAAATCAGAATCATCCTCACCAGTTACCTCCTGCAAAAAAAAAAACAAATAAATTCATGAAGAAATTTTAATTTATTTCCTTCTTGTTAATTTAAAAAGAAAGAAAAAACTCACCCGAATTTGAACTAGGAAATCTCTCAAATGCTCCTTAAATGCTGAAACATCTCGGTCCAAATTGAAAAGTCCCGTGACGAAGACTTTAATCTGATTAGCGGTCAAATGGGCAAATGCATTCTTCAGCAATGACGCCACGTACTCCTGCACATAGAGAGTATTGTTGGCAATTGGACCCAAATTCACGGTAATCTGATCCGTTTCCACCAATGTGAACATATATGCGAGAATTTGGGCGTGCATTAACAGATTTGCCGTATGCGATGTATCCGTGACAACGGCAAAAATTTGCGTGAGGATATCCGTGAAGTAGGTTTGATAGAAACTTTGAGCTGCTTGCGGGTGGGATGATAAATTGACGAGCATCTAAGAAGAGAGAAAAAGGAAAATTAATAAAAAGTTCTTAAATTTGTAAGTCGATCCTAAAATTTGTAAATCAGATTAACAAATTGCATATTTTTCAATAAATTTTACAAATTTTTATGTTTGGAGATCGTCAGATACACTTTTTGGAACTTAAAAAAATTGAAAAGATAATCTAACTTAAAAATTTCAAGACCGATTTAAAAATTTTAGGTCAGACTTTTAAAGAAACTGACCTAAAACCTTAAAACCGACTTAAATTTTTAAGCCCGCCTAGTAGTGAATTTCTCCCTAAGTTTCTTAAAGTTTTCTTAAGATTCTTTAAGTTTTATTTAAATTCCTTAAAGTTCTATTAAGTTTCGTTAGAAAACTCTTAGTTCATTTACGTTTCTTAAAATTTTCATAAAATTCTTTAAGTTTTCTAAAATTTCTTAAAGTTTTTTTTTTAAGTTCCTTTAAGTTTTATGAAGATTCCTTAAATTCTCTTAAGATTTCTTGAATTCTCTTAAGTTCCTTTAAGTTTTCTGAAGATTTCTTAAATTCTCTTAAGATTTCTTGAATTCTCTTAAGATTTCTTGAATTCTCTTAAGTTCCTTAAAGTTTTCTGAAGATTCCTTAAATTCTCTTAAGATTTCTTGAATTCTCTTAAGTTACTTTAAGTTTTCTGAAGATTTCTTGAATTCTCTTAAGATTTTTTGAATTCTCTTAAGTTCCATAAAGTTTTCTGAAGATTCCTTAAATTCTCTTAAAATTGTTTAAGTTCCTTTAAGTCTTGTTAAGATTATTCAAGTTTTTTTTTTAAGATTCTTTCAGTTCTCTTAAGATTCTTTATATTCTGTGAAGATTGTTTAAGTTTTCTTAAGTTCCTTTCAATCTTTTTAAGATTATTAGAGTTTTCTTAAGATTCTTTAAGTTCTCTTAAGATTCTTTAAGTTTTTTTTAAGTTCCTTAAAGTTTTCTTAAAATTCTTTAAGTTCTCTTGAGATTTTTTAAGTTCTCTTAAGATTCTTTAAGTTCTCTTAAGGTTCATTAAATTTTCTTAAGATTCTTGAAATTCTCTTAAGATTCTTTAAATTTTCTTAAAATTCTTTAAGTTCACTTGAGATTTAAGATTTAAGAACTCTTAAATAAATCGAGCAAAATGTATATTTTTAATGATTTTTATGAATATTTTATGCCCTAGAGTGACCAGAAAAAACCATTGAAAAAAATGTGAATTTAGTATACGATTTACTTAAAAAATCTTAAGTTTCGCTTAAGAAAAATTAAAAATCCTAAATTTTTTTAAAGGAATCTCTTAGAAAATTTAAGTTTGTTTGATTAGTGAATTTCATCCTTTGCAAACAAAAAATAATAATAATAATTTTACCTGATAGAGAATATTTAATCCATTTTCCGCCACATTCCTCATCGTGTGCTTAAATGCCCATACAATGGAGTCAAAGACAAGACGAAATTGGGCAGGTGGTATGTTTAAGAATGCCTCAAAACAGTGCGCATTGACAGCATTGAGCAAATCATAGAAATTGGTACGATGCTGCGGATAGTCCTCCAGGTTATCCTTAATCATATCCAATGTGCATTCAAACACAGCATCGAGAATCTTCGGCACATGTGGTGTTATCCTGCCCTGCAGCTTATTCACAATTGATGCCATTGTACTCAATACCTTGGGCTCCCTTGCCGTTGGCACTTTGGTACGTTGATAATCCAACAGGACAGCCTCAAGCAGTGGCGGTATGAAGTTATCCATCACCAATTGCGGATCGCACGATTTGCTTATCCATTCGGAAATTAGCGTGAGGGTTTCCTTTGTAACGACATTCATTTCCTTAATTAACGGCTGATTCGTCACATTCACACCATTCAATGCAATGGCCTGACTTATGTTCTCCGACATTATTTTGTACACATTCAACATATCAAGGTAGATGCGACCCAGCTGTGTCACATACACATGCCCAAGTGCCTTGCACGCACGCACATTTGTCTTCAAAATACTACCCAATTGCTTCACGGCCGACATATCCTTCAGGTAATCCACATTCTTCGATGCCTGCGATATTATTTCATCCCACACCTGATTCGGTAGCATCATGTACTTCTCAATTAGTGCCTCCTGCGCTACACAATCCGCCTGTGCCGAAATCATATATCCCACGGCTTCATAGAATGTATGAACCTGCAGAAGAAAAAACAACAAATTTTAATTTTTCAATGTATTATGACGTCATTCTTTACACAATAAAATTAATTTTAGTAAATTTCCTACTAAATTTCCCGAAAAAAAAATTACTTTTTAACAAAAAAACGTAACATCAGCATGAACTTCCTAAAAGTTTACAATTAACTTAAAAAATTCTTAGTATTTAATTTTATTTTGCAAAAAAAAACCTAATTTATTTAGTTTTTTAATTTTTAAATTTTTCATAAAAATTACAGTAAAATAAGTCAAATTTTTAGTCATTTCGAAGACTAATTTACTTTAAATTGAGGAAAATAATTTATTTTCTTCGTAAAGCGTTTAACACATGGAGGACAAAACCGGTAATAGCGGCCAATTTGACTTTTTTTCTAAACCGACATACATTACAATCAATCCAACTCTAACTTATCTTGATAAATTCAATTTTCTATCTAAAGGGTGTTTTATCTGAATAAAAATATTCAAATCTTCGGAAATATTATGATAATTTGCGAAAAAAGGAAATTAAAATATCGGGTTTTTAGTCATAAAAAAAGAGGCTCAGTTTGAGAATGAAAAGCCTAGAAAATAGTAAATTTAACTCTGAAAATTAGTAGGTTAATTCAACTTCAAAAAAAAAGTATTGAGTTATTTACACGGATTTCTAACCTAAGATATTCACATAAATAGTACAATTTTGATTTTGTCTCATTCACTCCCATTGAATGTAATGGTAAAAATGTTAGGTTAGAAATCCGTATAAATATTGGACAAATCAATTCTGCATACATTTGATAAATTCTTCACAATTTTCTAAAAATTTTTAAAAAAATCGGTATTACTGCGTAAAATAATTTTTATCTTAAAAAATTCTTTTGACGACTTCTACGATAAAAGTAAAAGATTTTTTACGCTGAATATAGCCCTTAGTTTTATTATAAACTTTAGTAAAAAAAAAAAAACTTAAGACATTTACTACAGAAATACCGTAAAATGCCAATTCCGTAAATTTTATGGGATTTCTTTTTAGTGTGTAAAATTTTCACAATATTACGAAATTCTTAATATTTTTTTTACTTTCTTTTTAAAGTTTTTTTTTTATTAAAGAATAATTAAAAAAAAAAAGGAAATTTGTAACTTACCTGATGCGGCTGAAGATCGCACATAATGGTACTCATCGATCCGAGAATTTCATCAATGAACGTACAAGCTTCATTGGCTTGCATTGTAACAAAGTGCCGGCGACATTTGAGGGCAATTTTAATGAAGGTATCACACGCCATATCTTGCACGCCGTCGTGAGTCTCGTGCATAAATTCAAATAATTTATTCACGACTGTCTTGAGGAATTTCCAGTGTGCCCTGAGGAATCTCGGGTACTGCCCAACGACGTACATGATATTCGATGCAATTATGGCCTTGTTATCTTTACCCTTTTTTTGCTCACACAACCCCAGCAATTCCTTGATTACGGTGACGAGGAAACGCTTCTCATCCTCTTCGTGGAAAGCACCCGAGATTGATCCAATGGCCCAACACAGTGTATTGAGATTTTTCCATGAAAACTCCGTCCCGTTGACTTGCTCCATTAATCGTGAGATCATAATCGTTTCGGTATCCACGTAATCCAAGTGGGTAAGGTAGACAAGGGTCTCACGCATACTCTTGTACAAATTAATTGCATTTGTATCCTTCATGAATTCACGCACAACTTCCCCATTTTCATTTTCAACCACGAGCACCTCCTCGGGCTTTGCCATGCGGTAGATCATGATGCAGCGCACCTTTGACAGTGTATCGGCGTAGATGCTGCGTCGCGACGGGGTGCCAATGCGAAAGGGTCCCTGATATGGCATTTCCTTGTACAGCGCAGACGCCAAGCTATTCCAGTACTCAAGGCAAATTTTGAAAATCTCCACATCTTCCACCTCGGAGATGAGAAGGAGGTAGTGGAGGGCTTTATTGAATGATGCTGTATTGTTCTCAACAAGTGGCCCATGCCCCTTGAGGAAGGTGCACAGGAACATGGCGAGATTTTGGATGAAATTCTGCTCAGCATCTGAGCCGTTGTAGTAAATGTGATTCATATTTGTGATGGGATTGATGATGGCGCTAAATTGCTCCACTGTTTGCTCGAACATTTCAATGTAGATGTGCCGGTAGTTGTCCACGGTGATCCCCGCAATTTCCGACAGGCATTTCAGCGTGACATTCCGGAACATTGGCACAGACAGGAATTTATTGATGAGTGTCGATACCAATTTTGTCTCAAAGATATACCCATAGGGAATCCAATTGAGGAAGCGCAGCAGTGTTTCCAGCGTTGCCGCAATTAGGGGTGCATTGAGGGAGCCCTCGAGCACAAAGGAGCACAGCTGGAATATTTGGGAGAATTCTGAGCACATGGTATCCTTGAGGTGCTTCGCCTTTGTCTGCGTAATTTGCCCCGAGCTGAAGTCAAAGACCTCCTCACTGAGTAATTTGAGGATTTGCATGTTATTCTGACACAGACTCTCATTTGTCTTGGATGCCCCCACAATGTCACCAATGAATGATTCCCAATTCTTAGGCCATTCTCGCTTGAGGATCTGCACGAGGATTATATTGAGCTTATTCAAGTACACCTTATTCGCCTCCATCACAGCGGGGTCCGACGATGTCTTTATAATCAGCCCCACGACGTATTTTTTAATACCTTCGCACTGATTGCGCGGTAGGATCTTCCAGCGTGTCTTGATGACTTCCTCGAGAATTTGGAGTGCATAGTATTTGGTTTGTTGATTCTGTGAGTACTCCAGTATCGTATCGACACGTGTCCATGCATCCGGGTGCTCCTTGAGCGTTGTCAACACTTCCTGTGCCATACGCAATTGCTCCCCTTGGCTGGTATATAGGCTCTCAACAATATTATCCAGCAAACCAATGTCCAGCTTCTCGTTGAAATTCAACAACTTCCGTGCCTCCTCGAAGCTCATATTTGCCATTTTTTTGTTCTTTCTTCCCAATCAAATCCCTCTTCCTTCCTTCTTTCTCTTCCTGCGCCTCCTTAGCTCTTCCACTTCCCCGCTATACTGCCCTTAAAGTGTGTGTTTAATGCCTGCAAGTTCTTCTTCTATGCACACCAAAGTTCTTCTAACCCATAAGAAGATTGAAGAAACAAAAGCTGTTGGGATGCCTCCTCTTTTAGTAGCCACAATATTCTCTCTTCCTGGATATTTTTCAACTCTCTCTCTCTCTCTCTCTCTTGCATTCAAAACATTCATAAACCAGCAAATTCACTCAGGCATTCATAAAAATCTGCAAAAGAACAGAAAAGAGAGAAAGAATTTGAATTATTAATTTAGAAATGAAAATTTTTGTCAAAAAAAATCCAATCTTTCACATTTTTTTCTTCCATTTGGACCTATTTTGCGTCACACGATTTTCATGACGCACTTTGATTTCATTGAATTATGCATTCATCACTAATTTTCACGCACGAATTTTCCTTCAAAATCTCCCCTAAAATCTTCTAAATATACTATTAAGTCTAAAAAACAAATTAAAATTTCTTTTTGCAGGAAAAATTAGCTTTTTGGATTTTTCACGCGAATTTTGTTTTATATGTACATATATATAATGTAGTGAAGAAGAAGAAGAATTCGATATAACCTATTTTCCAAATTTTAAAGGACGCAAATACATTTTCTGCGTGTTTTTCTGCCAATTTCCGGTTTTCCCCCCGCACAATGGGCAATGTGGACATCATTGATGGTAAAGGGAGATTAATATGTGGGGTAGAAGCGTAAAATAATTAATAAATCTCGAGAGAAAAATCTCATTGTAGTGGGGAAAATTGTCAAGCAAACTTTTCCACGCGTTTTGTGTGCACTTTTACCTCAAATTTCACCCACCCTAAATTGCAAAATTGCAATTGGGATGTCTATTTGCAATTTGGAAGAAGTTTTTTTGTGATAAAATTGGTATAAATGGGAAAATTTTTACTTTTTCAGTCGACTTTAATCCATTTTCACACACGGCAAAGAAACTCAGAAGAAGAAACATTTTTCTCCTGTATTGAGATGTCCCAACGCAACCTGCACTGTTTTAACACTTTCGTGACTATTTGGGTTGGTATGTTGCAACAAACATGAAACATTGTATTTTCATTTGAATTTTTAGCGGATGAAAAGGAAATTCTGTACCAAAAAAATGTGATTTTCCGGATTTTCTCGCATTTTTTTCGGCATATTACATATTTTTGGGATACCTGGAGCCCCTCGTTGTGCTTCGGGGGTCCTCGGGAAACTACTTTGTGCGTAAATTGTGTTTCGCGGAAATTTTGACTGTTGGGATTAAAAATTCGAAATTTTGACCGTTGCGTTGGGGATTTTCGCGAACTTTTGTAATTTTTTATTTTAATCGACGCAGCGTCGCCGTCTAAACAAGAAAAATCCAATATCGCTGGGAAATTCAGCGGGAAAACCTTCCCTGCGAGTGACTTTTGAAACTTTAATTTTGGTGCAAAATGCTTTTTATTTTTGGGGAACTACAAAAAAAAATTATTAACGAAAATTCTTTAAAAAAAATTATCCTTCAACGCCAAAAAATGCAGAAATATAATCAATGAATAATAATATTATTTCTTGCAATTAAAAGCTACTAAAATCACTAAATTTCTCATCTCTATTTTATTTTTAGGAAGATACTTTTATTTCAAGTAGTGGTGACCAAAAGGAAGACGTGAGGGGAATTATCTACTTTAAAGCATATAGGAGAGAGGAGTGTCCTGCTCATTAATGTAATTGAAGCGATTTAAATCAAGAGCAACCAGATGGGACGTATCTTAAGTACACCACACAGAAGAATTACTCTTCTCTGTATTATAAAGTACATCCGAGGAATGCCTTTTTAATTCACTCGTGTGGCACGGAAAGCAAGTGAGTAGAATTTTCTTTCTTTATTTTTGTTAAGAAAAGACTTTTCTGCCTTTTCTTGCAATTTCTTTTTCAATAAGAAATAAAATTCTTTCCCTCCTCTAAAGAAAGATATTTAATTTATAAGAGAATTATCAGAAGACTCACTCAAATATATCGTAATAATCACAAATGTGATGAAAATGAATGGAAAATTAGAAAAATTATAAATAATACTCCACCATATTATTTCCTTTTCTTTTTTCTTCTAATATACTCGCCACAAAATGTGGTCGTGTAACGATATCATTCCATATCCAAATTCCTTTTTATATCCGTGATTTACTTAATCGAAATTCTGTGTTTTGCCACCCCGACCCCCAGCCCCCAACCCCACAATCCAATCCACTTTATCGCGTGAGACGAATATGATAGGACACTCGGGAAGTATCACACCAAACCAAAAGGAATATTAATAAATTCACATTTTATTGCCAGGAAATGTGAAGCATCCCCTGGCAAATTGCCGGGGTGAGAGTACCCAATAAAAGTATAAGGGTGTTATTTGCAAATTTCACCATCTTCTGCCACACACACAATAAATTCAATAAAATCACACATTTAGTGGGGGAGGGAAGGGAAGGAATGGTTATCCTAGGGGGGGGGGGAAGGGGTGGTACACAAAAAGTGCCCTTCCCATTAGATGATTCAACAACCCTCCAATGCCCTTTATTTGCTTACTCCATGCAATGATGTGCTGACTTGAAAAATTCCCAATTTTGGTCAACACACTCCGGTGAGGGGGGAGAAGGATGCGAGGGTGCCGGCGTCAAAATGAGCACACCACATTTTTCTCCATCCTCCCCCGCAAATGTGTAAAAACATTTTGCAGACATGAGTCAAATGGGGGATGTCCCGCTGGAAGTCTTTATGCTTCTCCCCGAGGCATTCACACAAATCGACACATTGTTTTTACGGGGGGGATGTGAGCACCCCATGTGAGGGGTGCTTCAATATCACTCGCAGACCACCCACATGTTTCCCGCCTCTCCTAACGGTTATTAGAAATGGTCAGTGCTGTGGGGTTAAAAGTCAAGGGATGTGGTCACATCAATCTCACTTTCTATTCCGCACCCATTTTTTTTGCTCTAAATTCTTTTTTTCTCTCGAAATTTTGATAAATTGACCACCAAAAATGCAATTAACATTTTGAATGCTTTGAGACGCTAAAAAAATATTTTTTAACCCTCCGTATACTGGTGAGGGGTAGGTGACCGACCCCAGAGCCCTATTTCGATTTATTGCGCTTTAATTCTTAGAGATATAGAACCAAGCTTCAATTTTTCAGATTGTGTAAAAATTTGAGGTCAATCCGACCACCAGAAAAAAAGTTATTAACAAAAATGTAAGAAGAGGGAATTCAAAAATTGGTGTAACGGTCAAATTTATTCCAGTTTTCTTCCATTGTCACTCTTTGTCTCTTTCTTGACGATTCTAACATCAAAAAAATTATTGAAAAAATCATCAAAAAATCAATTGAAAAATTTAGTTTTGTGTTGTAAAATGAACAAAAGACTTCTTAGGGTGTACCAAAGAGTCTATTAAAGCTCATTTGAACGAAAGAATTTGCTTTTTTAGGAAAATTTCTATGGGGTCGTTCACCTACCCCAATAGTAATGCGTGTAAGTGTTTTGGTCACAGTATACCCAGAATACGGACGGTTAAAAGGAGTTTATTCATTTTAAGCTTTGAGATTCGAGCTGAAAATTATATCTTCCAAATATCTTCTAAATAATGGCATGTTAGGTAGAGGAAAGTGGCCCAATTTGGACCTGCAAAGGTCTACACAGAATGAGAAAAAATGGTGTAAAATAACAAGCAATATTCTTTAAATTTTGTACCATTTTAAAGCCCATTTAATGCTTTTTTAACTCCTATAACTTACTAAGTTTTATCAGTTTTAAGTAATAACGGGTTGAAAAAAGTCTTAAGAGGTCCGAATTGGGCCACGTTCCCCTACTCTGTGGTATTTTAAAAGTAAAGTAACCCAAGGTTGTATGTAGTACAGTACGTAGAGTATATTCATGGTCAGTGGGTGGTCAGTCGCACCCATTTATAGCTCAATGAGCCCCCTGGGCATCTCCCACATTGCAATATAGCTTAGCCACCACAACTTGATGGCTATAATTCACAAAGTGTGTAATATTTGTTGCGTGTGTTTCCGACGCGCTAAAGCCGCCCCCCATGTGCGCGGCCCCATGTGGGAATCCATTAGCACAAAATGGGGATAGAGATCTCAACATGTGAGAGAACGTGAAGTGCTTCCATAATAATGCTTGCACTCTATCTTGCATCCCCAACACTTTTAGAGGACATCCTCGAGAGTGCTTGCAGAGAAAAAAAAACTCATAATTCCCTGACGATCTGCGTTGGATCTGATATCTAAAAGTTTCTCTTGTGATTTTCTTTTGATATGGAAAAGTGCTGGAAAATCCTCCACACAATGTATGTGTAATATGTATATCATTCTCCATGATATGTATAAAATAAGAAAATGTGTCACACAATTTCCTATTTTAGTGCGTCCTTATTATGCATAGACATGCATTATTTTCTTCCCGCACCCCCATATTGTTTTTTTTATGATTCCAACTGTGTAGTGGAATCAATATGTGATCATTTCTCTTCACAGCCAATGGGAAAATTGAGGTCATATATGAGATTGTTGGTAGTGCGTAAAAAATATATATTTCTTCGTGGTACGCAAAAAAGGCAACCCATTTGCTATGTATGTGGGGGGATGCTTCGACAGCATTTCTTTCCCAACATTTTGGGGATTTTTTCACATACATGGTACGTGATTAAATTTAGGGTCGATTAAAAAAATAAAATAAGCACACAAATGAATTATTATTATACATTAAATAACCTACTTGTAATGCCAAATAATAAATATTAAAAATAATATATTGTCAGGATGTTTTACCGTTTCGAAAAAAAAGTAGAAGGATGTCTTTTTAAGAGACAATTATATGCATAAAAGAGAACACAAGTGTTTGAAAAAAAAAGAAGTGTTGAGAGTAAAATGTGCCCACTTGAAATACATTTAGACACTTTCCTCAAGTACATACTCTCCTTCCCCTTCGTCAATTTAATGCCAACACACAATACCAGTCGTAGAGGGTGAGGGGAAGCTTTTGGATGCAATTTTGCGAGATGTGACAGCGAGAGGAAAAGCAGCTTCGAGTGACACTCCCCCTATACTATTTATATGTATGAGAAAAGTTTTCTTCTATAAGCACCATACATATGTATATATAAATATATATAGCAAAAGTTCCATTTTGCAAAAAGGGGTGGCCCATTTCTCAAACCATGAGCAATCTCTGGTCATCAATCTTGTAAATTTGCTCTTGCACAGAGACCCTCAAACCAAAATGAAATGAAATTGCTATAATGTTTTAGGGGGGAAAATGGAGAAACAATCAATTCCATCGTCTTCTGCAAACCTCCAGCACGCCCCAGCCGCCCAATGGGGATTTTTGGTGGCACACAGCCATGTCCATTTAGGTCTCATTCCCCATCACTCGTGAGGATGACAATTCAATCTGCAATTGACTACTCATCGTGCGCTCTATCTCCTCCATCATTTGAACCCATCGTTGCTTGGCGCACACACTTGTATGAAAATGATAATGTTAAGCGATGTGCCTTGAATACAAATTTTAGCATCACCACCCCCTCATTGCTATATGCATTTTGCCATGAAAAGGCGATATTCTCATTCTATCATCCTTGTATTTCGCAGAAGAAGAAGTCATCTGCTTTGCGCGAGTGAATTTCAAGTTGTAGTGTACAATTCTCAAAATGCAGAGGTAGAGGATGGACAATGTGCAAATTAAATAATTCCATAGCTCCAGAGGGTGGAAGACAATTCTTGCATAAGAAACATTCTCAACATATGGAGGATGCTTCATATATGCTTGAAGTTTTGAGATTTTTTTCCAAATTCTCACAGAACATGCGTCTTCCTTCCTTGCGAGATATGTGGGAAAATATTCTAATATTGAATTGTGATTGAGTTGACCATTAAATTCCTGTTGAACCAATGTGTTGGAATTTTTTCCATCGCAACCAATGTAATTTCATATTGTACGTACATATTACAAAATTCCATCTTGAAAGCTCTTCGAATGTCAAACAACTCCTTGGTGGTGGGAGCTTCCGCATGCAGAATTTGCAACATTTCCCACATCATCTCGTCCGAGGAATTCATGTTAATATAAATTTTATATGGGGAATTTTATTGAATTGTGGTGTTGCTCTTCTTTTCCTGGTTCTCCACAATCCCACATTTCCCCATTGAGACATGTCAATGCGCACACAAAAAGCCCAGAAGCAACCAAAATGAAAAGAGAAAAAAATCTCTTCTCTTCTGTGTGAAAGTTTGGATTTGTCTTATGGGTCAAAAACAAATACAAAATGCGGTTCTTTTGTCAATTCTACTTGCTTTTGGTATAGTTACCCTTACAAATAAACCCCATTTGCGGGGATATGTTGCATACAAAATTGCACCCTCGAGCGCCAATTTCAAACATTGCAATTAAATAAATTGCATCACTTTCTTCATCCCCATGTGCGCGCGTGAAAGCCAAATGAGAGAGGGGGTGCTACTGTATAATAATTATTCGCACAGTGGATTTATTTGATCTGTATATATTCCACTTTAAATTAAAAAATAAAATGCAGGTAAATTGTGCCTGAAGTGCTCTATATTGATATGCTGCAAATAATTCTGTACATACATACGGCATAAAATGTACAATTTTATTCATTTTAATCTACAATAAATGCCTCTCTCATCAACCACAGTCATGTTTTGGCATTATTATCGCATTGCAATTAAAATGAAAATCTCATTTTTGCATTTTGGAATTAATGAAATTGCAAATTCTTCCACACACACACAGGGATTGTTGAGAAAAAATCTCCACTAATGGCTTTATATTCTTTTCAGCACTTTTCATGTTTTTTTTTTTCTTTTTTTTTTAACTCAATGGGTGTGTGAAAGCTCTCGTATACTCTTTTAACATTAAACCATTTTGTATAGACAATATTTTAAATTTAGAGTATAAAAATGCAGAACTTTAACAAATTTTTAATAAATTCGCATAATTGCAGTGTTGTTTGTAATATTTCTATTGTGTACATGTGGGTGGTGTCATTGACAATGTATATACATAATAGTAATATTCTTTGGAGGAAATAATGCGATTTCCGTCAAATTTCGTGACTAGAGTCTCAAATAATTCTCCTCCGCACCTTCCGGCGTGGTTTTCCTCCATTCCATAATCCAAAAAGGAGGGATGAGTTGTATGCCTTCGATGACGAAAGGCACTTTCCGATGGGAAAACATTTAGTGGAGGGATACCATCATATTTCTCTGTGCACCTTATTTATTTTTCACCATATTTTCACAACCTCTTCAACACCTCGCCACATCATGTTGCTTCCTTCCCATCCCCACCGTGATCCGCTCAGCGAAGAGGTGAGGAAAGAACGACATCAAAAGGCCATATTGCCACTTAAATACTCGAGAATTTGTCATTTTCCCGCACTTTTATTTATTTTCACCCACATATGCGAAGAATCTTGAGATGCTCCCATCCCCCGTATTTTCCCTCGCTTTACAGTGTAAGGAGGGGGGCGATGATGGTAAAAATTTCACCATCACAAAATCTAATTTCGTTGAATATTTGTTGCTGCTTGGTGTCACGCCGAGGGATGCTTCTGATGGGGGTGGGCGGAGGATCGGCGAAATGTTCTCAATGGAATTTCGAAAATGTATGTGCAATTCTAATGTGATTCCATACCACGACTATAATGCTGTGTGGATGTGCTTTTGCACAGCCCCCGCTTTACCCAATGTTTTTTCTTCGTTGAACCCTTTTGCAAAAGTAAAGACATGCGAAATGCCATGGAGGCGCCTGGTGGATGAAATGGCTCCAATATTATTCCACAATCATTTAAAAGAGAATTCTTTTGCATACACATACATTTGACTATTATTTGCTTAATAGCTTCTTGAAGGAATCTCTGCAGAAAAAAAAAGAAATCACAGAGAATTCTCAATGGGAAACACAAAGCTTTAATTATGAAGGATTGATGTTCATTTAATGTTCTCAATATTCTGTATTTAATCAAAATGTTTCTCCTTCGTTGATGTATCAAAATGAATCTCACTTTTCACGCTCAATTCACTTCAATTGAATTCTGCATTCTGATGAGAGCCTTCTCTTATAAAAATCACAAATGGTTGTCTACAGCAAAGTCAATACACTTGAGGGCTATGGTGTACTTTAACCATCTTCTCCAAGTCGCTAATTTTCCTGAAAAAAAAACAAGAGCTTATTCAAATAACTCTGCGAAAATTATAAGCTTAAAAGAGCTATCTAATTGATTAATAAAGTTTTTTTTAAATCGTTGATGTAAAAAAAAGTTAAGTTCATCGCCTTGTCTTACCAAGAAAAAAAAGGAGCTTTCTTCTCCTTCTCAAGTTTACAATAAAATACATCATATCAGTGCTCTTTTTTTGTGATTCAACTCGAGGGTAATTTTATTTCCGTATCCCATTACATTGAGGAAAGTTTTGTAAGAAAGTGATCGTGAGAAAAATTCGCACGATAATATTTGTATTTCTTCACGGACAGAATGAAAGATTGACGAGTGACTTGAATTTTATCACGTGGTATGTATTGAGAAAGAGAGGGAGGTATCTTATATTGGAGGGGTGGGGGTGGAGTTGCTCCAACTCACCTGATTTCTCATGTCTTCGCATCAATGGGTGCATTTACTTGACAACCATATAATTCAATTGAATCACAAATGTTTGTGGTGGATGGTGGTGTATTGTTGCTACCAATAGCCCCCAACTGAAGCGTGAGAAAGTGGAAATCTCTCGTGGAAAAATTTCGTGGTTGTATGATTGCTCAACTTGGATGGGGACATTTCACCTGGAAAAATTTCCCACCCACACACAGTTTTTCCACTCAAGAAGAGCTCCTTTCTGGCAGAGTTTCAGTTTCTCTTTATCCCGAGAGTTTGGCTATATATGAGACGAACGTTTGCGCGCTCTCTCACTCACGATGGAAGTTGGAAAAGTGAATTATGATCTCATACTGGCCAAGTCAGCTGACCAAACGGAATGGGGATTGGAGGGATGGAGGGTAAGTTTGGCTGGGAAAAGTCACGGAAAAATCATACAGTGAAACATTTATTTCCTCAGCAGTGGCTTTCCCACAAAACTCACATGACGATGTCAATTGATTACCGCACACACCATCCTTGATTTGTGGGTATTGTGCCGCAAAGAGTCTCCGAGCTTTTATTTGATTTCCCACCCTCACATACACATCATGACACCCTCTCCCTCTTCATAGGGGATATATATGGAGCATGCAATGTATATAGGAGGGTGTCAATTGAATTTATTCGTGCCTTTTCCTCTTCATCAAATTCAATTACCATCTCCGGAATCTGATTGATTTCGTCAGTCTCCATTGCCTCATACACTGCTAGAGAATCCACAATTTGATCGCCCCAAGCATCACCTTGGATATGCGTGTCAACTCATTTAGGAGGCAATGATAATATACATCAGAAATATCCCGCGTGGACACCTTTATACGGAGTGCGCGCATTAAACACACCTGAGTATCTTTTGTGACTTTCCCACGAGGAAATTATGAAAATTCCATTTTCACAGCTAAATTTCTAAATATCTTTGATTTATTTTAATGCCAAATAAAATGCGTTTGCATATTTTAATTCAATCCTATATTCATTTCTTTGAGTTCTTTACCTTCCTCAATCGATTGGTAGCCACTGTGGGAGATGGAAAATGTCATTTTCCCTAATAAACATTTGTTCACTTATCCACCTTCAAAATTGCTTTGAGGGCATAGGGCAAAAAGTCACCAAAGATCACAATGCAGGAGTTTCTCTCACCTGAGAGACAACACAAACTAGTGCAAGAAAAAAGGAATAAAGTGAGATGTCGAAGGACGGAAGAAGAAGACATATATTTTAGAAATTGGAAACTTATTTTCCCACCCACACCGACACATTTTACTTTCTCACCTTTTAAATGTCTTTCGTTTTGCCAAAAAAAAGACAAAAAAAAAGATTTGAAAAGTTTTCTGTGGTTGGTGACATAGAAAAGAACTTAAGAGTTTTTTTTTCTAGCAGATTGGATTTTTTTTCTTAAGGGTTTGGAAGCGAGTTAAAGTTTACTTAACAAATACTTAATTTGATGCAACAAAAATTCTCTGAATGTTTGAGAAATATTTTGAATAAAAAATGCTTTTTTTTAAAAGAAATTAAGAGACTTTTCACCAGCGTATGATGATTTAAAAAAAACTAACGCCTATTTGTCTTTCTTCTTCCATTAAATTGAGTCTCTATGAAAATTATCCCAGCACTCTTCATCAGTTTTTTTTTGTCTTGCACAAGAAATGGGAATATAATCATTTACAGGATTAAATTCTTGAAAGACAAAAAAAAATTCCATTTCCTGGAAAAAAGCGCGCACGAGAAAATTTTCCCCAAAAAGCTTTTGCGTTATTGTAAATGGCGCGCATATAGAGTTGAAAATGTAAATGCCCAATGGCATTTTTTAACGAGACTTCCATTCTCTCCCACGCTGCGAGAGCTCACTTGTGGACGCGCATTTCCGCATTTTCACCCACCCAAAAGAAAATCCCTTTTCGCCACACATTACAAAGTAAAAGTTGAATTGCTGCATACACAACTTTGTGGTAGAATTGGGAGTCCTTTGCCATTTTTGCCCAAGGCGCTACTGCGAGAATACGCCCTATGTAATGTGCATTGCTCAGTAACAGTGAAAAGAACAAAAAAAATGAGAACGCGGGCAGCTCTCTCCTTCAGAAACTTCTCTGGAGTGCCCATCAACATTCCAGTGCTTCAATGAAGCACCATGAGCTTACAAAAAAAAAAGAGATACCACACATACAATTCTATTTGGTAAACTCGCGGAAACTTTGCAACTTTCTTCTATCCTTGGTAAAGCTCTTCTTTTTGCCCTGCTTTTCTGTATGCCACGAGATGCTCTTTTCGTTAAATTTTTAATTAAAAAGAATCTCTGTAAGATGGAATTTAAAGCCCACACAGTGAATTTCTCAAAGATGCCATTGCTTGTGGTTGAATTTTTGTGGTTGAAATGTAAAACGTTGATTTACATATACATACCTACATATTTTCCACAACAAGGAAGGAGAATCTAAGTCAAAAGCATAATAATTCAATGATATTTTAATCATTAGGATTTATTAATTGAAAAATATTGCATTAGATCTCTTTTAGTAGAATCTGTACAAAAAAGTATTTAAACATGAACTCACAGAGGTTTAAAATAAGCTTACGTAGTCAAAATGACTGCAAGAAAGGTTAAAGCTATTTTTTGGATTTATTCCTCAACCTCCAATTTATTTTCTTCCTTCACTCTCTCTCACACAAAGTGCTCGGAGTGACTTTGTGGAAAATCTCCTGTTTTTGGGGTTCCTTAAATATCATCCCCATCCCCCTCAGGCTCTTACACACACAGAGCATTGAAATGGGGGTGAATCTTTTTTGGGAAACGGAAATGAATAAATTTTAATCTGACATTTGACATGGTGAGGGAGTCAACTTGAGGAATTCGTTTGAATTTTATTTGATGTGACGAAGTTTTTTTCGTTCACATGTTGCTCTTTTATGCCGTTGTGGATTCCACATAATATACATATATTTATGTAATATTTACACATTGAGCTGTTTATTTTCTATTGATTTTTTTGTGTGTGGGTGAAAGCTAAATCGAAATATTGACAGGATATAAAGGAAGTCAAAAGAAATCATTTAGAACTTTTCAATAAACGAAGGGATAAATGTTGTGTTCATTAACTCTTTTGTTAAGAAGAACTTTTAGGATTAGAACTTAAGAATTCTAAAAAAAATGAAAATTCAATTTCTCTTTAATAAATTAATGATTGAATGTAAAGATAATTAAAAAAAAAATATTTAATTAATATTTATTTGGATACAAATAAATAAATCTACAAATAATCTGTACTAAACAGAGCAAAAAACCGCACAGATGGTTGTAGTATAATAAATTTTGACCGAGCATTATAAACAAGTGACTTATGATCAGTAAATTACCTAATTTGCCTGCAATCAATATCAATTAAAGTTCAGAAATGAGCTGGCTGAAAGCTATCTGGTTCACTCACAGAAAGCTCCCCACCATATGGAAAAGCTCTCTCGTGGATGCAAGCACATGACCATGCTTTCCCACCCAATTGTGAGGGGTTGTGTAAAGTCACCCTCGAGTGTTCTCTTTCGCACAAAGAGACACCCCTCGGCGGGAAATGCCTTGCTTTCACCCCAAAGTCTCGTCATGTCAGTACTCAATGTGACTCCAATGTGAATGGACGGAAAATCTCTGCTCGATAGCATTCATTGTATGAAGAAAATCGCTCTGTGAAATGGTATTTCGGTTCTAAAGAGGAACTTTTTGTGTGCGAGGAAAAAGGCATTAAATTCTCATTGGAGGGTGAATCGGGAGAGCCACTACACCCTGACAATTGGTGTCGTAAAGTAACCTCCGTATCCTTTCCCACGCTAGGCGAGGGGTTGGGCGCGCGGAAGTGCAGTGTGAAAGAGCTCAACTGGTTGAATTGTTCTCGGCGGAGTTGCGATAAATCGCGCGATTAAGTGCGGGTGGGGTGATTGAATTTTTGCCTCCCTCCCTCCCTTCGTGAAATGTGCTTTTTTACGGCCACTCTGGATGCTTTCTGGTTCAGTGATAAATTTCAAGTGATAATAGTAGAGTGATTGAACAGCATACCACACCACACAAACACCAGAGAGTTCCGAAAGAAGCGTTCATCGCCAAAAACCACAGGGAGAGATGTTCTAAATTGCATGTAATTATTTTATACTTTTCTGCCAATCTCGCAGCTTTTTTTTGTTTAATCGTACAGCAGTGTGCTGTTATCGCACCACCCGCCTAAAAAGGCTCACTGATGCGAAATGCTCTTCGACAGTGTGAAAAGTTTATCGAATCTTTCCGGTGGCTCCTCTTTTTTCCTCCATCCCATTCTACATAGAGTATGTAGTTGATAACACTGGTCAACATATTTTTTTATCGTGAGATTATATTGAGATAAATTAATTAAAATTGTCATAAAACTTATAAGAATTATCGCGTGAATATACAAGATAAAATGTATTAAATACTCACACAACTCAAAAAAAAATTAAAATATTTCCATTTTGGTTTATACCCATCATCAGGTCTAAAAGAATTTGACTAAGAAGAAGAATCAAATTGAACGAAATCTCATAAAAATCTTATATTTATTATAATTTCATCAAAAGAATTCTACTTGAAAAAAAAAAGCAAATAATAAATTTTCGTGATAACTTTTTAGCAAAAATTAAAAAAAAATTGTCGCAAAGTGTATAAAATCGACAGGAAGGAAGGCGAGCGTTCTTTCTGTATTATCTTCTCATTTAATGCTCATGCGGTGGGAGTGAATGAAAAAAAAGAGCCACCACCCACCGTTGAACTCCATAGGGAGGAAAACTTTTTTCGGAGGCGCTTGGAAACTTTAAAGCTCTACTCGTCGTTTTTTTTTGTACCTCTTCCTTCGCCCAGAATAAATTCCTATTTATCAAATATTGGCAGTCTCTTCACCCCATTTCCCACCGTCAGACATTTTTCTTCCTCTCAGCAAAATTTAATGAAATTTTATTGGATATTTGCATAGTTTTGCAAAAGCTTTCAGCTGCTTGGCATACATGCACTATTTGGTCATCCCATTGAGGGGGCTTTCCTTGTGCAATTACCCCCCAATCATGGTGCTCTTCTCTCATGCAATTTTATCAGTTCTTGGCACTCATGATATTCACTCACATACACACATACACTAAATAGCTTGAAGGATTTGCATGTAAAAAGTTAATAAACGAACTTTAAGTAAAGTAAATAATCCCTATTAAATCTTGAATTTATTTAATGCACCACCAATGCAACACTTGGAAGCCTCTTCTTAAATTCTTCCCATCAGAAAACTTTGAGAGACAAAACTTCAAAGCGGAATTTCTCAAAAAAAACGCCCCGAGCAGCTTCTCAATTTCAAATACAATTCTTCGTCGCTCTTTTGCCTTCTTTTTAGCATCAGTTTTATTAGTTTTTCTCACCCATGAGGCTTTTCACGCGGGCATGCAAGACAATCTTTGCACAATGAAGTTTTTCTTTTATTTCCATTTATAACCAAGAAGAAGATCACTCAAACAGATTGATAGAAACTCCATTAAAATCATTTTAATGGAGAAAGTTTTCTTTGTACATTATTACGTGTCAAAAATTCAATATGAAACTCAATGTGAAGGGAAGAGCGTGCAATTTTTGTGTGAAATTGAAATAAATGTAACAAATAGTGAGGAAGGGTTGGGCAAGTAAACTTAAAAATTTATTTTAGTTTGAAATTTTTGGCATACTCCATGAATAGTTCTTTTAATTGTGTCCATAAAGTCCAACACCAATTTACAGCATTTACACACACAATATTCTCGCATGGAAATGAATGAATAGTTTAGACTATTTGGGGAAAGTTTTTCAATTTCCCTTCTATACCACCCCTCAATGGATGTGAGACAAATAGAAAGGGGGAGGGATGGGGGTTGAATGGACATTCCCCAAATAACTCCATCTAATAGTTTTCAAATCAATATTATATTGGAAGTTTATATGGATTTTCAATGCATCCGAAGAATGGTGGATGTACAGTGTGTGTTTAATAATTCATACGAGGGGGATTAATTAAATTTTCATCCCCCTCCGCCCTTTCGATGCGATATGTTTATTAAAATTGTACTCCCATCGTTTGTCCAAATGAAGGAAATGCGGCCGAAATTCAACTTTGTCATTTCCATACGCGTTCTATTCGTTAAAATGCCGTGTTTAATATTAAGCATATGTATGTATGTATGTATCATATCAGTTCTATTAATTGATGTGTTTATACACCGCCTCCACCTCGCTCATATCGTGCTAAACTCTAATCCAATGCATTATTTATTAAATGGGCCCGGCAAATGAATTTCCCTCCCCCACACCAGATGGTTCGGGTGCTGTGACATATTAAATAAATGATGTGTCATCATCAAATGGGTGTTGATATCTATTTAGGAGGGATTTCTTTTCAACATTTATATTTTGTAATCATATTTACAAAAAAAAATCTGTTATAAACGGATAGATTCTAATAAAAATCTTTTCTTTTCGAACAAGTTGTTGTAAGATTTTGACAGAGGATGTTCTTAAATCGTTCTATTGTCGTTCTATTAAAAAATAAAGAATTTCTTGTTCAGGAAAATAGTCTGAAAGATCTCTGAAGAAGCCTGGAAGAGTATTTTTCCTTTAAAATTCCGATTAAAGAAAGAAATAAAATGTCAAAATCTTACAAAATTTTTCCCAGAATACCAAAAATCTTACAACCGACGAATTTTAAGAAATGAAAAGATTTTTCTCAGAATCTACCCCATAATTTACAATTTATTCTTTTAAAAATTCGAGATCTTTTTAAAGAGAAAATATGTTACAATTTTGCATTTTCGTTTTTCAATTGTTGCAAAATTATGTACATATGTATGTATCCTACCTACTCCCAGAAGAGAAAGTATTTTTCATTTGAATGTATTTTAATTATTTCCGAAACAAATCCTCAGTGGGACAAAAGAGAAGCGCGCAGTGGGATTGGGACGACAAGAAAGTTATTAATGCACCCTCAAAACTCATCATCTGCGTTCCCAATCGCAACTCTAGCAGACTCTTTGGCACTTTGTCTCCCCGCACTCCATTCCTCAGCTACATTGGCAACATTCATACTGTTGTGTCTCTCGGAATCAGGAAGTGTGTTTCTCAACAGTAAATCCACCCCCACGTTCCGTAAGAGTCTCTCTTGGAGAGTTGGGGGAGGGATATTGTTCCATTCTGAATTTGTACAGAATATTAATTTCAATTCATGATTCTCTCGTAGCACCACGAATACCACCCCCCCTCACTGCCATTCACCACCGTGTGATGCTGGAGAAAGTTGCTCCCGAGATGTTGACGTATGTTTTGTGTCACTCTCGTGGAGGATCATCCCACACCCAATCCAACCATCCGTCACACACACACCTCGAGAGAAAACTTGGGGTGACTTTTAGGGTTGACTATGGCAGCTATAGCCTCACACCATATCACCCTCACAAGCATTCCTCGAGACAATGATGAAATGAGTTGTTGCATATTTATTTGCATCACAATATTCTCCTCCCCACACCCCCACCCTCCCGAACCTTTTAGTTTTCGCACAACTACGGTATTCATAGCGCTGTGCTTGATAATTTTCTCACACAAAATACTTCATTCGTGATGTGAGAAATTTCCCCGAGATGGCCATGAGCAGCATCATTGGGGATGGAATTTATTTCAAAAAAGGGTGGAGGGATAAATTTTCCGTGGAATTTCCATGAACTTCCGGGCAAAATATGCGCCTGAATTAAAGGAGGAATGTCTCTAAAAATAGTTTATAGTTTACTGCCAAAGAAATTCTTGGAATGCTTCCCTCAAAAGAACTACAATATATGCAAAGGAATAGTTCAAACTGTGTAAATTTGCTAAATGAAAACTAAAGTACCTACAAAAAATATATTTTTTTATAAAGTTTTCTGTACAAAATAGTTGTCACAAATTAGATTTCGAATAAATCGAATTTTTGCTTCAATTTAGAATAATATTTCGTTAAATTCACTGATGAAATCGAATAAATTAACACGGGGGGTGTTTTTTTTATGTACATTCACCCCTTCCCCATGGTCTCCGTATAACCGAAAAAACCATAACTAATTGATAAACCATTTAGCGCCAGAACGGGGGCTGTGTGGCGAATTGATTGGAGCTAAAAAAAAAGTGCCACCATAAACACACATCGTGAAATCAAACCCCAAATTTGTTGGGTCTGCTGCTGCACCCCTTTTGGTTGTCGCTCATTCAAAAACACTGCAGATGGTGTTGACTCGGAATGAATGTTGGGGGATGGTTGAAAATGTGGGGTAAGCCACAGGGTGTGTGTGTGTTTTTTTTTGAACAATTTATTAATTTCAAGAGTGCGATTTTGTGCAGTTGGAATATAATTTGGATTTCCTCTCTGTTGCCCGGTTTGGTCATTAAAAGCCATTGTGTTGGATAGTTTTTTTCTCTCTCGCCCACATATAGTACATTTATTTTTTAAGCAAATATTCATTTTACTGAAAATATTTTATCAATTTTTCATAGTGGAAAATAGGACAAGGTTTTATTTTAAATAATTGTTTTTATCATTGTTGTTCTTTGTTGTCATTTATGTAACACAATGGTGGAAATCACATGTCAAGCATGAATTTTTATGAGCTTTCAAATAGCGTCTTCAATTTACGTATTGTGTAATAGTAGGAATAGATAAGAAGAGCTTTTTTCCCTTTCGTCTTAAACATCTTTCATACCCTCTTAAGAAATACATATAAATATACTAAAAGAAGTTTTAAGAAAAAGATTTTTTTCCGAAGAAAGTCGAATCTCAAAAAAAGATTTCACAGCTGAAAATCCACACCAATTTCGTGATGAACCCCTTTTTGGAATTATTGTAGATATTTGTAAGAAGTAAGATAAGTGCCATTGGCAAGAAGTACACCAGCCAGCACGCACGGACAATTTGCAAAAATAAAAAATACTAATGAGATTGTCCAAAATTGTTCTTCATGCGCACTCAAAAATAATTACACCATCATACCACGGAAGACGTGCAGAAGATTTTTGTCTCTCAACCACTGTGGGGTTTCCCATTTAGAGGATGGGGCGTCTCAGCACAGATACTTCTTTAGCACATGATAGCGAAGAAGCAAAACTGGCAACTTGTTGAAGTGAATTGTCTCTTTTGGGGTTGAGAAAATTCATCATGTAATAGCTCTTCATAGTCCCACAGGGTAGCGGGGAAAGCTTAGCGGGAAATATTTGTCAATTTCCCACTCTCTCTTATTCTCTCTTTGCATGGGGGGTGGTTTCTTTTACCTCCTCCCCCTACCCTTGAAAAAATCAACACTCACCGCCAAATGAAGAAGAAATTCCCATAAGCTTTTCGTATAGTAGGTATAGGAGTCTATTAAGGCATCAAAGAAAATTCAACAAATAGCTGAATTACGGACTTTTTTTCCCTTTTGTTTATATGTATATATAGATAAATGTGGGTGGGGGTGTTGGTGGGTAAGCGTAGCAGAGATTTTCTTGCGAGAATGTCGACAAAATTCTCTCAACTCACAGCAGAATAATTTATCTCTGTCGTGGGCATACGAGAAGAAAAGCAGTGACAAAGATCTCTTGTGTTTTAATTAACCATTCTTCCGTTCTTTGCCTTTTTTGTGTGCCCTAAGTCTCTCAAGAGAATGTGGTGTACCCAAGGGGAGCATTTTTACAGATAAATTTGGGTTTTGAATGATCTAGATGATTTTGAAAAAAGAATTAAGATTAAGTTTAAATTTTAAAAGTTTTAAGCTTTTATAAACTTTTATTAACTAAAAACTTCATTACAGAATATTGATTTCTTTTTTTTTAATTATTGAGATAAAAATAATGAAATTATTTTTTATTTTCTAGTGTTTAAAATAAAAGAAATAAATAGTACATCCAATTAAATCATTTGGAAGAAAAGTCATATTATCAGTAACTAAATTACCTACATAAATAGCCAGAATGGTGCTACTTGGGTAATACATTTCAACAACCAAGAATGTCTGTATAGTGTATAGAGAAGTACATTAAATTGAAGAAATTCTGTGTGAAACACACTGTCTCTCCTTTATTTCCTGTCCCATCCATTCAGGGCAACAAAATCGCAAAAGGAGATTAGTTGTTTTACATTCATTTAATGCTTTTGGAGAGTGGCATTTTGTATAAATGTATATACACATAAAATACTTACCACAGCGATTGGAATAAAGATGACAGAGGGAGCAGACAGAAGATTACACAACCTCCAAAAGGGGGAGGAATGTCTTGTGCCCGAAGATATTCCCGAAGTGGTTTGTGAAATGTTCCAGAAAGATTGTAGAGTGCGGGAATATTTCTCTGCACAGCTTGGTCATCTTGCACACGGGGAATCACCTGGATGCGAGGTAATTTCCTTGCACAGTGTATGCATCACACAAAATCCCAGGGAAATGCTATGGAAGAGAGATTACGGGCAATTTCCTTCAAGAGATTTTTTTTTGGAACATATTTCACATAGTTCGGACGATGGTGGTGGGATATTCCTTTGGGTATACGTATAGAAAGAGCCAAAAGCTCAACCACAAGAAAATAAATGATGAAGCTCTTATGGTCAATGATGGATAATCTGAGTGCATCGGGCTGACAAAGGGATTTAATAATTAATAGTTGGTTGTTTAACACTACACTAAACATGATGAGATAGACACAGTCTGGTAGATGACATACCCCAGCTAGCAGTCAACTTCCGCCCTCGTGCCCCAAGTCATTCATCAGTGTGCCTCCAGGGGTACACACACAACCACTTCTCCTGGTCTCACTGATAAATAATCTCGCAAAGACATCGCCGAGAGAGGGTATAGACACTAAATGTCCTTAGATTATTTGAAAATTAATTGAGTTTATATGCTGCTAAAGATAGAAAATTAGATGGGTGGAGTTTGGTGTCTTACTCGCCCAACATTTGCTCACATACAACTCTGGTGTTTATCAATAAATTGAGAGTGCCGGGGGGATATCCTTGGGACAGGGCAATTTTGTACAATTACGCTAAATAGTTCCCCAGAGACCCCTCATGAATTTTCTCACAACAAAATTGATACACAAATTTCGCAAGGAAGTCACAGCAAAATATTCCCTAACAACTCTTGTATGCCCCATGAGAAATTTAGCTTGAACTCCATGGCATATCAATGGATGATACGTACTTTAGTAATGAAGTATTAAATGTTTTCATTTCATTCTTTGAAAAAAAAAATAAATAAAAGTATTTTTGTTAAGTGAAATAGGGATGATTTTCTGCCACTTTTAAGATGACAAAAAATAATTTAATTGGGAAAAATTCAAAGTTATATTGTGAAGCTTTCAATTTATTTTTCAGAGCTTAAAGCTAAAGAGTTTTAATTAAAAAAAAATAGTAAAGAAAAAATTATTTAAAAGAAAATCCTCATGAGACATTGTAAAATATTCAAGCATATAGCGAAATCCACATTGTTTTCTCGGCACAATAGGTGGTGTGTTGTACTGTGCCAGCCACTTTGTGTACCTTACATGGAAAAAGCACCAAAATTATTATTTTAATTACCGAGAAAAGGTACCAGAGGGAAGACCTCCCTAGAGGGAATGAAGGTCCCCAAATGATTTTCTTGTGTGTGTGTGTGTGTGTGTATGTTCAGACATTTCCCCAAAGAGGAAAACCCACCTCCTTTACGTATAAACTCAGGTGAGAAGTGTTAACAAAACACCCTTCTTGGGGGTGAACTCCGTGCCGCAAAATAAATTAATGTTGTACTCGCAAAAGACACCGAAAACAATCCACAAACTTAAAGTTTTGGACACCATGGGGAGACTCCGTGGCACTTTAGTGTGTCATTGCAAACTTTCACCTCGAAAATTTATTCCTCACATTGGGCGAGGGTTTCTCACCTGCCCACCCGAAGGGAGAAAATGTATAAACAAATAAATCCCTGTAGACGCGAAAAATTGAAAAGTTTGGGATTTTTTTTGCCCACCACGGGGTTAATTATATACATAAAATAGACATTCATTTACATTGTCTTTTCATCAGCAAAATGTTAACAACAGCATGGATGGGGAGAGACACAGTGAGGATGAAGGATGTATTGCCACCCCCGCCCCCTATCCTTACCCTCACACTGATTAATTTCCGCCAATCTATTTTGACAATGCCTCCTGCATGTTATGTCGCAGCAGAGTTATTTGAAAGTGGGGTTCCCTTAAAACTTTTGATTCCATCAAATTCACTCGCTTCAGCACTTGTGGCCCCGGCGTAGTCTCTTCTGGGTGAAAGGCTGGGAAAGTGAGCACAATAATACGTCTTGATTATTACAAATTATCATCATACTCCCATCCACACGGCCTTCCAGACAAAATTATTGTTGCGCGTCAATGGGGGCGCCGGGTGGAGGATGGGTGGCCAAACCAAACTCCCTCCGTTGAAAATTTCGAAACTCCTCAAAACCATAGCAACAGTTTGGCAGTTGTGTGCCTCCTCTTCATCAACACTGCCAAAATCTAATTACCAGTCCACACAAGAGAATCTGCGGCGGTGGGAATACTGCCAGGGATTCGTATCATTTTGCCACAATATAGGGGGTGTATGTTGTTGGAATACTTTGCTGTGGTGTACACACACAAAGATTTTTTTTCTCTACCAAAAGAATTCTTTTTATGGGAAGATAAATTATTTTGGATTTTTTTACATTTCCAGAAAATTAGTTTTACTTTAAAACGACCAAAAGATTTACCTCGAAAATTATTACTCAACCCCTGTACTACAAAGAAAAAAATCTTGGCTTAATTTTATTTTACTGCAAATTATTATTCTTAAGTAAATGATAATTTTCTAAAAGGATATACACAAAACTTTATCAATTGGGGAAGATTATATTGTTTTTCTATTATGTATTTTCTCTCCAGACCAACCCCCTTCCAAAAAAAATCGAATCCTCTTGATACCTTTTCTTGGCACAAAAACACTCTTCCAATTGGAAAGTCTCCTCAACGAGAGCTTTTGGTAATAGCATCAAATAATGGTGATTTTCTCTTCAATTTGGGGGATATAGAAGAACAAAAAACATATTACCTGAAGTGGGAATTTAATTGGAACTTTTCTGATAAAATCATTCACCAGGTGTCAGCAAGAAAAGGTGGGGAGAGAAGGTGTGGATGGTTTCGCTGAGCAATTGAAATTAAATTTGCAATACATTTCAGTCAAATAGTTTCACATTGTTTGGGATTGAGGAAGAACGCGGCGTGGGCAAAGAAAAGAAGGAAAAAAGAAGGGTGTCGCATGAGATTGAAAAGAAGCTCTCTCTTGCTAGAGCGCTATTGGACAAAGAAGGTGAGAAAATGTAAATTAAATTCCAACTCTATATCAAATGGATTTTCTTCGATTACACGATGCAACCCCCATTTGACTCCTTCCTCCCCCCCCCCCCCGAGCCGCCAAATGGACACATATTTTCCTCATTTTACTACCCATTCGACTATTTGAAACGTGACATGTCTTTTTCTTTCTTCCCATCTTGGAAATTGAACCTTTATATAGAGATGGTGTGTTTTTATCATGGGGCTCTCCCTCTCTCTCTCTGGTTGCACATTTTTCCAGGATACTCGACCCAGGCTTTTTCGTCTAAAATATACGACATGGCGATGGTTCTGGTTGAAGGGCGGGAAGATGTGGAAGTAAATTTCAGAGAAAATGCTTGCATGAACACACTCAGGAGAATGAGAAAGCTCCCCCAAGGGGTCTTCTCTTGCACTTTTGTGTACAGCCATGTGTATGTGTGTGTGTGTACATCTCTACTATACTTTCTAGTCTGCCCGAAGCAAAAGGAAAATCATCTTATGTGCTCATTTTTCCACCCATGAGACAGGAAAAATTGTTATCGATGCAGCCCGGAGAATGCTGTAAAATGAATTTAAACGTCTTATAAATATTTTCGGAAAAGCATCAAATATTGCAAAATCCCAGCACGTGAATTCATCTTTCTCATCTCAATGGGGATGGGTATTCGCGTGCACTCTTCAATTCATCAATAACCACCCCTTTTTAGTTCGCTTCAATAGCTTCCTGGCACGAGCCATCACACAAACACGACTATCCACGCCAAATGAAATGTTGCTCCAGAGAGCTTTCTTCCTTGAAGAAGCTCTCTTTAGTCAGCAGAAAAAAGGGAATAGTATCCCAATATTCCAGACTCAATAATACAAAAAAAGATTAGGGATAATAATATTTATAGCTTATAGAGGACCATTGGATTACATCTGTATATATGTATATGTGGTAAATCCAGAAAAAGGGCAAGATGAATAAGTTAGGGGCGAAATGTATGTAGTAAGTCCATTACTTTCAGTGCATGAAGGGAAAAAATTTTATGGCCTACAAAGGCTCTTTTCCATATAGCTTTGTGGTATAAAATATTCATAGTAAAAAGCTCGTAATTTAATAACACATATCCCCCACATATAGAGGGGAGCTTTTTCTCCTATATAACATACATTTTAGTATAGAATTACCCAACCCACAGAAATTACTCTTTGAGAAAGAAATATCTAATTTTGCAAATAACCAATAAATCAAATTAAACAATAAACGGGTACTTGAGTGATTTTGTCATAAAATTTCATATTAAACCTTAATAATTCGATGGTGTGAGCTTTTAATGTGTCATTTTAGGAAAGAGAAAAACAGTGAAGGGAAAAAATGTAAGATCCATGATTTTTTCTGTAAATTCATATTCTCCGAAATAATTTCTTAGGCTCACTTGCGCTTAGGAAGATGGACAAGAAGTTGTGATTCTTTTTTGCAGTAAAAACATAAATTTAGCTAAATTGAGAATTTTTTCGCGTGTCAGTTGTAATTTCCGCCACTGTATCAACGCCCAATACGCCGTGTTGACGCGTAATTCATTCAATATCTCCCCGAGGGAGGGTAAAAAAAAAAGTAAGAATGCTGTAAATATTGCGTGGTGAAAGCCATAGAGAATGTCACTCATCGGAAAATTATGGTATGGTGGCTTTTGGTTAATAGAAAAGAAGAAGCAACGTTATCGCTTCGATTTCTAATATCAATGACACAATTTTCTTATGTGTGCTCCATATATAGAAGCATCGTAATATTCAATTGATAAGGGCAGTGATTGATTTTGGTGGCAAGAAAATGATCATAGCTAAGACATTATGTAAGTTATATATATTTTGGGAAGCTTTATGAAAGCTCAATGAAACGTCTGTCGGGTAGCGAAGGATAAACTTACTATATTTTGGCTGATTTGCCAGGTATTTTGAAGATATGCTGTGAATCCTAGAATCTCATTGAAATAATAAGAAAAAATTAAAGAAGAAAACCGAAACAATACCGGAAACTAATTCGATCGGTTGTTGTTGCATATATAATCGCGACGAATTACAAAGTGAGCGCTTCGTTGAAAAAAAAAAAAACAACAGAAAAAGTTAGTGGAATTTGGAGAAAGAAAGAAAGAAATAAAGAAGAAAAATCAGGATGTCGGAAATATCACTAACTCCAATTGCATGCTCAATCTGCAATACGCTGGAAAAAGTGTTGGAAAAGTCAAATTCAAATCTTCGAAGAGCGCTGTTCATAATTTTTGAGGAGTATGATGTAAGTTTTGCTGTTAATTTTTCAAATTGCAGAATTTATTGAATTTTTTTCTTAATTAGGGGGGATCTGTGTGCTTGGGATGCTACAGAGTGGCACAGGAAAAGCACCGTGAGAGGCAAAATATAGTTGAGGCGACACCTGAAGAAGCAATGAAGCACCAAAATCGAGCTGAGAATTCTCCGAAGAAGTAACGGAGGATAGCTCACCCAATGATTTTTCTTTAAAAATATTATTTAAATCTTAAATATTAGAACTATTTTAGCAAAAAAAAAATCTTGAAATTAACCAATGAATTGAAATAAATAATTAAACTGTTAAAAAAGATTTTTTGTCATTTTTTTTTTCAAAATTATATAATGCAGTATTGAGGATTGATCAGGTAGATTTTAGCTCTGTTTCCTTCCCAATTTTCTAAATTGTTCTGCAATTCATATTTGGGATTTTGTCTGCATTAATTAATAAACATTGCTGAGGTTGGAAGGTATTAGAACGTTGTGTATATGAAATTGCAGAAAATTTGTCAAATACTTCTCTATTGCAATTTTGGGGGCATCCAAGGGAATAGTTGAGCAGATTTTCCATTTAGCCATGATTTCTGAATAGAGAATACTCAATTGAAATTGCTAAATACCACAAGAGTAATATACCTCTCCGTATATGCATTGCACTTTACCTCAAATTTGAGCATTGTTCAATTTTCATTGGAACTACATCTGCTATATACAATACAATAAGCTGTTGTGGATCAGGAGAAAATCCTTACAGCTATTGTATGGCAAATTTACCACTTAGGGGTAGAGAAATTATTGAAAGAAAATGTTCTTTAAAACTGTTCTAAATGTATTTAAACAAAAATAATTTAGTTGGTTAAAAAATCATTTTACTTTTTTTTTTGTTAAAGTTCTTTGAGAGAGTTTTTTTTTCAAAATGTAAATGAAATCTCTGAAATATTTCTTCGAGTGCATTTCCATGTAGAAAGGAATTACTAAAAGCTATTCCATTTGACATTGCTACTCCTGAATGTTCTTGGAAATGCATCAGATGGGACGAGGGTACCTAACTCTTCTCTACTACACAGAGTGGTGGCCTTCAGTTGGTCGTACAACTTAATGTGATATGAATGATTGTGCTATTCACACACGGACCCCTTTTCACATTGCACCCCAAAAGGCATCCAATCGTCTGCATGATTTAATTTGCCACTAAATAAATGGCACTCTCCGGGAGTGAAAGAGGCCAATTTATAAGACTTGTCTATATTTACATACACATAAACATATGAGAGCTTAAGATTATATAACATAAAGAGCTTTTGCATCATCAGCACCCAAAAGCTTTTATGTTTTATGGGTAAATAAGTGAGAGGTATGGGTCACAAACATTTGGGTCATAAACATCCAAAACTCCACATGGAAAGAGAGGAGAGAAGAAAATCAATTTGTAAATCCTTCTAGTGTTTCACATTTTAATTAATAATCTTTAACTTTTTTTGTTCTCCAACATTCCCATGTACATTCAGATTCTTTAGCAAGTGCAATTTGTTCTTGTTCTTTTAATTTCTTTGAACAAAACAAAGAGAAAAAAGAAGAACAACTTCAACTCAATGAGAGTAAATTTATTGGCTGCAGTTATACTGAGAGAGAGAGAGTCATGAATTTAATTATCCACAACGGCTAAGAAGCAATATCCATAAAGAGTAATTGATACTTGCACGAGGAAAACTTTTGAACAAAATAGGAAAATATTAGTGAGGAGGGTAAAGCACAATTGCTCCTTAAGTACTACTTTTCATTGGAAATTATTTCATTGGAGGAGGAAGTAACTAAAATAGGAAATTATTTGTAGAGTTTGTGAGTATTATTTACATACATGCACGAATAGGTATTATTCTATGAAATAAAATTGATGTATAGAATGAATAAGCAAAGAAGAAGGAGGAACATTTGACTAATGCTTTTGTTAAACTACCTATATATTTTACTAAAAAAATTGCAGTGGAGACGCCGGGTTATTCTGTGAATTTATTATTGAGATCATAAATGCTCTTTTGATCTCACTTATAGCATTGATATTAAACCACTTACAAACCAATTAATTCCAAACATTCCTCGCTATGGAAATCATCCAGATTAAACTGAAGGCTCTTTGGAATATTTCTAGTATGCTCTTGGAGTGTGTGTATGTACTTGGAATTCCCATTCAAGCTCATTAATGCGAATTATTGTACGCCAAGAGAGCAATTGGGGCGGACAATGAGGTAATTTCCCGCCAAAATTAATCACGAAAGTGCAACACTCCATAAGTCTTCCATGCCATATGGCCATACTTGACAGCCTATCCCACAGGGGCTTTCACCCCCCGCAAAACAATCCCCATTATTCTGTAATCCATTGTGACTGTGAACCGATGGATTGTCCTCTTGGAGGACGCATAATCCCCGCAATAAATACCACACTGAACTTGCTATATACATATATGCCAAAAATTGGGGAAGGGGTTGAGAAGAACCACCCTCGGATGTTCATTCACATTTACGGACATGAGTGGTAAAGCTGTCCCATCCGGAAGTATATTTCTCATTCACTCTCTCACCTTTTCGCTTTGTCTCTGTCTCTCTGTACTACTCACATACAATATGAGAGCGAGAGAAAGAGCTTTAAGCTTTCAATGCTGGGGAAGGCGCCTCTTCCTGCTCACACGGCCGCTTTTCCGGCAAATTTCCAAAATGAGGGGATTTTCCAAGTAAAGAGATTCTGTGAGACAAAAACATTGCCTCAGTGCTATCCCAACGTGGAAATGCCAAGGATGGATTTCTTCATATAGGTTTCAATCGTTCTCGTGCGTACTTTTCGCGTTCAATCCGTCAGCTTTTCCAAATATCCCTGCAAATGTGCTTCATTAGAAAGTTGTGCAGTTTGGCAAACAAGTGGGACCAAAAGCAAACTTTCTCCATTACTCCCGGTTTACGTGGAAGGAAAAAATAGTGAATTTTCTCTCGAGGGCTGCTCATGGAAAAATAGACCTCCCAAATCACGCACAAAATACTCCGAAAAAAAAGGGAGAAGAACAAACTAATTAAATCAGATTCTTTTCCCAAGACTTCTCTCTATGTACACATACATATAAAAGTACTTCTTGCACTGATTTGAGATGGCACAAGAAATGCCAGCAATTTGTGTCAAACTTTCAAATGGTATTACTTTGGGGGCATCTGCAACAAACTGAGAGAACGGGGAACTTGGTAGGAAGGAATTCCAAAGCCCAGAGGCTTTTCTCTTGAACGTCGTCAATGTATTACGAGGTAAGGAACATGAAAAGATCTTTGATGAAAAATCTCACAACCCACACATGCGGTGAAAAGTGGATTCTTTACCTTATGTACCGACAATCTTTTCAAATTGTTTAACATGAAAAATTGAGGCCAGATTTTGATGGAAATCTTTTTTAAACATTTCTTTAAATAACAATTACATAATTTTTCTTTAAGAAAAAATTGCAGACTATTGAGGTTTATTTTTTGAAAAGTAACGGAATAAAATATCTGTGAGAAAATATTTAAATTACTATTTCAACGTTTGAATTAATTTTGCAAATAAAATGCAAATTTATTCCAACATATTCCTCATTCCATAAATAGATAGTAAGCACTTTAAGGATTTTAGCTTTTGTATTCTCTATTTCTATCTCCTCCTCCCCTCCCTTTCTCATCCCAACGCCAGAAATCCGGCTCTCTCAGTATCTATCAGGAATGGCTCAGTTAATTATTCTTGATATAGAGAGCAGATGGGGACGGGGAGTCTTCTATTGATGGACAAAGATCAATAATGTGGTAATTTGGTAACCTTATAAGTTCATCTGGTGGGTGGGTTCGAGGGTTGAATGTTGAATCTTCACCACTTGGTCCCACTTGGGATTACTTGTGTGTGGGGGTGTGCGAATGAGGCAAACACGCACAAATCACCTCTTAAAGAGCCACTGGACAGATGTGCTGCCTTCTGGAGCATCTGGAGCAGGTCGAAGCCGCACGTCTGAGGCCGTATCTACTCTTGGTGTAAAAGGACTCAATGGTTATATGCGGCAATGGGTGTGCGGTGAAGTGAAGGCGAAAAAGGGGGATGATTATTTATGCGACGGCTTCCACGTCTGCCAGTGAGATAAAAACGAACCAAAAGGCAGGGCAATAAATGCGTGTGAAAATGTTTGGGGGCGACGCTCTTGGATAATACAAAATTCATGGCAAAGAGACCCCTTGCGAAGAGGCCATAGTCTCGAGAATTTTTGATCCTTTTGAGGCGTAGAAGAGTGTGGTGGGTGGATATGAAAAAGGGACTAACTTAATGGGTATATGGTCACGTTTCTCCAAACTTACACTTTTACGGAGGATGGCTAATGATTTCCCCGAAGAAAATTCGCACATATTTTTCTTGCAATCTGACAATTGGTGTGGGAAGTGATGAAGTTTCTCAACCTTTGCTCATATTTTTTGCGTGTGGTCTCATTGCGGGGGTGTTTGAGGTGGGAAATGTATATTATGGAAAATGAAGAGTGCCGAAAACGACAACATGAAGAAAAATCTATTTATTATTTTATTTCCTCCGTTGAAGCCATTTTTCATCATTTATCATCAAATCTATTTTAGAAACTTTCAACTGCCTTACAAACCACCCACCTACTCTGAAAGTTTTTTCCCCCACCTACATTTGTGAAAAGTTTAGAAGTAGATGGGGGAAAGATTTTGCTTTTAAGAGAGAAATGGATGGACGTACGTAAAAAGAAATTGAAGAAAAATCATTTTCTATATATTAGTGATTATTTCTTTCTTTCATATGAAAAGAAAATAAAGCAATGGAATTGATTAAAAAACAAGTTAAGAAATTGATTAAGGCATTTCCGGATTCTTTAAAGTTTAGCCCCCCCCCTCCTCTAAAGTAAATTCCATAAACACCCGGCGCATCCCTTTTACGCTTCATTGATTCCCATTGAATTGGAAAAAAAAGCACGAAAGCGCTCCACTAAACTTCCTCTATATATATCGAGATTTAAGATAGTGTTTCAAATGCGATAGGATCAATTTGGGGATGCGCGCATAGAGTTGAAAATGAAAATAAATTCTCAAGCAATTTATCTCCATGGCTTTCGCTCTCTAATCAACTTCACAGCAGAAGAAAATCCATAAGATGTCAATAAACAATGTGTGACTTTCACAGAAAATTTACACATACATATCACCTCCCTGGGTGACTTTCTGGGAGAAATTTCAAACTCAAAGAAAAAAAAAGATCGAATATCGCCTGGGATGAAGTGAAATAAAATGGATTCAAGTGGATGATGCACACTTTCCTACTCAATTCGATTTTCTCCCTCCCCCCTACAGTGTGGCTGTGAGAGAGCTTTTTGAATCTTACGAGGGATGGCGAGAAGAAGAAGAGAAGAAAAAAACATCATGGGGTAAGCTTTGGTGTGGTGCGAGAGAAAAATCACTGTTCGACATTTCAACCCCATTTTCCAAATCCCTCTGGCTTTGAGGGTGCACAGAAAAAACCACCCCCCAAGAGAGATTCGATGGCGCGCGGGAGGATGGAAAACAGAAGGGATAAATTTAAATTCAATTTCCCACAAGCGTTCAAACGACATCTCACTACACACCCAAAATATTGTGAATCCCGCAAGATTTCACATTTACTTGCATGACCAAATTCACATCACTCCCGCAGCTTTTTGCATGAACCCACCATTTGTGCAGGAGAGTATTTCCATGAAAATTTCCTCTGGAGCTAAAATATCCAAATAAATTGATTAATTATTATGTTTCTTGTGTTTTTTTATAAAATTAATTATTTGTTTCTAAAACATTTATTTAATTGAAACTGCAGGTAATATGAATGCAAAAGCTCCAACAAAATTCTATTGCATCCAACTATCCTGTCTGTATAGTGCAATCCTTGCTGAAACAATGCAAAAGTGACTTTTGTGAGTCTAGAACATTGGTAGAATGCTTGACTTTTTGGCTGTGTCGTACCGCCCACCCTCAACATGAATTGGTCTTGCACTTTTGCCATTTTAGAATTCTATATTATTCTCAACCTCTTGCACGTGCTTAATGCATTTTCGATGAGACTTGCAAATTTAATAGACAAAAAACACCCACCCAGCTGTTCATCCACTTCTTTTTAGTGCAAAAAAGGAAAATAAAAATAGGAATCTTTTGCCCCCAGATGTGTGGGAGTAAAACTCTGATCACATTTTTTTCCACCAACAGCAGCACTGAGGAGCTTCTCTGAATATAAAAATATCCCACAAACCACCAAGGACAATTCCACGGCATGACTCTGCGTATTTTCCTGTACAAGAAAAAGATGAGAGAGATGAAAATACCCCCAAAATTCATTCTCAGTGTTTATCCGGTTTATCTTTACGAAAAAAAAATAAGCAGGGGAAATTTTAATTATCCCCATTTTGCCGTCTTGAGTGTTTCAATTTAGAAGCATATCATTTGTTGCTCCAGCAGGACCATTTCCTGGAGTCCATCTGCTGCCAAATTATACTGTTTGACGTCATTTTGTTGACCTCAATTCCCATTAGTAGCCTCATTGCAACATTTAGCACCCTTTTTCAGAGATCCTCTGACTATCCCCAAAAATAACATTGTACAACGATACTTTCTATGTTCCATTGGAATCCTGTCTAATTCCTCTGTGTCTGACCATCGTTTCGTGTATATCTCACAATGAATACACTCCATTTTTAATGGAAATTCCAACAAATAGAGGTATGTGCCGTAGAAAAATGCACATATTTACTTTGACTCCTTATTGCTTAGCTACTTATGACTTCTTTTCCTAATTTTTTTTTATACCTATTTAGTAAAATTATGTACATTAGCTTTATATGTATGTAACAAATTATTGCGCCATGTACAAATTAGCAGGGCGCACACCTCACCTTCAGGAATCCACTTCACGTGGATTTCAATTTAGCCACCACTTGAAAGCTCTACTACTATCCACCTGAAAGGCAAGCGGATGTGCTGTGCATACCCTATGCCCACCTCCACATTAAACAATTCACAGGGAACAACATATGGTGTGTGTGTGTACACCATAGAAAAGGGGTGAAAAGGTGGAAAACAGATGAGAAATACTTGAAAATTTTCCACTCTGCTCTTTTTTGCAGCGTGACACAACCCCTTTGAACTTGCAAACCGTGAAAATCCACGTACTTAGAGATGAGGCTTGGCATTCTCTTTAGCTAATGGAATGCAGAAAATAAATTTTCATTGGAATTCCTTTTCTCTCTCATAGTTTTCCGCATAGAGAACATTTGTTTGCCAAAAGTAGAAATGAAAGCTAAAAAATCACAATTATTTATGAGGTACAAAAATTAAAAAAAGTCTTTAAAGCATACAAATGATAAGAAAGTTTTTTTTGTGTATGTTTCAATAAATTTAGAGTGCAGTGTATGTGATACAACGATTTTGGACATTTTGGAAGTAAAATCCAATTTTTCCCGAAATCCAATTAATGGCCAACAACAAAAATCTTTGGCGAGAGATAGCCCAAGTCCTTCGTATTTTACGGGATATTTTCATTTACATAACTTTGTTTGGAAAACCCCCCGTGCTCCCCCCCCCGTGCCACTTTAGAGGCTTCCACTTAATTGGAAATCCACCGAAAGGCAACAAAAAAAAACCATCGCGGAACAAAACGTACAACTTTTAATTTCTCTCGGTAATTTATTGAATTTTTCATCATACACAAAAATGTGTTTTACTAGATATTTTTTCTTCTACCTACTCTACAGTGCATGAAGTAACAAAAAAACTGAGAGTTACGAATAGTTTTAGATAGTAAGATAGTTAATTTAGGAAATGATTTACTTTCAAGTCGTGCGCACACGTCAAGTATAGTGGTGGAATTTTAAACAATTTCCACTTTAATTGAGGAGAAGAAGAGGCCAGTAGAACTCTTTCCCATCCATGAACATAATCTTTCATCAGAAAGTAATCAATGTTTTTTTTTCTTCTCTTCCTTTGCTATTTTAATGGAGATTTATTCAAAGACAAGGCGAGAGCTTTTTCTTTCACACACAAATAGGGTAACTTGGTGCTGTAATTGTCAGGATGGTGCTTTCATTCGACTCCACCACACCCTCTCCTTTTCCATTTAAAGGACGACATGGTATTTAGGGCAGAATTTCGGGGTGTCAGAGTGCATTTGCAAACGAGAAAATATGATTTTTAATGAGAAGAGAGTTTCCGGAGTCGAAAAACCCATGAAATTTTCATTGGGCTTTCCCTGTGTGAATGAAAGTTTTTTGGTGTCATTTTCTGAGGTTGTTTTCTTATATGTATGAAGAATTCAGAGAATTTTTTTTATTCTTCTTGCGGGGAAAAGGCGACAACTTCTTCCAGACGACTTTCATTAAGTTTTACGATAATTAAACAATGTTTTTGCTTCCTTCTGCTTCCACCATACCGAAAGTTAAATCCCGAGGAACAAATTGCACAATGAAAATTACCCTGAATCTCCACAATGTGTCACAATCCAATGGAGGGGACTGTACGTACATATATGGGGTATATGTTGTATACCTATAAAATAATGTTGAATAAGGAAATAACAATGTGAGGGTAGAAAATTGATTTTTCCTCTTCTTCCACTCATAATTTCCTCTGTTTCTTCCCAAAATATCCGGTCTATTGGAGTTGTCTGCCATGAAATGAGATAGGTTGTCACGGTTGCAATGCATCTCATAGTGAAAGTTGTACAGCGAAAATTTCTCCTTTGCCATAAGAAAATATTCAAGATGGGAACTTAACAACATTTTTCCCCGTTGGCAGCTGAACTTTTGTTATAATCAAAGTATTGTATTATATATACCTGTTATGCTACAAATATGTATACCAACATTGTAGGACAAAAAACCTAATAAAACTTTCTATAAAAGTGCATGGTCTGTGTGAAGAAATGTCACAAATGTCTCTATATATAAAAAAAAAGATTTTTTCTTTGCCTGAAAAATTCATTTCCTTTGCCCGAAAGCTCCACAAAAGCTCTCTAAATTTTATTATAAAATGCAGGACATTAAAATTTCACCATAATAAATCCATCGTACATTCCATTCAACCACTTTAAGCGTCAATTAAAGCACATTTTATGTGAAACAATACTCCCAGAGATACATATTAAACAATTTAATTATTTTGCAAAACACTTTTGACAGAGCGAACGCACCACCCCGAAAATGGTCGCCTTGAAAGAATTATTATTTAAGTTAAATGAAAATTTGCCTCTGAATTATGTGAAACGTATTAATGAGGAATGTCGCGTGTGATTGACTTTTATATCGTATGCTTAATTACATAATTAAAATTTAAGCTCCCTGCCGCTTAATTGAGTGTCATTTAATACCCTCACCGACGCTCACGCTTTTCATCCGAATCATTTCAATTCAACCCCTTTTCCACGTTTTTGAATTTTTAAGTAGGGAACGTTATAAAATGGTGTTGATTATGAAATGATAAAGGTGTTCAAGAATTCTCTGATGAATTGGATAAAATATTTCGCTGTTTTTTTTATTCTGTTTTTTTTTTAAGCCTTTATGTGCTGGTAGCACATAAAGGCTACCATACCTTTTGTATGCTAAAAGTGCAAAAGATTTATTTGGCATTCTCTCAAAAGTTGTCCACAGCCTTTGAAGGAAAGTTAACTTCTATTTTTGAGACATTTTTAGCCCAAAAATTGTTAATGTTTAATACGATTAATTATTAACCCTGTCTTTAAAGTTTATTCTTCAATTAATGAACAAAAAAATTAGCACAGCAAGTATAGCAAATATGTATAAATTACCTACATAAATGTTGATTGGCCACAGGTGCTCCGTGTTAATTATCCTCTCATTTTTAGCTGTGATTCTTTCGAAGAAAAGAATAGCACAGCTTCTGTGTACCACCTAAAATGCAAAGTCGTCAGATCGGGCTCAAACTCGGGATAAGCACGAATTAGGGTCCCCACATTCCAAAAAACGTATGTCAAAAAAAAATTCTTCCGGCCGTCCGGCCGTCCGGCCGGCCGGCCGGCCGGCCGGAGTTTGACGCTTAATTACAAGAGAACGGTAATAGATAGAGACTTGCGGTCAACGGCAAAGTTAGTATATCGGCCTGATGTCGTCTAATGGTGAAGTCAAATTCACCCCCCCACCCCTCCATCCGCCATTTTGAATAACCTCAAAATTTTGTTTTGCCTATATCTCAGCCCCTGTTATAGCTAGAAATCTGAAATTTTGATATGTTGTAGGGGTCATCAAGACCTTTCCAACGATACCTCATTTTCGAAAATCGGTCAAGCCGTTTAGTCAATATGGCCGCCACAATTTTTCATCGAATATCGACCATAACTCGAAAACGGCTTGACCGATTTTGATCAACCTGGGGTCAAATGAAAGATCTCAGCAAACCCTACAACTCTCTAGAACATCCGAAGTTTCAAAAGTGACCGCTAGGGGGCCAAAAATCAAAAACAAAATTTTCGATTAGTTTTCGATGAATATCTCGGAAACTGCACTATGCATTTTCTTCAAATTTTAGTATGTTATAGCTGACTATATTATCTAGCTCCATGCCAAAAATGAAGAAAATCTATGTCGCCGTTCTCGAGATATAGCCTTCCAAAGTTGGCATGTCATATCTCGGGTTCTACAAGTCCGATTTTAATCAACTCAAGCGCAAATGAAAGGTTTCGTGAAACCCTACAAATGTCTAGAACATTGCAACTTCGAGAAATGACCGCAAGAGGCACTAAGATCAATTATTCGAATTTCCAAAATTTTTAAGTCAAAATATCTCAAAAACTGAACTATGCATTTCGTTATAATTTCAGTATGGTATAACTAACTGTAATACCTTTTAAACAAAAAAAAAAATTAGAAAAATTTATGGAGCCGTTCTCGAGATATTGTCTTTTAAAGTTGAGATATCGCTAAAATCAATTTTTTTTATTTCTAAAACTTTTAAATCTAAGTGTCAGACGATTTCAAATGGCCATTGAATCCCCCCCCCCGAATTCCCCTTCAGATAACCCTTGTATAAAATTCATGCTGTTTAGCATAACTTTGATTTAGCGAAAAAAAAATGATTTCTTCTCTGCAAAATTTTTTTGGGATTGATTATATAACTCCATGTTCCTATAAATCATCTTTATAAATACATAAATAAAAAAATATTCCATTAAATCTGCATATTTATTTATTTATGCATATTTATTTATGTACGTATATTACTTTATGTATAATAAACTTTATTTTTGTTCAACTGAAATTTCATGCTCATTTCATGAGTATTTCTACTATTTGTTTTATTGTTCATTGAAACATTTTTGTAATGTCAAATTAGAAGTGAAGAAAAGAAAACACGTTCTACGAGCAGGAATTTTCTTTAAATAAAAAGGAGTTTTAATAAGTGAATTGTGCGATGGAAGGTGGTGTCAAGGAGAAGACTGGCCAGGGAGGAAGTCCAGGGGCTCGCATCAGGTAAGTTTTCCGTTTTATTTTATCGAAAATTTGCAAAAAAAATATTGTCAGGTTAATTGAGTCCATTGAGTCGAATAAGGGACTGCCTGACTCCGATATTTTTGAAGAAACGATCGATACCGGTCAGAAAAAAAGGGATTAATTTACAAAATTCCACCCCTATTCGAAAGTTTATTTAATTATTAGCTTTCGATCAATCCCTATTTCACCACCGGATCGACCTATTAATGAACGAAAAGTAAAAAAATATCTCGCGATTCGGTAAAATATCGATACTATCGACATTTTTTTTCTATACATTTTGTAAGTCAAGCTGTCAAATTACTTCATCAAGTTATATGTATTTTAAAGGACGTATCATCCCCTTGGAGTCGAATGAATGGTTCTTTCCCAGTGGAATTATGGTGCTTGGGAAATTCCACCGAAAAAATCATAAATTTTGACTCATTTTCATTACATTCAATAAATAATAGGGGCCTTCACTATAAGGAGGTACACTTGTGTATAGTAATGAAAAATGTATTTGAATATTAGTTGGTATACCACAATCATGGCATACTAAGTATTGTAATCGTCGGAAAAACCGACCACCTCAGATCGGGCTCAAACTTGGTATGAACACATTTCAGACATTCCAGGAAAATGGTGGTCGACATTTTGCATTGATTATATCTCAAGAACTGCAAGAGACAGAGGCTTCGGGTTGAAGTTTTCTATAGAAATGTGGGTGTAAAATTTCATTTTTTCGCATTTTTAAAATCCAATATGGCCGCCGTCCGCCATTTTAAAATTCCATTAACCAGTTTCCTTAGAGCTAAAGGTCTGAAATTTTAGTATGTTGTAGGGCTCAGTGAGACGTTTTCATTAACAATTCATACTTGACAATCGGTCAAGCCGTTTAGCAAATATGGCGGTCTAAAGTAAAAAGTGTTTTTTCGATATAACTTGAGAACGGCTTGACCGATTTTGACCATTTTGGTATCAAATGAAAGGTATTGAGAAGCCCTACAACTGTCTAGAACATTTCAAATTCCAAAAACATCCGCAAGAAGCGCTAAAATCAAAAACAAAAATTGCCTAACTTTAAGGGGCAATATCTCCGAATCCCCATTATCGATTTCTTTTAAATTTTGATGTGTTGTAGCCTGACTCAACATCTAACACCAGTCCGAAAATGAAGAAATTCTATGTCGCCGTTTAGAAAATATGACTATTTGAAAAATTCTTGAATTTGAAAAGTTCTAAGAGCCATATCTCTTGAACGGATTGTCCGATTTTGCTCAATTTGGTATCAAATTAAAGGTTTTGCAATTCTCTATAACTTTCTAGAACATCAGAAACCTCTAGAACCAGTCCTTGAGGGCAAAAAGTGCCAAATTCTTTTTTAGATAAAACAAAAAACAGCAATTTTTTGTTTTAGAGGTGACCTTGAAAAGTATCATAATATATCCGAAATTATAGCTTACGAGGTAAATTGTCGCTTCGCTCCAATTTACCTCGCCCCGCTTCGCGGGGATTTGTTGCGCTTCGCGCAAATTTCAGAGAGAAAATAAATTATGATGGTTTAAAGGCAGATTTGGGCCACTTATAGTTCCCAAAAGAAAAAATTTGCAAAGAGAAGAAATCATTTTCATACAACATTTCGGGCGCGAAATTCAAAAATTTGCAAAAAATGCATGACTTTTATATGGGGGCTACCTGAAGGGGGGCTTTGGGGGGAAATGAATACGGCCATTCGAAAGCGCCTGATATAAGGAGTCTCTGTACCAAATTTCATCACGATCGGTCAAACGGTGTAGATTTGTATAGCTGTACAGACACGAAATCCTTTCTTTATTATATAGAAGATTTCAAGACCTTCCCAAAACTAGTCAAGAAATTTCTGAAGATCTTAGAAAACAAGAGATATGACCATTTTTATCCATCAAATTGTTGATTTTCAAAAAAAAAACTTACGGCTTCTTGAAATATTTCATTTGAGCTTAAGTTGGTCAAAATCGGTTAAGCCGTTCTCGAGTTTTATCGAAAAAGCACTTTTGCTGTAGGCCGCCATATTTGCTAAACCGTTTGACCGATATTTAAGTAAAAATTATTGATGAAAACACCTCAAACCTATTGCTATAAGTAAATTGTTTGGCTGTATTTCAAAATATTACAAAATGGCGATCATTTTGAATTTCGAAAATGCGAAAAAATAAAAACGGAAGACTCTATCTCTTATCGTTTTTGAGATTTGAGATATAAGGCAAAGTTTGGAGTCCTGTCCGGCAGGCCGGACGGCTGGATCAAAATTTTTCCACCTCCATTTTCGTAATCTGGGATGTCAGAAACCTGCTCATATCAATTTCGAGGCGGATCTGAGGGGTCGATTTTTCCGACGATTACAATACTTGGTATGCCACGATTGTAGTATGCCAACCAATTCTGGTTAAAACTCTATTTCAACCCATAATCAATTTCTACACGTTGTGGAACACCAACTATTATAACTCGACGCGTAATGATAGATTTTTTGTATACAGTCAGGTAATGGTTAGTTAGTGCCACATCGGATATACTCCTTATGCTGATTATTTTTAATGGGAGGGAAGAGTGCCACCTACGTCACGCTAACCAATACCTGACTGTAAATACATATATTTTATATTTAATTATATAATTTTTTTCTTTTGAATAAATAATTGTACTTTTAATTATTTCTTAAAAATCTTATTTTTTTATACGTCAATTATATATATTAAAAAAAACATAGATATTTGGTACAAAATTATTTTTTTACAGGTTAAAATCTGATGCGATTGGTTCCGCCCCCTACCTAGCTGTAGGGCGTGAAGTCCCCGACTCCGTCGGGGAAACGGCTACGGCCTTGCAATTGAATCTAACCAAAAACTTTTTTTCCAGCCAAAATTTCAAAATACCTCAAAACTCAGACAATACTACTCGAGCTCGAACAGTACCATCTATTTCCTTATCAATTGAACCACAATTAAATTTACATAAAAAGTCTGACCAAAACATTTATGCGTTGCAATCTGGCGGTGGCTTTACGAAGAAAAATAAGAAAAATGTTTTTAAAGATCAAAATTATTATAAAGAGTTTAACATTATTGCCCCATGCTACTTTGTTCATGGTTCCTATAGTCAAGACAATATTGCACTTTTTGGTTCATATTCTAATAATAATCAATGTACAGCAAATTCAATTGCAGCAATTGCATATGCTCATGTCGTTCCTATATCAAGTTGGTTAACGAGTACAATGGATGATATTCTCTTAAAAGGTAATGAAATATACGTAATTTCTCGTAAGACAAAAAATATTGCAAAATCTTATCTAAATGTAGAAGAAGTTTGTGATAAATTTAATATTTTAAACACCAAAATTAACATTCAGCTTGAAAGCTTGGAAAATGGTAAAGAAGTTAATACATTATTTTTTGGTTTGCAAGGTGAAATTCTTGGACGTGGTGGAGAATATAGCCTTGAATATGCACTGCAGCATTTTTTTACTTATTTTGAATTTGGAGTAATTACTACAACTAATTCAATATCAGTGGCAATTTTCAAGATTAATAATATTTATTATTACTTTGATAGTCATCCACGTGGTGCCTTTGGTCAATTTGTTCAGAAAAATGGTACGTCTACATTATGTGGTTATTCTGAACTTGTTTCCTTGTTTCATATTTTGAAGTATAATTTTCTGTATGGAAATTTGATATACAGTGGAATGATTCGTTTTTCAATACAGCCGGTAAATGTTAAATTAACGAAATTAGGTGAACTTGTAACAGCTAAAGAGTGTGATGAAGATGAAGTTTTAAGTGAAAAAATTGAATTTAATTTAAAGAAGAAAGTTCAAATGCAAAATGATGTACAAAAATCTAAAACTTTTGAGTCCAAGAAGGAAAATAACGCAAAAAAAAATTTGGATTCCAAAGATGCAATACTTATCGATAAAAAGAGTGAGTACAATAGAAATTATAAAAGTTTTTTGAGATCGCAAAGTAAAGCATTTAAAATGAATGAGAATGTAAGACGACGACAAGCACATAAACAAAATAGATCTATTTCACCAAAGAGAATAATGGAGAATCTAGATCGGAGAGAAAGACATAGAACAGAAAGGAAAGATCCAAAGAAAAAATCCCTTGAAAATGTAGAAAGAAGAGAAAGACATATTGTAGAAAGGAAAGACCCAAGAATAAGATCCCTTGAAAATTTAGAAAGAAAAGAAAGACATATAGTAGAAAGGAAAGACCCAAGAATAAGATCCCTTGAAAATTTAGAAAGAAAAGAAAGACATATAGTAGAAAGGAAAGACCATGAAAAGAGATTTCTTGAAAATACAGTGAGGAAAGAAAAACTTGAAGTAGAAAGAAAAAACCCTGAAAATAGATTCCGTGAAAATATAGGTAGAAAAATAAGACATAAACTAGAGAGAAATGACCCAGTTAAGAGAACCCATGAAAATTTAAAGAGGAAAATTGAACGAAGACTTGAAAGAAATGACAACAAAAAGAGATTAATTGATAATGAAGGAAGAAGACAGAGACATTTAAAATCACGTAAAGATTTAAGCTTCAGAGAAAAAGAAAATTTTTTGAGAAAAATGAGAATGAAAAAGGCTAGTGATAATAAAATTTCGAATGATTTAAAGAAAAATAAAATTTCAAATAAAATTGATAAAAAAATTGAAAAGAAAATCAAATCTAAATATTCTGGTGTTGATCAAACTAAATTTGAAAATCAAATTCTTATGTTTAGAGATAGACTTAAACGATCCCTTAAAATTAAGATCAATTACAAATATAAGAAAAACTTGGGAAATAAAAATTTTAAAATGAAAATTAAGAAAATGAAAGACAAAAATCGAACTCTTTTGGAATATTTTTCAAAGAGAAAACAAGTAACTGAATTTATTTGTGGATGTTGTGAAGGTAAATTTTTCAAACACAATGTAAAGAAATTGAATATTGATAGATGTAAATATAAAAATAAATCTGATCTTGAAGATTTTCTCAAAATTTCACAATACTGTTGTACTACATGTCACTTGTATTTGAATAGAAATAAATTGCCCACTCTTGCGATTAAAAATGGTCTAGAGTTTCCCGAAATCCCAGATTGTCTTAAAGATTTGAGTGATTTGGAAGAGAGAATGGTAGCACCTATTATTAACTTTATGGAAATTAGAGAATTGAAGAAATATGCATTGAATCCACAGAAAGGTCTAAAAGGTAGTGTTGTTCACATACCAGTTGAAATCAATGACATGGTTAAAGTTTTGCCCCGAAGATTTGATAACATGGGTACAGTACAGATCAAATTGAAGAGACATGAAGATTATAAAAATCACTATATGTTTGAAACGGTACGAATAAAGAAAGTTTTGGAAGCTATAAATTATCTTATAAATACACCTCTTTACAAATCTGAAGGTATTACAGTAGATCCAAATTATTTGAAAGATATAGAAGATAAGGAAATTGAATTTATAAGTGATCCAGCTGATAAAGTAAAAGATGGAAAAGAAAATGACCCAAGAAAAACTAAAAGTCCTAAAAAGAAAGAAGATCCCCCTGAAATATTTACATTGTCTGGTAAAACGAAATCTCAACCACCTTCCCTTGAACCAATTCCTGAATGGAATATACAAGATATTCGAAATACCGAAGTTTATGTAACTAACCATCATATAACTCGATTTATAGATATTATAAATAAATGTTACACAAATAATTATATGTTTCCTACAGATTTTATATGTGATATGGGCCTAAAACATGTAAAGGCAAAAGGAAGAAATAAGAGAAATGTACAAATTTTGTTTTTGGAACCAAAAGGAAATGATAAAATTGGTCATTGGGTTACGACTGTTCACAAAAATAAAACCATTTATGTATATGACTCTCTAGATTGGAAAAGTCTTAATGAAATTTGTTTGAAATTTTTGAAGAAAATGTATCCAACAACAATGAAAAATAAAAATTCAATTAAATACATGAAAACTTGTCAACAAAATGATAGCTATTCCTGTGGCGTACATGCTATTGCAAATAGTGTAGCTTTGCTAAATAATATTGATCCAAGCAATCTTTGTTATAAAATTGAAGAAATGAGAGATCATTTGTATAATATACTTAAAACAGAAGATGTATCAATGTTTCCAATAGACCCATCAATCTCTATTGAAATGTGTGAAGAAATACAAAATAACGAAAATAATAGTGACTCTGAAGATGATATGTTAATGAAAATTGCAAAACTTATAGACGATTGTGTGTCTCCTTTAAATAAGAGAAAACGTGATGAAGAAGAAAGTACTGAAGATGTAAATAAAGAAAAAGAAAAAGAAGAAAAACCAATTAGCCAACTTAATAAGAAGATTAAAATTGAAAAGGAAGAAGATAAAGGAAAACTTGTAGATATTTTTGAAGATGATGATAATATACCAATACCAAATGAAGATGTAATGCTTCTTGATCTAGATGCATATGAAGCAGCAGCAAGCAAAATTAAAATTATGGCACCTGGACAGGGCAAGAAACCTATATATTTTGATTCTAATAAAAACCTAGAAGAATTGTCATTTCCAAAGATATATTGTGGAGAAAAATATAGAATTGAAAAAATTTACTACCATCAACGTGTTAAATCAGAATTGCGTAGAAAAGATCCACGATGTCGTATACCAAAGAAAGTATTGTACATGACTAGTGTTAAATTGAGAAATTCTGTTACAAGTACAGTAAACACATGTCTGAGAAAATCGAAAAATGTTCAAGATGTAACTGCTGGTGATGCACTTAGTGATAAAAAAATGGATAAACTAGTTGAAGTTGATGATGGTTTTAGATTCCTTAAAAATAATGCTCTTACTCCTGCATACAATGCAGAAAAACAACAATTAATTCTTGCTATGGTTAGACAATTGGGTAAACCACATTTGTTTCTTACTATTACCTGTTCTGAAATGCATTGTCCAGAACTATTGCAAAATCTAGCAAAACAATCAGGAAAAAAATTGTCACCCACTGAAAGTATGAATCTTGAAAAAGCCGATAGAACTTTAATGATTCAAAATGATCCCGTATCTTGTGTAAGATATTTTTCAAACAAGTCTAAGAATTTGATGAAAATGTTGACTATTGATCCTAACGAAAAACCAGGAAAATGTGGTCCATTTGGAGATAATTTTGTTATTGATTATTTTGAAAGAGTTGAATTTCAAATGAGAGGAAGTCCACATATGCACATACTATTGTGGTGTAAAGATATCCCTGATTTTGACCAAAACAACCCTGAATCTGTTGAAAAAACTATTAAATTCATTGATAAAATTGCTACATGCAAATACAAAGACCCTAAAAAGTTTCCTCTAATCAAGAGACAAATGCATAGGCATTCTGAAACATGTTACAAAGGAAAGAGAAAACGATGTAGATTTAATATCCCTATTCCACCTATGGATAAAACTGAAATTTTGTGGCCTTTTACTGAAGAAGAGAGTAAATTACAAAACCTAGAAAATCTAAAGCTAATATATGTAAAGATTGAAAATGAAGTTAAGAACTTTTCACTAAAATTTGTTGATATGTCTTTTGATGATTTTATGCTAAAACTTGGTATTACCAGAGAAAAGTATATATTAGCAATAAGATCTCGTATTAAGCGACCTCGTGTGTTCCTTAAACGAAGCACTATGGAAGTTAATATTAATGCATATAATGAAGACATTCTAAATTATACTGAATCAAATATGGACATTCAACCTGTATGTGAAGTATATGCATTGGCAAAATACCTTGTTGACTATGTAACAAAAGTTGACTCAGCTCTAGCAAAAATTTTGAAAGACATTTCTGATGAGATCAAAGTAAACAAGAATTATACATTGCAAGAAAGGATGCGTAAATATGCAAGTGCATTTCTTAATAGTAAACTAGTAAGTGCTCAAGAAGCTGCTTATTATTGTTTGTCAATTCCAATGACTCAATGTAGTAGATCAAATGTTTACATAAATACTAGACCTATAAATGAGCGAACAAGAATGTTGAAACAGATAAAACAATTGAGACAACTACCCCCAGATTCCAAAGATATATTTGCTCAAGATATTATTCAAAAGTATCAAAAGAGAAAACAAGAACTAAATGATGTAACTTTGATTGAATATGCAGCAGATTATACTGAGGTTAAGAGAAGCAAAGAAGAGGATGATAGTGATGATGAGAAAGACATAAGTGTAAGGAAAAGGTCAAAAATTGTTAGATTTAAGAGATATGATAAGCTTCAGGATGAACACCAATACTATCGTATGCAATGTTTGTTGTATTTTCCATTTAGAGATGAAAAGACTGAAATTGAAGATGCTGATTGTAAGCAAATTTATCTTAAAAATTTCGAAGCGATAAAACAGGTGCGAGATAAATTTAATTTTATATCTGAAGAAGAAGTAATTGAAGCTATGGGAAAAGTTCGTGATGTAAACAGTGACGATGATGATGATGATCCTGTGAACAAACCCGTATCCAAGTCCCAAGAATTTCATTTTACACCTCCTGAAGAGAAGCCCGGTGATAAAAAACCGCGTAAGTACATTACTCCAGTTAGAATTACTAAAGAAGAATTGTGCCAAAATATGCAATCCCTCAATGAAAAACAAAGGCAAATTGTAATGCACATATACAAGTGTTTCACATCAAATACCTTGCCAATACGTATATTCCTTTCTGGCTCTGCTGGCGTAGGTAAAACCCGTGTAATTAATTGCCTGTATCAACTAATCACACATCATTTCGATAATTTGCCCAATAGTAACCCTGAATCTATGAAGGTATTGCTTTGTGCACCAAGTGGCATGGCAGCATTTTTGATTAATGGAATGACCCTACATTTGGCTTTTGCTCTACCTAATACCCAAAACCCCGTAGATATTGACCACTTTTCAGAAGATATTGCAAATACAATTCGTTGTGAATTTAAAGACGTGAAACTAATTGTAATTGATGAAGTTTCAATGGTAGGCTCAAATACCTCAGTGAAAGTTAGTCAGCGACTAATACAAATTGTTGGAGTTCACCAAAGCTTTGGCGGAATATCAGTTATTTTTGTAGGAGATCTTAACCAAATAGCACCTGTTGGAGATAAATCCATATTTCGTGCCCCAGATAAAAGTAATGCAGGTATACTAGATATAAATCCACTTTGGGAGGAATTTAAATATTTTGAACTAACCGAAATAATGCGTCAAAAAGATGATTTGAACTTTACGAATGCATTGAATAACTTGGCCATTGGAAAAATGACAGAAAAGGATATAAGTCTTATTAGATCTAGAACGGTTAAAAATGTAAATGAAGTTCCACCGGAAGCAATACGATTGTTTGCTACTCGTAGAAATGTAGATGAGTTTAACGAACGAAAAATTGCAAATTATCCAGGAGAACTACATACGTTTGTAGCTATAGATAAAGTAATGAGCGACAAAAAGTCTAAACCTAAAAGTGAAAATGAACAAAATAAAATCCTTAAAGATATAGAAAATCGAGATCCAAGTAAAAGCGCTGGAGCTGTCCATACCTTGCATTTGAAGTTGGGTATAAAATATATGATTATTAAAAATATCGATGTTTCAGACGGTCTAGTTAATGGAGCTGCAGGTATACTTCGCCATATAACTTTTGATTCAAAAAATAATATAGGTGTAATATGGCTAGAATTTCTTGAAGATCGTGTCGGTAAGAAAATTACAAAAGAGCAGCGGTATCAAAATTATCTTAAAAAGCATAATTTGAAAGAAAATCTTGTACCACTTGAGAAATGCAATTTCGTTTTTAGATTGAATAATAAAACTACGACTACAATATCAAGAACGCAATTTCCAGTCATGCCGGCAGAAGCTATAACGATACATAAGAGTCAGGGACAAACGTACCAATCTATATGTCTTGATTTTACTAAACTAGAAAGAATTACATTGTGCATGACGTATGTAGCACTTAGTAGAGTAACATCACTAAATGGATTGTATATCATTGGAACATTTATTCCACAACGCCTTTCACATAGTGGACAACGGATAATTAACGAAATTCATAAATTGAGAACGGAAAAACGTCTTAAAGACTTTTTTGAAGATGTTCGTAGAGTAGACCCGAAAAAAGTAAAAATTTGTTATCAAAATATTGTCTCATTGCATAAACACTTTAATGATATTGATACGGATTCATGGTACAAATGCTTCAATATTGTAATATTTTCGGAAACGAAAACACATAAGAATTATTCTATTCCGTCTTTCAAAGGTTACAACGTTTTATATAGACAAGACAATGAGATAGAAAATATTGGAGGTCTTTTGTGTTTGATTAAAAATGAGGATAAATCGAAAATTAACGTAATAGCGGAAGATACTAGAATCGATCATACTAAGAAATTTAGCTTGAGTTTGTTTGCTTTGGAATACGGAAAACAATTTTATATTATTTCTGGGTACAAGTCGCCGAAGGTACCATTTGAAGTATTTAAAAATTCATTCGAAACTATTTACTCGAAAATCCCTAAATATTCAGAAATTATTCTTATTGGCGATTTCAATTTTAATCTTTCTGCAAATAATACGGATAAGAGATTTTTAAAATACGTCGCAGAATATAATTTGGAAACTAAGCTTAATCCCGAACAAGCTACTACAAAGTATGATAGTCAAATAGACGTAGTTTTGAGTAATATACCGGAACATAATTTTTCAGCAGGAATATACGAATCTTATTTCTCTGATCATCGCCCAGTTTATTGTATAGTAGGAGAAAATGAACAAGCAAAGAAACCCGATAAAGATATTGAAAAGTCACCCAAACGGTCCTATACACCCGAACATTTACCAACACCTAAAGTAGTCAAAGTCCCTAAACCTAGTGATTCTCCAACAACAAGTAAGAAAGTAGTTAAAGATAAGAGTCCGGAAAAACCTATAAATCCACCCAATAAAGGCACTAATATTCCAGAACCAGAACGCGATAATTGTTGGCCACCTGATTTTGTAATTGATTTCTGGAAAGACTATGATATTACATCAGCCACACAATATGTAGTGACAGATCACATATACCGTTTCATGGATATCCTTAATGAAAAATATCCCGAATTTAAAAAAGTTACCCCTGAATTTGGATTTAGTAGTGTAGACGAAGGAAGTAAATGTCCAGTAATTCCACCAAATAGAAGACACTTGCAAATTATTGCTACAAATGAAAATGTGCCGAATTTTATAGGACATTATACACTTGCGGTGTACAACGGCAATGATATAATAGATTATTACGATTCCTTAAATGGTAGAGTACTTAATCAACAAGCTAAAAATATTCTAAGTAAATTGCATCCACATTTGAAACCACTAACGAAATATATTAGATTTAATAAAGTTATGCCACAACCGGATAATGTGATGTGCGGAATTTTTGCCATGGCCAATGCAGTTAGTTATGTGTTAGGAAAAGACCCATGTGATCAGAAATATATAATACCAAGAATGAGAGATCACCTTAAAAATATTTTGGAAAGTGGAGTTATTTTGCCATTCCCCACAGAGTAGATAATGCGCAATTGAAATTAAAATTTGTTTAAAATAAATAATAAATAGGCGTATGAGTATATTTCTTAGTTTATTTTAGTTAGTAGTTTTGCCCCACACTAACTCCTCGGCCGCCTCCTTTCATGGGAGGCGGTGCGTAGCAGTTTGATGCGCCGGCTCAACGATACAAGAGGTAAGAAAACAATTTCTAACTTTTATCATAATATTTTATTATTTATCTATTTATAATTTATGTTTTATTTGTAGTATTTATGAGAAAGTTTCTAAATTAGTTTTTGTTAAATTTTCTAGCCGGCTCACAACTTGTTCCGGAACACTCCTCGGTCGCCTCCTGCCATCGGAGGCGAACCGCAGCAGCTGTCTCCGGCTCAAAATCAGCCGGACTGGGCCATCGCCAACAACAGGCCCACCAAAAAACTGTATTTCCTCGGCCGCCTCCTGTCATAGGAGGCGCACCGCAGCTGCTAGACCCGGCTTGGACGACACGATAGGTATGTATAAAATTTCTAGCTTTCATTATTATTTTATAATTAATGTCTGATTGGAATTTTGTAGTATTGTAAAAAAAAAATCTAAAACTTTATGTCCCGTTTTCTAGCCGGAATAAATCACATCCGCTACTAGTTCCGGAACTCTCCTCGGCCGCCTCCTTTCATAGGAGGCGCACCGCAGCAGCTGTATCCGGACTGTATGAAGCATTCTTCAGCCGGACTGGGCAGCATCAATAGGCCCACTTCTTCCAAAGTTTCCTCGGCCGCCTCCTCAAGTAGGAGGCGTACCGCAGCTGCTTTATCTGGCTCTAACGATACAACATGTAAGAACATAATATTATTATTGTTGTAATTTATAGTATAAATTATTCTGCTTTATTTTGTCCTATTTTTTAGCCGAAATAAAATCACATTCACCACTACTTCCGGAAGTCTTCTCGGCCACCTCCTTCAATGGAGGCGCACCGCAGCTGTATTATCCGGCATTCCATTACCTAGCCGGATTGAGCAACATTCGTCAAGAGGCCCACGGTTTCTGAAATCTCCTCGGCCGCCTCCTCAAGTAGGAGGAGCACCGCAGCTGCTAGATCTGGTCCGGATGACATGACAGGTAAGAATACGATCTCATACCTTTCTTTATAAATCGGCCTTATTTGTGACCGTGGTATGTAGTATTGTGAAAAAAATCTTATTTGTCTTGTTTTTATTTAGAATGACTTCGCATCCACCAAGTAGCACTGTCACTTCCGGAACGCTCATCGGCCATTGAAGTTCAATGAAGAAAAATTTTTATCGACATTGGGAGTTCCAATTCTTTTTTGTTTAAAATTAGCCAGCATTTTGTCTAATCCTCATCCGTCAAAGGACGTCACAATTTAAATACTTATATTTTATCATGAACTGTATTCAGTAGAGAGTTACAATTGAGATGGGCGTTATTCAGTGTAAAGAACGTTGTACTCGTTGAACAAACACCTGTTCGTTGCAAGATTGTTAATCTTCTTGTGGGACTACGGATTTGAAAATTTGAACCACTTGTTATGAGTTGTATTCAGCCCAGTGTGATGGCGGTATTCGTTAGGCCGTAGTGCAGATATGGGATAAGATCTCACTCGGTCAGGAATGCTGCGTGTGATGTGTTTGGAACCGGAGGTATTTGATCGGCTGTAGTGCAGATATGAGATAAGATCTCACTCGGTCAGGAATGCCTGCGTGTGCGTGTTTGGGACCGGCGGCATTTGATAGGCTGTAGTGTAGATATGAGATAAGATCTCACTCGGTCAGGAATGTCTCCGCTGGTGGTTTGTTGTGGCTCGGGATGTCCGGTAGGCCGTAGTGTAGATATGAGATAAGATCTCACTCGGTCAGGGATGTCTCTGTGAATGGTGTGTGCGGGACAGGTGATATTCGGTAGTCTGTAGCGCAGATATGAGAAAAGATCTCGCTCGGACAGGAATGTCTCCTTCGCTCCCAACACTACAGTGGTCGGCCCAAAAGATCAGTGGCCAGATGATAAAAAAAAATATCGCGTAGGTTCCCTGGTAACTCAGGATGATTGCAATCGAACAGCGCCGTGTGGGCGGAAGACGAGATGAATGCGAAGTGCATGGATAAAGCTATCTCCATACTTACTCTCGAAGTTTAATTGTTATATTGTTGTTAAAAAAAATCTGCTCTATGATGTAATTGTTGTTCATATTCTAGTAGAGAAGTAATGAGTATCTTTCAAGGTAATTTAATGCGAAAGCCTTCTTTGAATCAATCAATCAATTTTGTGAAGATTGTTAGCGGTTTAGAATTATTAGATTAGATTAAGAATATTTGATTACAAAAAATTGTACGATTGAGCATTACATTATAAAAGCAAGGAATAAAATAAAATACGAATGAAATTAAGTTGTTTATTATTTTTGTACATAAAAGTGCTAAGTAAAATTTCAACCAATTATCACCCCGCGAAGCGGGGCGCTTTATATATAATTATATAAATATAAATGTAAATTAACACAATTGCCTATTGGCGCCCCGCGAAGCGGGGCGCCTTATATATAATGTATATAAATATGTATATATAAATGCAAATTAAGACAATAACCCTTTGGCGCCCCGCGAAGCGGGGCGCCTTATATATAACGTATATAAAGTATATAAATATAAATGCAAAGTAAAATATAACGGTAAAATATATATATAGCTGCAAAGTATAGATTAAGCAGAAAAGGGAATGTACATGGTAAGTTTCACTTACGGGCTGTGATTCTTCCTTCAGAGGCCAAGTTAAATATATGTAAATGCAAAGTCTAATAGATAGCTGCAGAGTATGGATTAATCAGAAAAGGGAATGTACTGGTAAGTTTCACTTACGGGCTGTGATTCTTCCTTCAGAGGTCAGTCTAAGTGTGATATTTGATGAAGATTTGATGGTGCAAACTCTGGGGAAGGATAACTCGCGCCACGAATCACAGCCACTGCGCGAGTTAGCCTTCCCCCAGAGTTTGCACCATCAAATCTTCATCAAATATCACACTTAGACTGACCTCTGAAGGAAGAATCACAGCCCGTAAGTGAAACTTACCAGTACATTCCCTTTTCTGATTAATCCATACTCTGCAGCTATCTATTAGACTTTGCATTTACATATATTTATTTCCAATTGGAAAATTTTAAAGGGAATATTGAATGAATTTTTACATTTATTTAAAAATTATCAATGCTTGAAAGGGAAATATATATCAAATAAAATGATAAATATATCTCATATATCCTCTATGGAATTTTTAAAATTGAAATACCTTTTGAGCATTGAGCGTATCCCTACTTCTCAAATTCCCTCATTTAGGGAACCAAAGAAAAGACGTAGAAAAAAGAAGAAATTTATCTTACGAATAAAGAGAATTGGAATGGGAACGTTCCTCCGTAAAGTGATGCAATTTTGCTTTCTTTTCAGTGACTCTTCAGCTAAAATGACAAAAGTTGATTTCTTCAAGAAGTTCTTTCTCAAAATTCTGCTCCAATTCACGGTGTTTCTAACCCTGGTTACAGGTACGTAAAAGCACAAACTTTTCACGTTCACCCCTCCCCCCCCCTCCCCCGCAAAACATATATACCTTTTATGTTAGCCCTCTTTTGATTAATGACTAAAAAGCATATGGGGATGGGTGCGTATACACCTGTATTTATAGGGCATAGCCAGAAACCCAGTGGTGAGCTGGAACCGGAGTTCCTTGCACCCCTAGAAAATCTAACAGTGACCCAGGGCAGGGATGTCTCATTCACGTGTGTCGCCAACAATTTAGGTGAATACCGGGTGGCATGGATAAAATCTGATTCTAAAGCTATTCTGGTAAGAGAATATACCTACATATTCATCATCAAATGTCGATGTTAAAATATCAATCATTGAGTAGCATCATAAGAGAAATCCTATGACGTGATAACAATGTGTGAATGCTCTCCCTCTTTCTGAAAGGCAATTCACACTCATATGGTGGCCCTAAATCCACGATTAAGTGTGACACACAATGGCCACAATACGTGGAAACTGCACATATCACACGTTCAACTAAACGATTCAGGCAGCTATATGTGTCAGGTGAACACGGATCCTATGCGGAGTCAGGTGAGATATTTTCTTCAATAAATTGTTAGAAAAATTCTTTTTATATTAAATCTTAAAGAGGTCTCAAAATATCTTTCTTGTTTCGCAAAATTATAGAATTTTCATTTAATTATGTTATTACATTGTTATGCTCGCTCATGTTAAAAATAGAAATATTTAGGTACATCCTTGGGTAAAGAAACATGTTAAACGTTACTTTAATTTATTGAAAACTTCCAGGAAAATTCCCCATTTGTTTTTATCACCCCCCCCCCTTCTCAAATACAAATAAATGTACAACATTATGTTGTGAGAGAAGGGTAAAATGGCACATAATGGGTGCTACTTTTAGCCCAAAGATTTGGGATTTAAGGGAGTGTTTGTCTAAACGATGAGAATGTTTTGTTGTTGATTTGTTTAGCACACCCTCAATCCTAATACAGTGTGGCAGGTGGAGCGCACCCCAACCCTCCTGAATGAGAGTGTCAGATAAACTGTTGCTGTTTGAATGCCATTTGTTCTTTTGAAATACACCGGCTGGGTGGTTTGGGCTGGGAGATGAGAGATGAGGGTTGGGGGGTCAACTCTGAAAAGGCCAGACATTCATTGATGGGGCGTTGATTCGACCTCGGTGTTGTTTATACAGGACAAGGGGCATAACCTTCTCTGGGCTAGAAACCCACATACATGGTACATTTAGTTTAACGTGAGAGACATTTAATGGTTTATCTCGGAACGGAATTCAGACACCATTTCTGCACAATTAACACACGAGAATGTTTAAATTGTTGCACAGTTCTCTGCACATCGATTTGTAATGTGGTGCGCTCTGCTATTATTTGAGAGGGGTTTTCCTCACGTGATTGATAATGACCTTATTCCGGTAAATTATAACCCGGAAAATCATCTCATTTATTTAAACATCAGAACCTCTATTTGTTTTCTTACTCTTTTGTTATACTAAGAATTTGCAATCTTTATGAGTAGCAAGAATAAATGTTTTAGGAAAACTTATTGAGCCACCTAGCTTTACTTCTTTTAGCAGCATTTCAGTAGCATTTTGCACCCTAAATTAGAAAAAAAAATCCTGAGGACTGTGACAAATGGAATGTCATGCCAAGAGGCTTAACTCGTTTTCTTTCCTTTTCCCAATGATTCCTTAAATCATAGTATTGACACGCTAAAATTGCTATATATGTATGTACTAAGATGTCTGTCGTATTAACATAAAACGGACAACTTTAAGAAGAATCTTTCTGTTAAAAATTGGAGATTATTTTTTAGTATTATCATAAAATCGCTGATTGTTGATAGAGCAAAAAAAAAACTAAATATTCCTCGACCTCGATTATATATGTTTACAACATCGTAAGCTATGTATGATGTTCTGAAAATTTAGTCATACTCTTTGACTTCTTTTCCACCCACACACATACACAAAAAAAAAACAGTCTGGCTATCTCAGTGTGGTCGTCCCGCCGGATATTTTGAATCAACCCGACACGAATAGTGCCACTCAGGAGGAAGGGATAACCCCCGAGGGTGGTACAGTGCAATTAGTTTGCTCAGCAACGGGAGTCCCGCTACCTTCGGTGCAATGGCGTCGCGAAGGTGGAAAAGATATTGTGCTACGAAATGAAGGACGAGATAAACAAGGTATATACCAAACCACTTTTTTTTGCTTCTTTTTCCCCTTCTTGATGCATTCCCGAAGGATATTAAACTCCTAGCTTGTCTATGGGTCAATTTTTTTCCATCCCTGTTTGCAATTTCTCCCGAGGTTTGCATTTCCATCCATTTTCCCGCAATATTAAAATGGGAACAATATATTTTAAGAACACTGCAAAAAAAATTGAAACTAAAAATACTAATTTTGGTATAATTGAAAAATATTTTCAAAAAAAAAATATAATTCCTTTGATAAAAAAAATCCTAAAAATCTTTTTTTTAAAAATTACAAAAAACAATTTGTTGAAATGGTCTAGAATACAGAGAAAATATCTAACGAGATTCACGAAATTTACTTAAAACTTTCGTAAATATTTTAACGAAATTCTGCAAACTCTCGCTTTTCACTGAACATGGAAAGTTTGCACAAAGCTCAAGGGGTATACATATAGTGGTAGAGGGCTCTTCATGGAACCTGGAGCATTTGTGTCATTTTTGCACACCATTTTACTATCAGTTTTTACTAGGGGTTGTATTTGCACGAGGTGGTGGAATACAATTTTTTTGTACATTGGCCTCATAGAATGCAAAATAGTTGGGCAAAGGAGGTCGAGTGGGTACCAAGTGTGGGGATGAGATGGGAAAAAGATGCTTATTTTAAAATGAAATTGCCAGCGGAGAGAGAGAGCTTCGGTGTAAAATTGAAAGAAAAAAAAAGAATCTGCTGCAAGAGATGGAGGAAAATTGGCGAAATGTGGAGTGGGTTGAAAATGAAATAAATATTTTATGTTGGACACTTTCAGTCGTCAAACACGTCGATGGGGAGCATCTTGTACTACACAGTGTACAACGGACGGACATGGGAGCTTATTTGTGTATAGGTGGGTGTATATATGAAATTTAATGAAGGAGAGCATTGTGCTGAAAAGCACAACGCCAAAAAAAAAAAGAAGTAGCAATAATTAACAAAGTTTTCTTTCGCTTCAGCATCAAATGGGGTTCCACCCTCAGTCAGCAAGAGATTTGACGTGAAAGTGATCTGTAAGTTTCTTTTTTTTCGCAATTTTTACATTTTTTTGCAAGACCATCATTCACCCCCCACAGAGAGCGAGGGCTCTTGCGCGATCCCTTAATAAGTCACGTGATTAATGAGTGACTTTTGCAAGTTAAAACTTAATTTTCTCTCCTTATGCCGAGAGTCTCTATACACACCCACACACACACTTTTCCACATGGCTCTTAAGGGAAGACCACCCTGTGGAGAATTATTTTCGCCACAGAGTTCATCAATTTTCAACACGGTGGTGTGTTTCTGAAAGTTTTTTTTCACTCTCCCATGCAAAAACAATTTGTATTGTTTATTTCGCGACATGGACGAAATTCTATGCGGGGGTGGTGGTGATGGTGGTTCTCACAGTTAAAAAGCTCCACATGGAATATATATGTATAAAAAAAAATAAATCTTTTTCCCGCCAAAATCATTCACAGTTGTCCCAGTTGTCCGTGTTGTAAATCAATTAGTCGCAGCTCCAGTGGATCGTCATGTTCTGCTCCAATGTGTTGTGGAAGCGTATCCGAAACCCCTAAATGGATGGTATAGACACGATGGTATGTTTGGACAATTGGGGGGCGGTGTGGATGCAGTGATAAATACCCCATTCTCAGCTCATTTGCACTGCAGAAGCACCCTCTCTTGCTCCTCAATGCAAGTGCCATATGTGCAGTGCACTGTTTTGGACGATTAGACTATCGTGAGTGACACAAGCAACCCCCTAACTCATACCCACACCCCCCCCCCCTTCCATTGCAATTTTGCAGGCACGAAAATCTACGAGGGTCCAAAATATCAAATGACAGAGGGCATGATAAATTCCTACACATGGCAGATGAATCTCACTGTGAAGAACCTACAATTTGATGACTTTCACACTTATGTCTGTTCCAGTATCAATGGATTAGGAAAGTCCGATGCAAGGATTCGCCTACAAGGTTCGTTAATTAAACTTTCTTTTATAGAAGAATAATTTATAGAAATTTAAATTATATTTTATTAAAATTAAATTATGTTGTTATGTACAGAATTGCGCCTACCACCAACGTCAACAACAACCCCAACGCCCTATGTGTACACAACGGCAAAACCAAGGCGAAAGGTCACGCAGAGTCACGTAAAGCCGGCCACATTTGATGTGCCCAAGATTAAGGAGACTGTCGTCGTTACAAATCACGTGCAAGAGAATGAAATCGCCGGTGCGGCTCTTGAAGGTAAACATACCATACAATTTTCATGTTGTCCCAAGCACCATTGCACCTCTTTTCAAATATTTGCACATGAGATTCATTTGGCTATGGCAATTGGAAAATTCTGCACAGTCAAGCTGGTTTTAATCTCACTTTCTATGGCACATCTTTTCTAATTCATTACGTTAACACACACACGCCAGGGAATTTTTGCACCTAATTCTCTCAATCTTCTTCACCGAATTGCACCATTATTATTTTCGTTGTATATATGGGAGAAGAATTTCATCATTGATGATTTTTCCTGATAAAGTGTGGAGTTTTTTTTCTTTTAATTTTTACTCATGATGAAAAAAAATGTGAGAAATTTAATTACAATTTCATGCTGATTTATTATTAAAAGATTATAATCACTGAAATTCATTTTCTCACACTCAAAATCTACAAGATAGTTTTTATTACAATCACCCATCAGGGTTGATCATAAGCTTTTATGTTAATGTCAGCAAAGGAAAAAAAAAGAATTTTTTTTTTGGGTTAGTTCAGTTTAAGTAGAAATTGCACTGCATGTGTAATATAGTTGGGATTCAATTGAATTAATTCCAGTTTTCACACAAGTGCCAGTTAGATCGGGCATCGAGAAGACACGGAATACACAAATGCCAGCAGCCGTTCCGTCGCGACGGACTCCGTGGATTAATTTGTACGACGGAAGTGGTACCGTCACTCAGCTCTGCAATTACTGTCTACTTCTTGTACTTCTCCCAGCACTTGTGCGCCACATTGGATTCTCTACGTCGTAAAACACACGTTTTTCTTCACCTCAATGTTTGTTTTCTTATTTTTCTTTTTGCCATAGCTTAATCCTCTTCTTAATTCCAAAAGGCATAAATTTGTCATCTTTTGAAACCTATTGTATATGTTTTACCACCCTCAAAACATTCCTACAAATACCATCCCCCTAATTTCTATACTTTCATTTTCCCGCCAATTTCAAAGCAAGAAAAATCCTCTTTTTATGTATTCTTTACTTTTGGTGTACCACCCTCATAATGCCGCATATCTAAACCTCCGCGTATTCAAGGGTTTGAGGTAAAATTTATTGAAATGATAGCGTAAACCACCAGAGGGGGGGCTCTCTTGAACTTCCCCGCCCCTTTGTGGAATGTTCCGGACAAAAAAATGGAGATGTTTGATATGAAATTTTATAAATTTAGAGGAGAGATTATAAAAATAGATGTCTTCCGTATTTTTAATATTAAAAAAAAAAACGTTGTGGAACATGTCGAGAGAGAGAGAGAAAAATTGCATTGCTTTACCCTCCATTTGTGTGTACAGAAGAGACATAAATTTTCCACTTTAAGTTTGCTAAATCTTCCATGCTTTGTTACATTTCAAATAGCCTCAATGCGACATATAATTCTCTTTACCGCACAAGACCAAAAACCTCAATAAAACGCGCAAAGGATATTTGTGACAATATATAGTCCTATATATGTATAATGAATTGATTGACAGGAAAGTCTTTAATACAAATTTGTGAAAGGAAAATAATTTTCATTCCTGATGGACGAAAACGGTCTTACTTTTCGATCTTTTTAGTAAATCTTTTAAATTTCTATTTATTCTGACAAAAAAAAATCAAACGACTTTTAATTTTGAAAAAAATATATATACAAAAAATCATGTTGAATAAATACTTAAAAAAAGGATATCTTTTAAAATGTTGTAAATAAATGAATTGATCGTGTTAAATACTGAAGAAAAAAGAATTAAAAACAAAACTGGTGAAATCTTTAAAGCTATCAATATTCTACTGTTAGTCACGAATTTATATATATAATCTTAAAGAACATACATAACAAATAAGAGAAAAACAAAAGTGTAAATACCACGATATATCAGCAATTTGTCTTCTGAAGAGAAGTTTAAAAAAAAAAGAAACAGAAATAGACAGTAGAGACAAAGTGAAAATAAAAAAAAATTCCTATCATAAAATGTGCAGGCGGATTTTAAAAAAAATAATAAGAGAAACCTTTCCGTTGACCGAAATAACCTTTAATGGTGAAATATTCTAATGAAAAAAATACAAGAAAACTAATAAAAATTAAGTAAATTGTGTAAACGTAGCATAAAGTCTTTGAGCAAGAATTATAAATTGAAAAAATATTAAAAAATTAGTTAATGATTAAGTAATATAATGCATGACAATAAATATTATTATTTAACGAGGAAAAATCTTTTTGAATATTTAATTTTTTTTAAATTCCACCAGGCGTCTCCATTGCAGTCTGACACAGTTGGAAAAATATGATTAATTCACTCGTTGATTAAACTGATTTATACTAATAAATTCAATGAAAATGCAATCAATCGTCATTTGCAAAGCAAAAACCCCATTTGTGGTGTTCACCATTAACCAAATTCAATATTTCTGTGGCTCACAAAAAACAGAATATACCTACAACCACAGCCACAATAATTTTCCCCGCGCGGCCATAAATGTAATTTAATTTATCAATTTGCCTTCCAATTTGGTAACACACTGGTCGATTGAAAGCCTCGAAAAAAATATATAAATGCAATATTTAAGTTAATTACATACTCAGCGAAAATGAAAGCATTCTCCCCCATCCCTCAAGCACATTAAAGCATATCACTCCAACCCCATTTTTTGTGCCTTCATCAAAACACCGCACGCGACAAAGAGCTATTCCATTTTCATACATTCCATCCGATAAATTACATGCCGCAGTAAATAATTCCTGGATTATTTTGTATTCAATTTAAAATTTTCACCATAAATGGCGGGAAAGAGGTGTGTGTGTTGTGTTGTGTTTAATAAATTTATGAGTATTTTAAGCGGTGTGTATGAAACTAAAAAGCTTAATGGTATACCATCCAAAAATACATCTCGTCGTGTGAAATAAACAATCTACAGCTTATACAAGGGATTTAGAATGGATTTATTCTGTTTTACCCGAGAATGTGGTGGCTGGACTTTAAATTTTATGTGTGTGCACTCACCCCCCAATCAAAATATTTATTGCATTTAAAGCTATTTTAATTTTAATTAATAGCTAATGCATAATTTAATTGTTTATTGATTTAACGGATTTTGTAGTATGTTTGCTCAAAGCAATGATTTTTAAGTACCTGCAACTGAGCTGCCAATTGCTCAATTATTATTGAGTCAATAAGATTGATCTATTATTGAGCAATAATTGAGAAATCAATTGAGCCAGTCTTGTTGTGCCAGAATTGTTGGCAAAATTTGTTTTCTGATTATTTAGAAGAAAAGAAATGCGAAAGGGGTATCACAAAAACCCTTATTCCATCAATTAACCAAAAATTAAATTTTTCAGAAAATCCTGTGTATTGCATCATTGATTAATGAAAAAAATAGAAGAAGAAACTGCGAAAATACTTCTTTTTGTATCAAATTTTCTCTCTTACTTTTTCTTCCTCTTGCACACATCCACAAGAGAAGGAAAAAACCACTAAAAGGAGGTTTCTGTGGGAGCGCAAAAAGCCACACGAACTCTTATTTAGGAATTGACTTTTTCCATTGTACCACCCACCCCCCAAACGCCCCCGCCACAGAGAAACAAACTCATTGGATCCCTGAAAGTTTTTCCGGGAAAAATCCTCAAGTATTCCTTGGGGTTGGGGTTAGACCACATACGGGATGGGTGGAAAAGTAGATTTCAAATCAAGCTCCGGAAGACTTGTGCGCGTTACCCACTGATAGTGGGCGATGGGGATTAAATTGCTGCAAGAGAATGCAACTGTTTGGGAGGAAAACCTCACTGTATATTGTATGTCGTAGTGGGGTGGGTGGGTGGATGGGAGTTTAGGTGTAGTTTTGGGTGGAGAACATCAAGGAAAAAGATGCCATTGAAGCAAAAACAGATATAATGGGAATTAAGTTGGATGTTTAGCAACAAACCTCAATGCGGTGAAAGAGCTTTAAAGCACTCAAGTGCACACACACACACACACACACACACCATGCTGAAATAAGAGAAATACTTCCAAATCCTTCTCTCACTTGAACTTCCACCACCGAACTCCCAATAATGCAGGAACAAAGAGCCAAAGTAAAGAACTCTCACATCATGAGAAGAGGATTACGGATGAGAAACCCTCCATCGACTTATCTTCTGGCGGGAAACGCACACGATATGGATGGAAGTCCCTCCTCCTCTCATCTCAAAAGCTTTCTATTTGCTTATATACGGAGATGGTCCATCACCATGACCCGTAGTGTGTGTCGGAGTAATTGAAAGTGTAATTGAGGCTAATTAATCAATTTGATTGTGTCTTGGAAAACCACCATGCAGAGACTTCTCGGGGTAGTCTCGAAAAACTCCGTGAGAAATTGCCCTCAATTAAGACTAAGATGTGTCTCTCCATGTTAATTGAGTTTATTGTCTACGGAGGAATTGTTGGGGCAGAGTACCCCCATGCGCGAGGCTCCTCCTATTACCCATTGTCTCCTACATTATTAATTCACGGTGTATACACCCCCACATTCACGTGTTTCAATTTACAAACGTTGTGGAGCCATCAAATAAACAACAACAGCTATGGTGCTGCACCTCTTGTTTGTTTTAGCTTGGAAAATTATTATTTTACAAAATAATGTTAAAAAAAAAGGATCAGCGCCATTTTCCCAAATCAAAGTTTAAATTAACAATAAATATTCCTTGGAAAAAATATTCTTTTTACCCTGAGGGCATTGTCCTACAAATTTGTGGGTTAAAATAATCTTCTTTATCCTATGTTGCTAATGTCCCATCCCGCATGGTTTCATTGAAACAAACTCACAGCATGTATCTGTTTTTCCCAAAAAATTATGTATAATACACAAGATTATCCCAGGGAGAAAAATACACAATTTGCCATAAACAATCACACCCATAAAATGAGATTAAAGCTCAAACTGTGAGGCTCTTTCCGGGGAGAAGGAAGGCGAACCCAATATGAGAAGCACGGCAGGGAACCCAAAGTTGTGGGGTTTTTGCGGTGGAGTGGCACTAAAAACACCTACAGCGCTTCTGAAAGTGCGAATTCTGTGTGAATAATTTCTGCGACAGGAAGAAACTAATTATAAATTACTGTAGGAGGGAATTTTAGTGGTTGGAAAACACATACTGAATTTATTGTTGCTCCCCGCATGTCGTTGTTGCTGCGAGGAATTTACCATATATGTAGTATAAAGTGTTACTAAAAAAAAGCATTGAGTGTTTTGCGTGAAATTCAACAATCATTTTTTTTTTGGAAATTATGAGCTAAAATCTAAGACAAAGAGAAAATCTTTTCTTTAATCTATTTTGAAAACGTCATTTTAGTGATACGCACTGTATATGGCTTGAGGATACTTTAAGAGAACACAGAGATGAACTTCATAGTGTTGTGAGAGAGGCAAGGTTGGGAAAGGAAGGGAAGAAAAACAGGGACAGCAGGGACATATGCAAAAAAAATAGCGACCGGGATATAGCAATGAAATGAGCTAAATTTTATTATTTAATAAACCTGCTCTCAGGAACTTTTCTCATAAATTTAGCTAGGTTCTCGTGGGAAAATTCCACCGCGTGGCGGAAGTTGAGACTCCCCACCACCCCCTCGGGCTGTTGTTCTTTTGCACCATGGTGATATTATTTAGGAGGGTCGTACACCCCTCGAGAGAATGGCTCTGTGTGGAAACAAATTATCGAAAAAGCTCTCCAATTTGCCAGAGAGAATTATGTTATTTCCTCTTTATTTTTGGGATGAGAGAATCTTCATCGCAATTCACCCCACAGGTAAAGTGAGCTTTAGAGAAATATAATCTATCTATCTATGAACATTATATACATATGTAGGTAAGCTATTGAAGGATATGGAGTAAGAGGGTGCAAAATTGATTGAGAATTGCACGATGGGTTATACTCTCCGCATCCGTACTTTGTGCAACCATTTCGATACATCAGCAAAGGTTCAGGACAAAAATGAGTGCTACTCAATGAAGATTTATAGACGACATGGCGCCATTGGATTGGATTTACGCTTTCAACCCCCAAGAAGTACCAAAGAATAGCTGCTGGTACACAGATCCCGATCACATTTCTCCATTAAATAAGCTCATGTACCGCGCACACCCCAGAGCAAACTCTCACACCCTATATACATATAAAACCCTCATATATAGCCATGAGAAAGCTCTGAAGAAAAGTAAGAAGACATTGCAAAAGTTCCTTTCCCGTCCATTTCCAATATTCCTGCAATCTTATTCTCTTTCCATTTATATCGAAAAGTAAATTAGTTTTATTATTGTCATCTCACCAATTGAGTTGTCATATCCGCGGGGCTTACCGAGACAGGTCATCACAGGGACGAAACAATGGACATCATCCAGTATGGAGGATGACTTTCTTTCCCTCCGTGCTCCCTCATCAAATCCCCCATAATTGCCAACAATTCGATGACAATGATGGAAAATGATGTGGAGTTTGTGAATATTTCGGCACCCCTCAAACGGAATAATTGCAAATGAATTCACTCGAATTAATTACAATCATACCCATTCCCGCGCGTCTGGTACGATTAAGGGGGGATCACTGAAAGGGTATATATGTATGTATAAATGGTGAATCCTAGAGAAAATCCCAATTAAAGGATTTCTTGCGAAGAACACAAGCAGTGTGGGTGGCGTGGGTGGTACTTCAAGTTCCAAATGTTATATACACATAGAATTCAATGAGCCCCTCTTGCAATGAATGTTCCTTTCGAAATCCCCAAATGAGATTAACTGATGAGTCACGAAAAGAATTACTTTTACTCATGGCAAATATACTACAATAGGGTTGCACACAAAAATTGTCTCAGAGAGAGAGAGAGAGAGAAATTATTAAGAGTTTTCTTAAGTTTATTAAAAACTTTTATGCACAAGATTATGCATAAAGGAGCATAAATCATTGAATAAATTCACTTTATATTTTTTGGGAGAAAATAAAACTCAAACCACCCTGTTAAATATAATTAATTTGTTTGTTTGCGCCGGCTATGCGGCAGTGATCAATCCTAATGACGTTCTCGATGAAATGAGGGGTTGGGGGGTCATTTCGGAATGCCACCCTTCCACGCGGGGGTGGCCTTCTCATCAATTTAATACCACGGCAGTGTGGTGCACACGCACTAAAACCAAAATACATGAATTTCAAATTCACGGATCATTTGAATATGTTCAATGGGGGATTGCGCGTTTTTGGGTGGAGAGGAGAAAAGGGGGAGGAGAGGGTGCCTTTTCTGTTGGGCGCAGGCGGAGGAAATTAATTTCACTACATAAAGTCATAAATAGCAGCCCCGAACTGTTGGTTCGAGGCGCACGGGGTGCAAAGCGTGTGTGCCTCGACATAAATTGCTCATTAATATTGTACCAATGATTTCCAATTAGAAATCGATGAATATACCCACCTCCTACCCCTCTCGCGCACCAAAACCCAATTGCGGGTGCTTTTGGAGCGAGAAAATAAACTGTGCGCCATCGGGTGTGCTAAAATATATATACTCTAAACTAAAATCCATGCTATATAGCATCCCAGTTTGGTATGTGTGTATGTGGAGTCAATGGGGATCCTAAACGAACTGTTTGGTGTGGAGCTCACTTTTCGTGCTTTTGCATACATCGGCGCCGGGTTTAAGCCTCGGTAAGCCATTATTAACACACAAGTTGAGTTATTTTAAACCAAGTTGCTGCCCACTGCACTTTATATTGAATATTAATGTTAAAGAGTAACAATTTTCAACTGAATAGCGAAGCATCTATATATTTTAGAGCTTTTTATATCTTATCTTATTAATGGTGTAATTAATGAATATCCAAATATATTTCTCCTTTCATTGGGAATTCCTTCAAAGATTCCTCAATTGAGTGCCATCAATTTCTGAGCTATGATTTTGAAAGAATTCCACGTAATAACTCTTTTTTTTATATTTACATTGAAGAGCTTTCAGGTAAAGTTTTCTTCTCTAATAAACCAACATATGTATCTTATGCTTCATGCAAGCATCTCAAAATGATGAACGTGAGAAATTAAAAAATTCACTTTTCCAAACTTCAATACTGTATGAAAGTTTTTAGAAATAAATATTGTACATTTAGAGCTTTTTCACACGATTGTGTCACACACTTTAAAGCGGGATGTTATTTACACATTTTCCATATCCCACCCACCCCCTGAGCTTCCCTTGAGACGCACACAGAGAATATGCTGCATGTTGGGAAAAGGGGTATACCAAATGCGAGAAAGGGTAAGTATTTTATCCTTTTGAATTCCTTGTCTTCACATCTCCCCGATTGTTCTCCTTAGAGAGCTTCCATTCATACCCTCACACATCTCACACAGAAGGGGGAATATGTGTGGCATACTATTATGGAAATTAGCTTTTAGTGGAGGAATTTCTTCCTCCAAGAATGAATGACTGATTTAATGGACATACGCTCTCGTTCCATCTTTTCACCCCCAACTCTATACCCCTTTATTGGATTGTACATACAATACAACACCACGACGATCGGGTTTTAAGAGTGGTATGGGTGGGGGTGGAGGTGGGTGTGTTAAGAGAGAAATTTATTCCTTTTCTTTGCTTTTTTTTCTCCTTGTCCTCCATCCTCCCCCAAACAAATCAATAAGATAGAGTTTCTTTTCTCGTATATGTCCTCATCTCCCACACCCTTCAACTACATATGTATATACTTCTCTTTTTCAATCCGACCATATATGAGAAAATTTTTCTGCGAGAGTGATATTTAAAGTCCGAAGAATTCAGCATTTTTCCGCCTGCCTAACGAACTATATGGAATTTTGTTTGCAAAACTTGGCCAACCATTGCGTATAGAATTCTTCATGCTGTCGTCGACTGACAGAGTGAATAAAGAAGAAAGGACTTCATTGAATATCTATTTGGAAAAGAATTTTTTTTTCTTCAAACTTCTCACAATAAACTTTAATAGAAAGATATTTGGTGTGTCTTTTGAGTCGCAAAAGAAGTTCTTTTTTTCTCTACATTCAGCAATGCTGCAAAAAAGTATTCATAAAATATTTATTTCTTCTTATAAATTAATGATTTACAACGGTATTTAGGTACTTTTATAGGTAAGCTGATTAAATAAATCCAAAAATCCTTCGTAAGGTGCCAATTCTCCATCCATTGCCAAAAAACAAACAAACCTCGGTACAAAAAGAAAAACATAAAATTACTCACTCATCCATCCCAAGAAGCGTCCTCTTGAATTTTCCCTCTCTCAACCAACAAAACAAAAGCAGATAAAGAAAATCTTTTATGTATCACATTTGCAATTTCATGCTGCAGAAGCGAGAAAAATGAGATTATTCATTTTTTAGTAGCCTGAGATATTTTTTTCTCGTCTTTCCCCCCACACTCTCTTAGTGGAGGATGTATTGTCTGTGGCAAAAAGAAGGATTATATCCGTCCAATGTTTCGTGTATATTTTTTTTCTTCCTCTTTTATACGTCTCCTCATAAAAGAAAACTTACACTGTGGCATTATCTTGTCTAATCTAACATCGCAATGTCTATTTTATTTCAATTGTGAGCCCACGGAGAAATGAGAAAAGCCCAATGATATTCCCCCCTTCCCCCAGCTGCATGGGTTTATGTAATACAAGCTTCCAACCTCCCTCCCTTTCCTGGCATTCTCCAATGACACTAACATTTATTATTATAAGATCTTCTTCCTTATACTTTGTATATATATGGTGTATCGCTATATACAATATAAATAGCATTGGCTGCGGCTCACGCCCGCCCTTGAGCATTTTCAGCCACACTTTCGTGTGTTCAGAAATCTCCCAAGACGGCATTCTGGATTTGTTACAGGATTAAGTCGTATTCTTGAAGCAGATTAATTGTATATAAATGGTTGGGAAATGATAATATGTATAAGGGGGGAGGAAATACATACAAATATAGCACAAAAAAAAAAAGAAAAAGTAGGACAAACATTCCACGGAAAATGGTTTTACAGTGGAATTGATTCCTAATTTGAACGTTTTACTCCGAATTGAATCCAAAAATTTCTCAAAATGTTCCAAAAATGTTATCAAATAGATTTAGTTAGAAGTTGTGATTTGCAATAGATTATATTCGATACATTACACGCGGGTTGATTGCGAGAAAACACATTCCTTCTGCTTTTGTGAATATATTTACCATCAATCGAGGACAATCCTCAATTAATTAGCAACGTTTCTGGGTGAATCCTTCCAATTAAACGCAGATTAAGCAGATGGTGGGGTGGATTGATGGGAAGCAGGAAGAGTGCGGGGGTGGGGGTATGTACCCAATAACTAACTTCATCCTCAAACCATCGCTGTAGCTGCCGCGCTTCCTTGTCATTGGCATAATAAAGTGGTGACTGAAGTTGCTAAGGGATTGCCCTTATCCCCACAAGTACACATATAAGGAGGAAGCAATACTTATAAGAGGGTTTCGTCGCAAGTGGAGTAAATATCTTGAAGCTCTTCATGGAGGTTTATCTTACAAACCGCTTAGCTGAGCAATAGATTTTTGGATCGATAAAGTTCACGATTTCGGGAATAAGCAAATTTTCAGTTATACGTTCAAACATACACAAGTTTTTTTACTAAAATAATTTTTTGAAAGAAGAATTTAACATAGAAAATTAAATTCTATTTCTTCATCCCTAAACTTATTTTTGTTTCTTTTTTTTAAAGCTTTGAGTTTCTCTTTTATGTGGAATTTAGTACTTTGAGGATTTTCCTCGAAAAACAATAGTGGTGTGTGGTTATTTATTTGCAGAGCAATCTCACCATTTTATCTTACACAAAAGTTTATTTACTCTCCCCTCATTCACTGATCCATTTCTTTAATGCTGTATCTCTTGGGGAGTTTTATTTAACAAAAAAAATTCAAGTGTGAGAGTAAAGGGTTAAGAAACTCTAATTGTAATTATATAAAGCAGAAAAGTCTGTTTGTATGTTAGTTTGTCTGTGGCACATGAACTCTTCTGAAACGACTGGGCTGTTCGTAATGAAATTCGGAATGGAGGTAGAGGTGGCTAATACGAGTTGATATGGATGATATTAATTAACTATTTATTTCTGATTTTTCTTTGAATTATTCGATTATTTTATTGTTTCTTGAGAATAAAACATTTGAGCTAACCATGCCACCAAGAAAGCAAAACCATGATTGGAGCTGAGAAGATAGAAGAGCATCCCACCTTTCAGTTTAAGAATAAAGCTCACACGTGTTTGGGGGCTCGGGTTTACTAGTAATATATAATTGAGTATTGTGACTCAATACAACGGAATCGACTTTGTGGGTGAATCACCCTCATTCTTCCCTTTTAATTCCACATTCGTTCATTCTTACTTATGTGAAAAAATGGGTAAACGGCACCACCATGAAAACCAAAAGAAAGAATGAAAGAAATTGAGTTTGAGGTGCTTTCTTTTGTCATTGCAACTGACCGTGGCGGAAGAATTATTTCCATACCCCATCCCCATGATCTTTAATATTGATTTCTGCTGCATAACCCCTATCAACAATGGATGGTGTGGGTGGTTAGAGTGAAGCACATTCAGATTGTGAACATCGCCATAGTGACTTCCTGTGCGCGTGTTAGAAGGACAAAGGTTAGCTCTATCATTTGCCAAAAAAAATGACTGGACAATGTGAGGGTACCTATATTTCACGATAAAGCTCATTTATGTCAACACGAGGAACTTTTAGAGGTGCGTGACCACAGGTCATAGATAATTTTCACACTTTACACCCACACAAATGCGAGTGACGAAATGGCAATAATGCGAATTGACTGTGAAATGGTAAATCATTTTTGAATTAATGAAGATTTTCTTTTGAACATTTTTCTACCCCTCGTGTATTTACTTAGAAAATGATTAGATAATTAATTTTTTTTATTAAAATTTATCAATTAGAATTTTCTTCTTGCTTTGTATTCAATTTACATTGACGCTACTTTAGACAGAGTGTCGAAGGAGATCTTTAGAAATTCTCTTGGATTGAGGAAGACCTTTCCCTCTCTCCTTTGAAACATTGTCGTCTAGTCCGAGTGCATGAGACCTATAATTGCATTATATGGTTTCAGTATTGTCGACAAGAATAACTTAATCAAGGCGATATCGAATGGCAAACCCAATTACCATTCTCCTTCTCCATTAAATGACATTACAATGTGCAATGAGAGGATGATGACATGGGAATGGAATGCTTTTTGAGCTGTATATGTGGTTAGTTTTGTACTTTGTATAAATACGTTAACTTTTGCAGAATTTTATATGACTTTTATTTTGATTAATTTAATTTGCTTTCAAAATAAAATCCAACTTATTTTTTTCTTTATGTGAAATTTTTCCTTTATAGAGAAATGCAATTGATGGACTTGAAGAAATGATTTTGGCTATAAATTGTGTGGTTTTCTCGTGAGTTTCCCTTTGACCTTTCTTCACCATATATAGCAGAGCTTTCCTTGTGTGACCCCCAAAAAACCCCAACAATAGAGTGATTCTTTATGATGCTTGTAACCTTTTTCGCCCAACAATTCGTCTAACTGGCTTTCATTTCTTCCCTTTCGCTTTTTAGCACTTGCCCCATTTTCTGAGGTGGGGAAGGAGGGCAGGGAAGCTTTTCAAGTGGATGGAGGGGTTACACGGTACAGCCCTCTTGGTCACGATTGAGTGTGTTGTGTGTGCGGTTGGTTTGTCTCTAAAACTCCACGGATGCCTGACCGTATACAGGAAAACAGATGGTACACACTGTGGGCAGTCCCCCAAACTTTTCTCATCTCACCCCACCTCCCACCCCCCATCCTGTCTGAGGGTGCTATTAAGTGCTACTTTTATATGTATCACTTTTTTTTCTCCCCTTTCTGTGGGCAAGAGTGGCAATAAAATGAAATTGATACAACAACAGAAAATAATGATGATGCTCTATTTGTGCGGGAGCATCCACAATGACAAGGAGTTAGGGCTGGGGGTACTTTCAGGGTAGATGAAAAGCTTTTCAACCCCTAGCAAAAGAACACACCAAAGTGACCTAGAGAAGTCTTCCTGAAGGTTTCTTCTTTCTTTTTTTTTTAAACACATACCATACCACGTATCCTATAGAGAAGAATGAGTGTTGGAAAATCGTGCTACCCCCTTCCCATTGGGTCCAGAAAATTCCAAACCATTTTAAGCGGTTTGTGGTGGGCGCAAAAAAGGCGTCTTGGGCAGAGAAATAAAAAAAAAGATTCCATCGCTGGCGTGTAATTCTTTTAATAAAACTTTTCACGTCTCCGGGAAACGAAATGGAATTCTGAATATTTTTTATGCCCCTTCTCGCACCATCGAGTTGTTCTTTCTTACGAGAACGCAGAAGATTCATAAAAAGCGCAATAATTCTTCGTATTTTAATCTTTTTTTATAAATTTTATTTGTTTTGAATTAAATGTGAATTTATTCTACAAAACAAAACTAGAAAAAAATCATTCTTCCTCTAAAAAATGATTTATCTATGTAATTCTCAACTCTTGTGTGACTTCAGTACAATAAATTGGCATTTTGGTAGAGAGCGCACTATATGTGTGCTCTCTAGGATGGTAAAAAGGTCAAAGTTAATTTAACCAATGGTAGCACGAGAGTCATTGGGAGTCATTTTATTGAGTAATTAGCAATTTAAGGAACAAATAACCCCCAACCCCTCTAAACGCCTTTCGAAAAGCACCTAAAATGGGATATATGTATGTATATTTGCAAAGCTCTGATGGATTTTCTGCAGAAAGGAGATTTTGTGGGTATTTTGAGAAAATCCATTTCTCTATATACCCCAATCTTGCGATGACAGGCCAATCAAGTTTTACCCACCACACTATTTCGAGTGCAAGACACCACCCCCACATATGCTATGTATGTGGAATCTTCTTATGTAGCATTACAGCATAATTCTGACTGTGAGAAGATGAAAACACACGAGGACATCGTCTGTTTGGTATTAGGCATATATGCTTTTTTTCCCTCTACTATACCTCTACTTTACCCTTGTCTGGACATGGTCGGTAATGGAAATCAAAAACGAGAAATGTCATCATTTCAGGGGATTTGTACGTACAGCAGCTCTTTCTTTTTTTTATGTGTCAAAGCTCCCCAAAATTGTTGGGTATTTTGTAGCATGTTTCATCGAAAAGCTCTCACACTATTTCATCCCCAGCACTGTCAATGGGTTTTCACATCTCACAGTCAAGAAGGAAAATTATTACGGGAATTATGTATTTTGATGAAACTATAAGCTTTTTTTTTTAATTTTAAAAGAGCTTTTGATTAAGTTCCCACCGTATGCATCTAAATATTTCTCGCAATTTCAATTTTAGCAGAGTAGATGGAGATCGAACACCTATATCACAAGACACACCGAACACATCAGAGTCCCTCAAGGCACCTTCATTGGAACTGTCGGATACTTTTCCCCCGGTCAGAACACCGAGTGGACACACAAGGCCTTCAGCAGATGGGAAAAGCTTTAGGTGGATTTTTCACCCATCTCGAGTAAATTGCTTCTTTCACAAAATTGATATCACCCCCACCCCAGTCCGCCCACACCCCGGTGTCGTATATATTTTCGATTTTCCACCGTCCAATATGCAATTTTCTCCACACATTGCGGAAAATGTTCTGAGGATGCATTTTGTAGCAAAAATATGTCCGGGAGATAAAGTGCTACAAAACGCATTTCGTTGGAGAGAGCATTTCCTATAACATGAAGCTCACAGTGTGAGAAAAAAAAGTAAGTCCGGTGGGAAAAATTGTGAGGGAGGCGATAAAATGACAAAATTTACACATATGAAGATATCATCCAACTTCTCTTTTCATAAGCTCCTCCGTGAAAGCTCCGGGAAAGTTGTTGAGCTTTTCCGCATATTGCTCTGTGTGTCCTCAAACACAATGTTGGGAATTTTGAGAGCACCACACCGGTATTTTCCTATCTTCTTCATGGAGATGAGAAAGAGCCTCTCACAGATTATTGTGAGACGTATGCGAGGGAATCCCCATTCATATCGCACCACGAAGGGATTTTATTAGGGATTGGGGATTGTGCGGGGAGAGCATTTAGCTGGCTGCATCAGAGGCGCGCACCTATACTGCTCCCACCCACAATTGTTGTTGACGTGAAAGGGGTTACGGGAACGGTGAAAAGCCCCACAATTGGGTTAACGTATAAAAAATATTTTATGAGGCAAATTTCGCGCCAAGACTTGCACATCCCCTGCTCCCCACTACATATAAATCATCCCCTGCACCTACATATACCTCGTATTTTATTTGAAAATTCATACTATCTGACATGTGCGTGGAGGAAGGATTTTTATGACAAGTGCGGTGGTGTTTATGGGCTTTATACAAGTTTCACCCCATAAAAATGGGTGCTACGGAACCACCAAGTGGTGACGTGGGACTTTTAATCTCTGCTCACATGAGGTGAGAGTTCAGGGATGTGCACAAAAAAAAAATACTGACTCACCCTTTTTGGATTGTCCCTCCTCCTCACAGCAAGTTGGCACCCTTCAGCTCCACCTGGAGATCCAAATCGTTCCCTTTTTTTTTGCCTTTCTGCAGATGCTCAAGTGTTACAGTGATGTGTCAGAGTTGATTAAAGCTGGAATTTAGCAAGAAAAATCAAAAATTAATTGAGAAGAAATGAAAGGAAAAATATATAATACTGTGTTATGTTTGTATATGAAATGATCAACTATTCAACTATTAATGTTATAAACTACATTAAATAAATTACACCCAGCACGCAATTTTACTGTCATAAAATTAACAACATCTTCAGCAGGGAATTAATTACAACAGGAGCAGCAATAGGTACAATATAACCATATATAGTATGTGGTAAATCCCTCTGGGCCGTATGTATATGCTCTAGTTTTTTTTTCGATGAGAATTCTACCAAAGGACCCAAATACTAACTATTTGTAGCAACAAAAAAAACAGAACAACGAGAAAACAAACATCCCTAAACTCATGAAGAATTTATACAGAAGAGAAGTTCTCAATAAGTGGAGTGTATGTGCATTTAACATGGATGGACAGTTGAAAAATGGTGAGTGTTTTTGGGAGAAATGAGACTCTGTCAATTGGGAGCAGTTTGAGCACATCTCCACCCCCATTGACTGTCTATTTCCGACACCCATATATTTTATCTCATCCACCCCCTTATACTTCTTTTTTTTTATCCTTTCTCCACTGTTAGCGACTCTCTATGTATGGCAATATGGGAACTATATAGCACCACCACTACCCTCCTCCCAAAAAAGGGAAAATACCCAACGATGTGTTGGAACTTAAATTAAATCTTCTTCACTTGTGTTTTGTTCTATTATTTCATTTCGATTTTCTACCCTTATTGGACAACATTATTCTTCCATCCCCATTTTTGTCCTCACGACGACTGATGTGGGATCAAAAAAATCGAAATAGAAAGCATCATGTGCTCCAAGACTTCTTCATTGCACGTACAACCTTTCAATTCCGTCACTTTTGAATTATGAGGGGAAAACTAGAAGAAGGATATCAAGTTCTTTTAGTTGGAAATTCAATTCATACTATCTGCAGTCTTTACTTTGCTGTTTTTTGGGGGTTAAAATATGTTAGTTTAGTTGAATTATGTAAAAGAATTTTTAATATAATTTATATTTTATGATTTTTTTCCATTAATTCTACGAAAGCAATAGAGCATGTGTATAGAAACTTATAACATATAGAAGGAGATCCCTTAATCCCAATTAGGACCTTACGAACACAATATCCATTGCAATCAATATGGTTGAAATCCCCGTAATGGCAAATAAAAAGAAAAACAGCCCATTTGTGAGGAAGTTGCCAACCCTCCGCGTGGTAGGGCGTACTATATGTTGCTGGAAAAGAAATGGCAAGAGAGATCGGGAGTGAAAGATGGAGATTTTGATTTAGTACCGCTACTCACTGTATAAGGATATAATTGATAAATTGCAATGTTGTTGATTCTCTCCCCTTAAGAGCCTTTAACCCCCGCCCTCCCCTCATATTCCCTCGATGCTATATACCACCCACATTTTGGGTGCCCCCATAAATCAGTACCCATTTCATTTTCTTCCGCAATTTTTGCCAGAAAAAAAAAGAAGTCAAATTCACGTTGTGATTACTTAAGAGAAAGGATTTATCTCCCATTTCTTTTTTCTATATACAAAACATTATTATATTGCATAGATACATACATACTTGGAAGGTTTCTGCATGCCTGACCACAGCTTCATTATATCCTTGGGAGTCCCATTGAATTTCATATCTATGTGTGTGCTTCATCCCACTCTCTCTCACTCTTTCGGGGTACTTTAGGGGCGCGCACAGATGCAAGGATTTGACCCTGTATGGTGTAAATTATCTGTCATCCCAGCAGGGCCGACCGGGGATTTGTTCTCCTGAAATATACTCATAGAGTGAACGTTCCCTCCTGCTCTATATATGTTCTCGGTGTACTTTTGGGAACACCATCGAGGGACATTGAGTCGTATTTTAAACCACACAAACCCCAAAAACAGAAGCCAACTAAATACCAAAACTGACATACATAATTATGCTTTATTTTCACAATATCCACACAGGGTGGATTTGCACAAATATTCCCCAACAAACCGTTTGTGTTTTTCCTACAATTAAAATCCTTTGAATTTTCCTTTATTTATTTGTTTTTTGGGAAAAAATATTAATTTTCTAAATTATCAAAATTATTTAAATAAGTAAGTACTTACCTACTAAAACGTCTTGATAATATTGATATTATAAATCCATATAGAATTATTCATATCACTTGAAAGCTTTAGTAATGTAAAGTCAAAAGACATTGCTGGAGCTTTTGAGTATTGAGGGTTGGAATACCTCAAAATAAGGGGGGAGGGGTGTACTAGAATGTTTATAAATTTTCAAGGATGGGTTTGCGATTAAAAGCAAATATGTTGTGGTAGTAAAGTGTCTCCCTGAAGGAGTCTGAGGGAGCTTTTTAACGAAAATTCCAATCCTCTATGTCGCAACTTTTGTAAGCTCTCTGCCTCGAGGCCTTTCACCACACTCTCATATATTTTGGGAAATATTTAGAACAGACACAATTTTGTAATATGACTGGAATTTCACTAATTATTTCCAAATTTGAAGGATTTATGAAGGTATCTTTTTGATATAAAATTTTCGTTAAATAATGTTGTTTGTTCATCATCCATCGAATTAGTTATGGTGTAGCAATCAGACGTATAAAGCTTAATTTTATTACGGGATTGCAAAAAAAGGAGAAATTAATATAAAACCCAAAATAGAAAATGATCATAACTCTAAGAATGAAGTGAAGAGTGTTTAAAAGTCCATCAATCGTGGTGGAAACTATAAATTTGTGGGAAGTATTTTTTCTCGATGGTTTTGAAATTTGCCATCAAACTTCCAAAAGAATTCGGGGGATTGTATTGAAGAATTTTAGCCGGCGCAAAGATGGCAATAAAAAGAGAAAATAAAAATTGAATAAAACATTGTGATTTTCATGCAGAATTTATTAAAAATTAACAATAAATTTTAAGATTGTTAAATCAAGAATTTTGATTCGTTTTTTTTTTTAATAATTTAAAAGGTATTCCAGCCGGCGATTTTTGGTAGCACCCACACACACCGTAGTGTTGGGCCTACAGGGCAAGAAGGATGCTGTTTATTATTGATTCGGTGAATGATGGATTTTTTGTCGCAGGCGGAAGAGGATTAAATTTATGACTTGAAATACCACCGGGGGCGATATGAATTGAGCCCCATCACGGAGTTATGTAAATTTTATTGAATGATCGTATCGTGGTTCCAGGGGGAGGAAGTTTTTTTTTAGCACACACACACACCCCTTTTTTACCGACAATACCACGCAGACAAGAGAGCCTCCAAATTGCGAGCAATAAAATTGTGCGTTGTGTGAAATGACATAAAAAAAGAGCGGAAAATAAAATAAGAATTGAGAGTGAGAAATATTGAAAAGAATTACTTGGTCTTTTCAATGAGGTGCTAAGGTGAATTTTTCCACACAGGTAGATCAAAAAGCCATCTTGTGCTGCTGCAAAAATTCTTTTGTTGAAAATCCCACACCAAACACTCTTGGAGGCGCACACAAATGTCGATTCATTCATCCTAAACTTCCGCGCTGTTGTTGAAATGTGGGAAAAAGAAGGAGGAGGATGGTGTAATCATCTAAACCTCACCACCTCGCCCTCTATACCTATACCCACGCCATAAAAACCACCCCAAAAGCACCCTCGAGCACCAGAAGCCTCCCATCCAGAAATGTATTTGTAAATAGAGCTGTATAAAAGAGCAATGATATAAGCCTCATATCAAGTGAGAACAGTTGAGAGGTCTTGTGTGGTTTTAACTCCATCCATATACTCACCCACCCATTCTCCGCACCAACCATTCAGCATAACCCACCCTACCCCACTGGGAAGGGGTTGGGGTTGCCCTCCTGCTCAAATATTCCTAGTCACCGAAGTGAATTCGTTTGTTTACTCGCCTCGATGACTTGGCAAAGAGAATGAATGGATAAATGAGCGACTGAATGATGTGATTTGTTGCTGAAAGCTTAATCTTCCAAGATTCCGAGTGGTTCAATATGCCAAAGAGCTCATCTCTTCAGCTTCTTTTTGCCCTTATTCTCTCTCTATTGTTCCCCATTGCTTTCGCGGGTTGTATACACCTATAAAGAAAAGAATAGAAGAGATTTAGACAATGATTTCGCATTGAAAATTATATGAATTAAATTTAAAAAATGGATATTATCTATTTTTTTTTGTTAATAAATCCTTTTTTGATATTTCTAAAAAAAAATTATTTACAATTAGAAATGGAATAAATTCAATGAAATCAACCGCTTTTCATCAATCGTTTTTATATGTTGGGTATATATGTTATATGGGAAAAAATAATCCCATAATTTTCACCCTCGAGGGATTGGGGATGGAGTTAATTTTTTTTGTGCCCTGCACTTCCATGCGATTTTCCCTTCACACTGGGATTATTCAGTATATCTGTGTGAAAGTCAGAGGATGAAAAATGTATTTGATATGATCAAAAATACGAGGCTATTGATCAGCTCCATAAAACGCAGATGGAATTTAAAGTGGAGGCGCGATTGGACAGTGGCGGGAAAATGTTTTTATGACCATCAATTTTCCATTCACACCCCTCTCCTTCTCCCCCACATTGAGTTCATAGAGCGAGACTGAACAATAACAAAAAATAGCTGGAAATAGTGAAGAGATTTATTGATGAGGATTGCGAACGCATTTTGTGGGATTTCTGCATGAAAATTGTTAACCCTTCCCCCGCCCCCGTCATGTGCATCCCCCAAAAACCTCGATGCTGCGATGCTTCCGCGTGGAATCATTTCATCAAAAATGTTTATATAATTTTTTTTAACAATAACAAAAAAAAACACTCGATTGCATATTTGCAAACTTTTCCCTTTATATGCTGTGTTATGTAACATTTTTTTTATTATTGTAAAATTCAATTTAACTTTTATGTATAGTTTTTTACATTATTTTAGAACTTCAAATAGAACTTTGTGGCTCATCAGGTATTAAAATAAAATTGCGAGATAGTTTCATATATTTTGAAAAGCATATAATCCATCTCTATATATATAGATGAGAGCAAAAAATTTCTTTTGACTCGACCGTTAGTGCTCCCAATAGGAATATATTTTTCCTGACGGTCGATTAACAACATAGATTGATGGTATTGTGGCCACTTCACCATATTCCCTATTCGCTTCACCACCCCCCGAATCCCCAAAAACCTTCAAAAAAACCATTCACAGCATAAAAAAAATGATGAATTTATGGCTTTTTTTGTGTGTTGAATTTTTAGCCACTCTGGAACGATGAATTTAATTCAATGCCAACAGGGATGAAAAGTGCGTGGAAATATTTTGAAAATGAACTCTCCATACCCAGCTTATAATGCGAAAAAAAAGGTTGTCCTGGTGTGACAAATGATTTGGTGAATTTGAGGAATGCATTTTAACACTTTAGAAGAGAAGTTTGTGGTGGGGGTGTATATTGAGTTGTATATTCGCGGCATAAGACGAGATGGCATGAAAAATGATACAAGAGAGCGACAATTCAATTAGACTTTGAGGATTCAATGGCAAAATGATAAGTCACACCCCGATCATATGAAAAGTGATTGGCATTTCCATTAGCTAACGTAATCCTTTAGTTCGCTCCTACTACCACACATTTGTTCGTCTTGAAGGGTTCTCTTTCCTTCCCATTTCCCCCCCCCCCACGTCTTTTGGCTTGCCTCTGGGGTACATAAAAAAGGGGAAAAAAGAAGGAAAAAATGGGGAGGAAATTATTATTAGGTATATAGCTTGAGTGAGAAAGAATGTAATGCTAGAAATTCATTTTTACTCAAATGTCAGTTAAAAATAAAATTTCATGAAGAAAGAATTTATGCGAGTTAAATTAGCCAGAAAATACGATTAGAAAAAAAATCTTATCGTTCGTATTTTCAAAAAATATAAAAAAGAAAAATCCAAAAGTTATTTCCATTTCCTTGACCACTATATGTATGTAAAATGTATGACAGAAAGACGTATCCCTTGTGGTCAACCAAAGTGCTATCCCTTCGAATAGAACATCCCCAAGTTTGACCACTCCTTTGTTACTCCTCAAACCTTAAAGGGGAGGAGGGTGACAATAGCACGATATGTCTCCATTTAAAATGCGAAACTTTCAGCAAAGTCATACAAAACGCCCTGGGAGGTGTGGGGGGTGGTAGCAATGATAGGCAAATACATGATGTGCGACGGTTTGAGGTGAAAAATAGCAACATGTGTCACATTTAGACACGTCTCGCTACTATATACTTTGACACCTACATGTGCTCTTTCGGTGTATAAAATGTCGAAGAGAGCGTCTCTTTTTTTTTAGCAACATCCCAACCGCCCACAGGGCTATGCAGCAAAGCAGTCAATGGCTCCGGAGGACTTTGTGATCATCACAAAACATGTGGTGTGTGTATGATGTAACATTAAAGTGTCACAATACTGTGTGATTTGGACAAGCAAGTGTGCTACCAAAATCAAAGCTTTTCACTTTACATATTAAATGGATGGAACAGTATAAAGCGAAAGAACGGTAAGTAAAACTTACGGGCTGTGATTCTTTCTTTGTCAGTGAAATGTGAAATTGACTGAAAATTGAGGATGGGCAAATTTTGAGGAAGGATTTCTCGCGCACCGAATCACAGCCAACGCTCAGAAATTTTGTGAAAAGCCTTAATCATGGGCGTTGGCTGTGATTCGGTACGCGAGAAATCCTTCCTCAAAATTTGCCCATCCTCAATTTTCAGTCAATTTCACATTTCACTGACAAAGAAAGAATCACAGCCCGTAAGTTTTACTTACCGTTCTTTCGCTTTATACTGTTCCATCCATGCTATATTTAATATTTATCTTTGCAGTTTATATATATTTATCTTTGTATTTTTATATGTATATACAATGTATATATCTATGCATTTATATATATTTTATTTAATTTTATATGTGTATATAAAAAACGCCCCGCTGCGCGGGGCGTTGGACTTATGTAACTCAAGATATGACATGCTAACTTTAAAACGCGATATCTCCGGAACGGCTACATAGATTTTCTTCATTTTTGGCATGATGAAAGATATTATAGCCAATTATAACATATCAAAATATGAAGCAATTCTATAAAGCGGTGCTCGAGATATTCATCGAAAACTCATCGAAAATTTTGTTTTCGATTTTAGCGCCACTTGCGGTCATTTTTTGAACTTGCGATGTTCCGAGCAGTTGTAGGGCTCGTTAATATCTTTCATTTGAGCCCGAGTTGATCAAAATCGGTCAAGCCGTTCTCGAGTTATGGTCGATTTTCGATGAAAAATTGTGGCGGCCATATTGACTAAACGGCTTGACCGATTTTCAAAAATGAGGTATCGTTGGAAAGGTCTTCATGGCCCCTACAACATATAAAAATTTCAGACCTCTAGCTAAAATAGGGGCTGAGATATAGCGAAAACAAAATTTGACAGTTATTCAAAATGGCGGACGCGGGGGTGGGGGGTTGGATTTGACTTCATAATCGGATGTCTTCCACCCGATATATGAACTTTGCCGTTGACCGCAAGTCTCTATCTATTACCGTTCTCTTGCAATATAGTGTTATATTCCGGCCGGACGGACGGCCGGCCGGCCGGCCGGAAAGATTTTTGGCGCATACGTTTTTTGGAATGTAGGGACCCTAATTCGTGCTCATCCTAAGTTTGAGCCCGATCTGACGACTTTGCATTTTTGAGTGTACACAGAAGCTGTGCTTCTTTCAAGAAAGAATCACAGCTAAAAAATTGAAATAAAAGTTAGCATAACCCCCGCTTGTTAACAAAAATAAAATTGGGGGTGGTGATAAAAAAGGAGAGAGAGAGAGAAAGAGTGCAAAATGTGTCTTGTCAGCTTATCACTTTTCGTGTCAACACCATTTCTTCGTCGGGATTTTTCCAAGGGAATAAAATGTGTGAACATAGAAAATGAAAATTATGGAAAATATCCCTGACAATTGCAATAAAATGTTGGAAGAAGAAAATGTTGAATGACGAGAAATAGGGTGTGAGGGGAGACATGACAATACAAAATAAATTATGCATGAAATAGTGATAAAGAAAATGCTTGTGCAGGAGACTGAATAGAATTTTCAACAAGAAAAATTCAAAAGTAATCAAATTCTTTGATAGTAATATGAATTACTTTGCAATGACAAATATTTTGTTTAATTAAATATGATTGCTAATAACTAGAAAGTGAATAAAAACTATTTTAAAAGTTTTTATAAAAAGTCTAAAAATCCACCTTTAATCCACAACAGAACTTTATCTAATAAATTTAACCACTTTATTAAATATATATTTTGAATCCCATGGCAGTAATTCTCTCATTTCTGAAACAAGATAAAACTTTCACAAGGGTGGAGGATTTCCTCATTATCCCTATTCATTTCTATAACCATAATGTTATTTTACCTAAAATTACAGAGGCAATATTTACACACGATTGAGCTTTAAATAAATATTTTGTTTTTTTTTAATGTAAAATATGCTATAAAATCATTCAGATAAAATTTTTATCTGTATTGATTTGATTATTCTAAAAATCATTAAAATTCGTTTCATTCTCCAGTACATTTAATTAGTTTTAGAGAATTCGATAAAAAAAAATTTAATTTAATAGCAATTAAAGAAAATATTGAATTTATTTCCTTGAAAAATTGCAAATTCGTGTAATTTGAGAATCATTAAAATTCAACCGGGAAGGCATTTCCTTACCATTTGTTAGGATATTTCCTCCACCACAAAATGATAAAATAATTCTTTCCCTTATTGAAAATATATCCAATGGAATTTATACATGCAATGAATGTGGAAAGTGTTCGTACTTAATATCCTAATGTAATGAATGGTTATTGCTGCTCTAGCAGCTGATTTGTTTACACCAGGAAATTTAAATTGCGTGTGGGTGAAACTCAATGGGCAATAGGTACTCGTTGCATGTAATCGTTTTAAATCTCCAAGAGTTATTAATTTATATATTATTACGAGGAAATTTAAAAAGAGAGATTCCTAAAATTGATTAGTTTTAAGAGACGATAAAAAAAGCTTTTTAGAGCACATTCTAACATTAAAAAAAAAACAAATATTTAATAGTTAAAGTAGAATTATTTGCAGCAACTTTATCGCAAAAGGAACTTCTTTTAAATTGTTCCGTGAAGACACCATTAAAATCCACCATGGAACTTTTATATATAGTTTAGGGCATTGAATCGCGAAAAAGGGGGTGACAAGGATCAGAGGCAGAGTATATAAAAAGAATTATTGTGACACATTGAAACCCTCTTCACCCATGAAATTCTAATCCATCGATGAATATGGATATCAATGCATTTTCTTCTCAATAAAAGGGGTTGCGGGTATATGTCGTACATGACATAAATTCACAAGAAAGATAAATGATTTTTCTAGCTAGAAAACATTTCAATATAATATTCAGAACTATATTATGTTTTCTCCTTTATTTTCTAAAGTGAATTCGTGGATTGTGGCACTAAAATGAGAACAGAACGAGAGTTTTGTTGAATAAAAAGTCATTTTAGATAAAATTTTCTCCTTTTTCTTGGATTCTCTGTGGAAAAGAATGTTTTAAATTTTCATAGCACAAGATTTTCATTCTTCAACCTCCTGCTCTCCCCCCCAAAAAAAGCTTAATCGAGATACTCCTCAAATGAGCATATATTTACCTAATATACAGAGAACATCCCCCTTGCATATTTGCAAAAGTGAATTTCTATTTAATTAAATTTTCATGTATTTTCACTATTTTCATTCACGAAAGAGTAATTTGCATAATGGAGAAGATACAAAACCCGCACCAAAACTTTACTTTTCTATTGAATCTGCATTTTCAAATGGATTTCAAAAGCAAAGTTGAAGTGAAAGAGAAATAAGGGTATAGTTTTTTTTTCAACTTTATCTTTTCTTTCGTATTTTTTCCTGTTAAATTGTTAAATAACACAATGGAATATACAATGAATGAAAATCGAGTAAAATGTCGTTGACTTTTTGTAGTTTATCTATTTTTTTTATGCCGTGCGACAAGGATAAATCTCGTGTGAATCAACAGGTGTCTGAGAATTTGAGGCATCTACTGGCAGTAATATGCCTTCGTTGAACTACTCCGCGGATCATTTTAACTGCTTTGCTTAATAAGGAAAAAATAAAATAGTGGTGGAAATTCTTCAAATAATTCGCATTCAATTCTTTCCACATGAGCAAAAGCAATGCCTTCGCGGAGGACAACTTTTATAGGAGGAAAGTTCTTCGGGGGGAGGAGGAGGAGGAAAAAAAGGAAGAAACAGCACAAGAATAATTCTGCAGGAAAGTTGCATGAGATTGTTGGGTATGGCGAAGTTTATGCAAGGATGCGGTGGGAGGGACTTACTCAAGGAGTCTGCAAATAAGATATGACAAACAATCTCCAACTAAAAGTAGATGCTAAACACTCAATGGCTACAGTCTTTGAAAACTGTCTCAAGTCACACTGTTGGCATGAATTATTCATGAAGCACCAACGCCTGAGGAGGGCAGGGAGGACCCACAGATTTGGCCAAGTGGCATGGGGGCCCAACACTAACTCTCTACCATTGGGGAGGAGTATGACGCAGCGGGTGGAAGCTCACTTAATGAGATTAAGGGATTTTCATCGAAAATTACCCCAGCAAGTTATAGTGTGAGAGAGAGAATCTCTTCGTCATGGTGAAAAGTGCCTCAAACTACATACATACACCACCAGCTAGCTTTATATTGAGGGGTGAAGAGAGGGGGCCAGCTTCAAAAGCTTCACCCAACTGCATGGGAACTTTCTTCCGCCACCGTCCGAGCTTTTGTTGATTTTTCATTCTTCATTTGAGAATTTATGTTGAACTTTTCGAGCACACACACACACAACCCCGTCTTCCCAACCCCTTTTGCACCGGGATAGAGACAAAGTGCAGCATCAACGGTGGAAGAACATCCCCGCCATACGTTTTCCTCGGACTAGAAGTAATTGGATAAAGTATCGGACATTGCTGGGGAGAAAGGCAAAGCAGTATACAATTTGTCTCTTTGCCGTCGATGCCTTAATGCATGCAATAATTTGCAGGGATAAACCAATTATGCAAGCAACGATCTATATCTCGAAGGCACAAGAAAGCTCTTTAATTATCCCTTAAGATTATTAATCATATAAACCTTTTTATAGCCATTAAAAACACAAAAATCTGATCAAAATTCTTTTTTTTATTACTATAGCTGAATATTAACTAATTTTGCAATACGTATAAGAAAGCACAGTTGAGCAGTAACAAGACGAAGTTATTTGTAAAATATTTGCCTCCGACACTTAATGTGGTGATTTTTGAGTGGAGGAAATCGCATCATTACCGCTCGGGAGGAACTTTCTGAGAGCTCTCTTGTGGTGAAAGTTGTATGTATTAAGATACCTAAACTCTCAAAGTGGGTGAGGGTGGGGGGTATGAGTATTTCGAGTGTAGCATGAACACTTCTGTGGTACGCTGAGATAACCTCCCTGGCACTGCATCCAAATAACTTTCAAATGCTAATACATTTAATTTTGGGGGTGCCAAGTAAGCTGAATTGGGGGGATGATGGTGGTGGGTGGGTGGCATTAGAGTTGGGATCTTTTTGGAGGGCGGCAAATGTGAATGGCAGTGGAAAGATAGTGAGAGCAGTGCGGGGGTGGAGAAATTTATTATCATCACCTGTTTCGGGGCAATAATTTCCAACACTGAAAATTTATTTGGCAAGATAGAGAGGCAGCCCACATTTCAATGGAGGCATCCACCCCCACAACCCACTCTCTCTCTCTCTCGTCTGTGGGGAGTGTTATATATACATATATAAACTTTAAACTCGTGTCTCTGTATAGCAAATGGACAAATAATTCCACTTCAACACACCCCCGGGAGTCTGTGGGTGACTAAATAGCGCTAAGGTAGCTTTATGGAAGAGAACTATTTAAATCGTTCATTTGCTCAATAATAATTTTGCACCATTTGCACCGTTCATTGGTACTGTGGTACACGAGAGAGGGATGTGATGAAAAGTTTTTAATGACGATGTCATCGGGAAGAACTATACACACTGGGGGTGGTATATTACATATATATATGAGTATAAAATATATATAAAAGTTGTTGTGCAAATAATATAATGTTGTAACAGAGAGAAAGAGCATTACCACCACCCAAGCTATATACCTTTTTCGCCCCATCCACATGGAGACATAAAAGTTTTAGAAACTCAACTTTGCACCCCTTAAAAGGCCAGTGAATGGCTTTTCAGTGGTTTTCACTCTCACCTACCCCCCGCTTTTGCAGGGGTATCAACTACCGTCACCACACTTTATGATGAGTTCGACTTTTCCCGTCCATGTGCATAATCATGAGTTCTAGCGCACCGCACATGCATCCATCCCTCACAGTGTACATAGTAAACCCACCCACCCATCAACAGCCCATTCTCCAGCATAGCTGCAAGCCACATACTCGCTTATTTCATAGGCAAACGACCGTAAACTATCTCTTCACTTTTAATTTTCAAACTAACAGCCACCAACAATGCACCCGGTCGTATATGCAGGGAGTTTCACCTCATAATTGGTCTCGGGGAAAAGTATCATGATTCCCATTTAACTCCTCGACAGTGCATCCTTGGAGATATTCTCCAAACGCAAGAGCTATACAGAGCGCCGTTTGCATGGGATGACTCTCGAGAGGAATGGTATGGATGGGTGTTGCATGTTTATTTTCCCTTTTTTCCCAACCCCTAGCTAAATTGGGTTGGGAAAGTTTGCAAAAGTCACCCTGGAGGCTTAAAAATCAAACTGAAAAATGCATTACTCGCCTTGCACGGTGCGGTGCAAACAAGGATGAATGGATTGATGTATAAAGTGTACACCACCATGAAGATTTTCATTCAATTTTCACAGTAAGAGGAAAAGAAAATTTTCTAAATTTTTTCTGCATAAATATTAGAGGTAAGTCTTCTGCAATCATATGAGAATATTCGCCTATTACCCAGCGCTTTTCCGCAAAAAGGACTTACTCTAAGGGCCGTGCATACAACTCTTCGATGGAGACGCCTGGTGGTTATAAAAACAATGTTTTTGTACACCATATTTAAATATTTTCTTCCCCTTTTGTTAAAGCCCTCTCTCCCTATTCTTTTCTCTCAAATTCTCTGGATTTTGGGGGTAACGAAATTTTCAAAAAAAAAAAAAGAAGAATGGGGTGAGCCACGAAGCAGAAGATGCATCTATACGATGAGAATGGAGAGACGGTTTATGTGAATGCCATCAGAGTGGGATTTTGGGTAAAAATCTAAAATAGATCTTCGATACATTTAACAATTGAACACATTCAGCACTCGTTGGGTATTATGTTGAGGCACATGCGGGGAAAGGGGGAGGGTTATGGAAAAGTCAAGTGGAAGAAGGATTGGCGTTTAAATTTATTTCTTTCACATCACTTTCAATCCCTTCTGACTTCCCCATTTTCCTCAAAACCACCTCCTTTAACCCATGCAGGCTGCGTCGTCTTGGTGGATTCCGCGATACTTGGATTTTTCCTGATGATGGTGAATGTTGCGTAGGAAGAATGGGGAGGTAATGTCGAAGAAAAGTTTGATGGGAATTGGGAATTTAAGAGTATCGGAATGCGTATGTAAATGGAGCAACAAATGCCATGAGCAAAAACAGTTACTGCCAAAGGATTTTGAATGAAGCAAAAAGGGGAATGGGGTAAAATTGGCTGTTGCTCTGTGCCTCTCAATGAATGTCACGAGAAATGGAAAGAGAGGTTTCTATGGGGGGTGGGTCACACATAAAAATCGATATATTTATGCGATCTATTCCACCATCTAACTCTCAGAAACCTTTACAGAATCCCTGGCAATATAAGTCCCGCTACAAGCGGGAAATGGTACGATTTTCATAGGATTTCCCTGACACACACACACATACAGCAGAAATATCAATTTCCACAATTTCCCACCCATTTTCTATTACCAATATTGCAGCAGCAGCAGAGAGAGAGAATTTCATGTTCTGCCAATCCATAGGAGTGTGTTCATGAGCGTATGCAATTGTATATAAATTGTGTAATTAAGCTATGATTATTCCATTTATACGTTATATGACTGTTGGTGTTTGGTAACAGCACACGATTCGGTCCGACATTATTTAATGGTATCTGCCACTGACAGTGGCAATCGTTTAATAATTGATATTCGACAATGTAACCATGTTCAACATGGTTGGTTTGTGTGCGCGCGAGAGCACATACAGGATCATATTTATTGCCCTGAAAATATTCAAACTAATATCATATACATACATACAGTACCTAACCATACATAAGCTTGCCCTATATCTCAACAACTCTGCACAATCACACATATTTCGATGAGCAGTCATCATAAAATTTAATGATGCTGCAGCTCTACTCTTGTTTACCGCGTGCAAAGGTTAAAGAGAAAGGTGAAATTATTTGCTTGAGTAAATATTTTGTGTTATTGGCATTAAAACTTTTCATTTGAAGCAAAAGGTTAAAAGTTCAGTTGATCTTAGAAGTTTCTTTCCCTCCTTTGTAAAATGTTTTTGCAAAATAATTTTCCCAACCATTTGGGGGATGAATACACATTGAGAAAATTTCATGATATAATGCGTTCTCAGCTGGATAAATCCACCACCACCCTCCTCGTTATTTGCCAATGGAATTAGCTGGGACAACATTGTGGAGGGTGTGTAAGTGATGAGGGTGGCAACAAAAAATGTACGGGTAAGCTGACCAAGCTTACGAGAGCTGTGTTTCTTTCAGTGTACCAATTTTGTGAGAGCAAACTAGAACGCGAATTTGTTTAAATACGCGAAAAAAGTCCGAAAAAGTTGAAAAGTCATCCCCCAAGAAATCTTTAAAACGCCATATCTCGGGAACGGCTCCATAGATTTTCGAGTTTGAGCTATCGTTGGAAAGGTCTTAACCTCAACTATAATATATTAAAATATGAAGTAAATCGATAATGGCATTTTCGAAATATTCGAGTTGGAAATTTTCGAAAATTTTGATTTTGACTTTAGCGCCTCTCGCGGTCATTTTTCGAAGTTGCAATGTTCTAGACATTTGTAGGGCTTCACAAAACCTTTCATTTGCACTTGAGTTGATCAAAATCGGACTTGTAGAACCCGAGATATGACATGCCAACTTTGGAAGGCTATATCTCGAGAACGGAGACATAGATTTTCTTCATTTTTGGCATGGAGCTAGATAATATAGTCAGATATAACATATCAAAAAATGAAGCAAATCGATAATGGCGTTTTCGAGATATTCATCGAAAACTCATCGAAAATTTTGTTTTTGATTTTTGGCCCCCTAGCGGTCACTTTTGAAACTTCGGATGTTCTAGAGAGTTGTAGCGCTTGTTGAGAGCTTTCATTTGAGCCTGGGTTGATCGAAATCGGTCAAGCCGTTTTCGAGTTATGATCGATTTTCGATAAAAAATTGTGGCGGCCATATTGACTAAACGGCTTGACCGATTTTCGAAAATGAGGTATCGTTGGAAAGGTATTGATGGCCCCTACAACATATCAAAATTTCAGCCCTCTAGCTATAATAGGGGCTGAGATATAGGCAAAACAAAATTTTGAGGTTATTCAAAATGGCGGACGGGGGGGTGGGGGGTAAAATTTGACATCATAATCGGATGTCTTCCAGTCGATATTTAAACTTTGCCGTTTACCGCAAGTCTCTATCTATCACCGTTCTCTCGCAATTTAGCGTTGTACTCCGGCCGGACGGCCGGAAAAAAAATTTTTTGGCGCATACGTTTTTTGGAATGTGGGGACCCTAATTCGTGCTCATCCCAAGTTTGAGCCCGATCTGACGACTTTCGATTTTGCTCGGTACACAAAAGCTGTGTCTGAAAGAAACACAGCTAAAAATCCAAAAGAGAGATGTTTGAGAGAATTTTGCTATATAGAGGAGGATGGTACGGCCACTAAATTGATTGTGGCTGATGGGAATCTCATATTTGCACACACTTATTGCATCAATCTATATATATGTGAAAGTATGGTGCGGGGCTAGGTCTGACAAAATGACAAATCGTCCTACCCAGATTACTTTCCACCAGTACTCCCCCTAAGGATTCTGATGTAGCAAAAAGCTTCCTCCGCCCCCCGTGCTGTTCAACTTTCTATATTGGTGTATGAGGAATATCCCTTGAGAGAGTCCACCACCATACTGGTGGACAATCCATACCACCCCCGTCTTTTGGGAATTTCTGAAATGTTTGGAAATTGTTACGTACATATTTACGTCCACCATTAGCCACTTCAAATATTGAATTTCCTCGGGATGCAAGTGACCGAAGATCCCACTTTTCACCCCCTCCCCTCATCTCGGTCCATTTAACACCCAGCTCCCCACCCGGAAATGGTCTACCAGCTTCACTCGCAGACGCACAACTTAATTGATGGTCATACCCAGACAGTATATGACAAAAATGTTTACCCACCAAGAAGTATACATACATATTTAAATAAACCATCGTGCAGCTAAAGAAAGGGTATGAAAGAAACCCAAAGAAATATCTCGGGCATTTTCCCAAGATTTTCTGCAAATTGGCACTTGTGGTGAAAATTCAACAAGTTTTGTCACATTGCCAGATGGATGCAAAATTTCGAGAATTTTTGGAAGAATTGAATTTCCTTCCATTTTTCTTTCTTTCATATAAATTAATTAATTTTCTTTGCCATCACCTTTGTATAAAAAATAAAATGTTTTTCACCAAATTAATTATAGTTGCTAATTCCTTTTTTTTTTAACATTTATTCACTTTTGAGCTTTCTATATACTTTTCGTCAACAGTTGGGGAGAAACTTTGCAGAAATCTTTTCTTGAAATGTAATTCCCCAAATTGTGGGGGTGGCTTTTCAGCTCATTGGATGATTTGCTAATCAATTTCCCACACTTTCAAGCTTGATTTACCAAATCACTCTTCACGTAAAAATAGATGAGTATGGGTTGGAGGTAGTTTAGCGTGAAAAGTTCCCACCCCCACCCCCATATGTATAAGGATACTTTTATAGAGTTGAAATTTGTCTAGCTCAAGAACATTTCAGACCAAAAATGGTCTTTCATGCACACAATTTTAGGGTGGTAGAACGTGAGGGTGGATGGGGGTGTGCAATTTCAAATTGCCCGTTCAAAATGTGCCCAAGTGTTGTGCTTGCTCGTGGCACAATTGTGGACATTGTTTACACGGTCCACAGCATTCGCGCTCAATTTCTGTTTGTGACAATCCCCCCCGCTCATTTTTGGTGAAATATCGCTTGAGAAAGGCCATACGCCGCAAAGAAAATGTTCTTGTGGATATATAAATAATAGTGTATGTGTATGTGGATCAAGTATAGGTGGGTAGTATAAGTTTTTTTTTCCTTCCTCCAAGAACAAACCACTTGATTAGCTGACGACCTCGTAAGTCAATGGTGGTCACCGTATACACACAAGTTGTACGAAAAGGGAGCTTCATGCCCCAATTGAGGGATCGTCAATTTTCCCGGCTGTAGCATTTATAAAAAAATACACACATATAAATATAATTGAATTAGAGTCATTTTGAGATTTTCCTCTCCGTATGTCGCCATGTCAGAAACACCGCAGAAAAGATTGAATTTGTGTGGGAGGTGGGGGTGGTTGGGTATGTGAGCTTTCTTCCGCACTACTCGTGCAAAAGCACAAATTTTTACGACATGCCCAGCATAATGGATGAACAATACTCTTTTTAGAAGAGATTTTTTCTTCAAATATTATATTTCATACATATAGAATTTTGAGAGAGTCTTAAACTTCCAAAATTAACATAAGAATAATAGAGTAATTCATATGAGGTCCTAGACACTCATCAACTTCATTATTGCACCATCTTCTCCTCCCAAAAACTTCCTCAGCAGCATTTCTTGATGTTGATTATTTACTCTCTTCGTTGCTTTTCAGTCTCACCTGAAACGGAAGAAAAGAACATCAAGCGATAAAAGTATAAAATATGAAAAAAATTACTTACCATCCTCTGCCTTCCTTTCCTTTGATCCTGAAGGTAGCGGTTCTGCGGACTTCCTCTTGCGCGTTTCTTCATCTATTAAAATTGAAAGAAAAGCAAAGAGTTGGGAAATTATTATTAGGTATTATTAAAAAGATTTGCAAAAATAAACCCACAATTCTGCTGAACAGGTGGACAATGTGTCCTGGAAGTTCCCCCCTCTAGGTGCCTCTCGAAAAATTTATGACCACCCTCGCAGCCTTTTAACTCGAATTCAAGCAAACTTTCCGGATCATCTATTCAAGTAATTTTTTTTAGCAAAGTAAAATATGTACATATGTATTTAGAAAAAAAAACTTACCATCTTCTGCCTCCCTTTCCTTTACCAGCTCCTTTGGTAGCCATCCTGCAAGTGATGCTCCTGGTAATTTTCCCTGGCGCCTCTTGGGAATTCTCTTATCTATTAAAATTAATTAAAAAAAATAATAATTGCAATTTTATTTTCTTCTGTATGATGTCCTGGAAGGGATTTTGATTTATTTCTGGCAGAAGATTTATTATTGAAAAAAAAATTACAAAAATAAACTTACAACTTTCCTCATCCGTGTCGGTGTCTGATGACAATATTACACAATACCGGAGAGCTCCCTTCTCTAATTGAGGTTTCACAACTATTAAAATTTATTGAAAAAAATATTTCCCTAACTATTTTTAATAGAGAAAAAAAAACATTTTTTTTCTTACTTGGTGGAGAATCCATTGATTTGCCTTTCATTATTTCTTCCTCACTACTCTCCTCATCAGTATAACATTTCAATTTATTCCTTATCTCATTTTTTCTTGCCACTTCCCACCATTCCTTGTCATTATCACTGCACTGTGACATTTTTTCACCGATTTTTTAAAGAAAACTCAGAAAATTCAACTCAACACTGAGCGCGTGACAAAATTTAGAAGGAAATGGTTGCTAAAATTCTAATGATTTGCCTGTTTCTTTTTTTTTTTTTCAAAGTATAAGCCATCAGATTGGATTCAAACGTGAGCTGAGCACGATACATTTCTGTATATATTTAACTTTTCAGTTATATATAGATACTTATCTATATAATATTTTTACTAAAGAAAAAAATCTCATGAAATGAAAGATTTTTTTCAACTGAAGAAATGCTTAAATACTATTGCAAATGACAGCAAAAGAAATGTGATATAAAAAAATAACTTGTCATTGAGAAGAATAACATACATTATATAAAAGAATCATGTTCTGAATGAGAGAATTTGCATAAAAGAAATTCAGTAAAGGAGTTTACTTCTGTCTGAATAATAAATTAATCTCGAACTAATAGTTACTGATTAATTGGCAATATTTAGTTAATTAATTGACCTGAACATCAGATCACATCAAGATAATTTCTGGAAGGGAGATTATAAAAAATGAATAAATTTAAATTGATTTTGTATTTAACCCAAGATAATTCTTTATTTTATGTGGTAGTCGCATTTTCATCTCAAGTTTTGAACATACTCACACGAAGATTTTTATTAACCCACTACGGCAGAAGAAGAACATGGGATTCCCATGGAGAAAAATGAGGAAACGGAAGTTGGGGTGAAAGTTTAACTCCTTACATGTCGAATTGAAATGTTTCTCAAGGAGTTTATGTATGTATGTGAAAGTCACAGTGTTTGTGGCAAAAGTTTTGCAAAAGAGAGAGTGAGAGAGCTCTTCTCCCCCATTACTTTCTTAGTCGAAAAGTACCGGAAATTCCTCCTCGTGTGGGTGGAAACTCAATTGAAATATTTATCCATTGTGAGAAAATTAATTACCTTTCTCGAAACAATACCCTCAATTTCTTCCCATTCTTCTTCCCACTTTTTTCGGTATAAACTGGAATGATTCCGCTAAAATGGGACTCATTTTGGGGTGCGGGGGAGTGTGGAGATCCTTGGTATCCTTGTGAGAATTTTTGGTTTCCCTTCCAAATCAATGGTAGAAGAAGATTAAAATAATTTTGTCTGCCAAATATGTTATTTCTACTCCTTATGTACAGTAGGTACATATCAAAATTCAAAAAAGGAATTTTTTAATTTCACCAACTCAATGATGAGAATTCTGAAGATTCCATTGTTAAACATTCTTTTAACCAAAAAAAAAATACACACAGATTTACTCGCTTAAGAAAACGCGTTTTTGAATAAAAAGAAAAATAATTTCTTCACGCAGTTCCAATTCTTTTCTTTTCCATTTTATTTTCTTGCCTCCCCCTCCCCACTATAATACATAATTCAAATGCAAAGTGCTGCTACATTTTTCTCCAATTGTATGCAGGGATTATAAATTTCTCGCTCTATTGTGGTATAATTTTTTATGTCCACTCTGGGAAAACCCCTTTTGGTGCAATTTTTCGCAGTGCAGGATTTTCCAAAAGAATATAAAAAAAAAAGTTGAGCACGGTTTGCAGATGGTCCGTTGTGACAAATTAAATATTTTTTCTAATTAGCAACCCGCACCTCACATGGGATTTCTCACTTTATATATGTACGTATTTCCCCAGAGTTTATATGGTGTGTGTATGCATAGGTAATGGAAATTTTGGAACCTTCCTTCGTACGTATATGGAGATGGTTTTGCTTAATCAGTGGATCGCATAAAAAAAGTTCTTTTAGACTGAAAAAAATAACTTTGTAGGGAGTTTGAGGGAATATCTAAATGAATGTCTCATAAAAAATCAAAAAGATTTATTAATTTTCTATTTATATATTTTTTTAAAGACTTTTTTTCTTTGAAAAACTAATATATAACAAGATGAGTCTCTTTAGTACCCAATTAAATTCTTCGTCAAGTGGGTCAATCTGATTAAAGAGTAAGAAAGATTAATATAGAACAACACTGTGATCACACTTTAAGGGTTCTTCTTTGAGATAGAAGCCCCCGTCCAGAGGGATTTTCCTCAAAAGGCAAGCCGACAAACCACACAGATGCGTACTCTTGGGCACCATGAATTAATTTCGAATTTATCACAATTAATCCTTGGGCTTTTTTGAACTAAACAGGGTGGATGAAGGACTCTGGAGTTCTCCGTGGAAAAATGGTCCCCGCATATAGAAGGAGTAAATCATTAATCTCTCTAAATGGGCAATTGAGTGTGTGTGGTTGGTGGCTGAGAATCTCGGCAACTATAAGAATGGTGGATAGTCTTATCTTGAAAAGAGATTTCTTAGAGGCAAAATGCCTTCAAGGAATTGATTTAGGGACTGTTGGTTAAGTATTCTTGGATGTAATCTCTTGAGATTTAGTAATTTAAATGACAAAAATCTTCCAGATATGCGTATAATTTTTAACAATGCTTTTTTTTAATGAATGTTAACCTACTGTAGAGTGATCTTAGAGTATTTATCTACAGGACAATCATTAGGATAATCATTAGGTGTACATTATACGTGTTTTTTTGTTGTTGTTACTATTGCCCGGAAGTTAAAAGAGAATGTGAATGGAAAGAGGATGGAAGGAGAAAAAAGGTGCGGAAAAAATGATGGTGATAAACACGGTGTCATGCTCTATGAGCTCCATTTGTTTTGGGCCCCGAGCGGTATGTATGCAAGTCCCGAATTGCTGCTTTTGGAAGAGCGCACCATGTGGCAAAGCATAAATCCACGATTTTCACAATCTCTCTCACAGCAAGCCACCCACCCACACACCTCAGATCCATAGAAGAGCGAGGCAGACAGCAGACGGTCAAAGGTGGATACGAGGTCGGAGAATGGGATGATTGTCAGGTCGTTGGTTGTTGATTATTCCAATCTACTTTTGCTCGCATACACAACTACCCCACAACATGATACAGAGTGGGACATTGTGGGTAAATTTATTCCCACACATACAGTATGTTGGTTCTTTTTTTCCCTCATCCTCCCCTCAAGCCTCACCCACAATGGCGGGAAAATTATTGAGGAGATAATTTGGTGTGCCAAGTCACTAAATATATCCTCCGCCTACGCTTTACAAAAGCATCATGCAGAGCTTAAATTTTGTGCTTCTTCATTTTTTTTTTTTTTGATTAGCTTAGCTTGAAAGCTTGAAATAAAAAATATCCCCAAAAGCATCACATATGCTCATTTATGCTGGATGCACACACACACATACACACAATATTTTCCATAACGTGGTGTCGAAATATTTTCACCGAAAGTTTGTGTGATTAACCCCCATCGTCAGATCTTTTTTTTTTTTGGTTCATTGCCACAGGAGCATTTTCAGCCCTTTTCTTGTGCAAATAACATTTTATTTTCAATTAAATACCCCATGTCGTAAAGTGCGAAGTCCCCTCCGAAAAAAAAATATGCTTTATACCCCACGCTCTTTTTGCACTTTTGCTGAAGGGGGAATAAAAATCCATTTGCAGCACTTTTCACCAAAATAAAGTTTTCTTTTGCAAATTTTTGTCGGGGTGTTTGTGAATTGAGTTTATATTGTTGCAATGCGGAAAATTGAGGATAATACTATCTAATAGTAGTTGTAGAATAACTCTCGAGGAGGGTATAAAACCTATACATTGAGAATGATAAATATCTGAAGAAGAATAAAGGAGTTTATTCATTTTGAAGCATTCCTGAAAATAATTTAAAAAATGAGAAAATAACGACAATGTTAACACTAAAATGATATAAATTCGTTGTAAAAAGGCTAAGAAAATAGAGGATAAATTTCCCGTGAATTTGATTGTACTTTTCACAGAATATTATATATTTAGTTTACCAAGAAGAAGAAAAAAAACGTGTGTTTCACTTTAGCAACGTATTACGTGCCTTTAAGCTTAAAATACATAGCATTAATATATGTATGTATACACTTGGAATTTCCATATGGAATCCATGGAGATAAAAGACGATGTACTAAGTGGAGTGCCACAAAGCACAAAAGCTCCAAACCACTGAAAACTACCCGTATATAGTGAAGTATTTGTCGATTTGGTGGTTGGTCCATGCTTTTCGTCCCAGAATTTCTAAACTTTCAACTATTTTCTGTGACGAGGACGATATTTATGAAATTATGCTGCTACAATGTGACAAATTTCCGCTTTCTAGCCGACGATGGGAACCATCCCCCTCCAGCAATTTTGAGCTATATAGAAGACAACAAAGGAGGTACACCCACGTTTCGGGGTTTCTCCAATGCTCCCTACTTCGGAGTATCTCTCGCTCTACCCTACCACACCGCATATTCCCTCAAGAGGAGCACTGTGGGTGCTTTTCAAAGCCCATGCAAAGAGAATCAAGAATGCAAGCTTAAATTGTGAATTTCCACCCTTGAGCCATGTAAACAATGTCTATGTAGAATATTATGCTTATATGTATATAATTTTGCCTCATGCAATGTATGCAATGCCGAAGAAATTATTTTCTAATAACTCATTCAGTTTTAGTCCATAACTCCATGCGGCAATGATGAAAAGCTCATTTTCTCTGCCTTTTCCCAACATATACATACATATTGTTGTGTGGTGTGAAAGTGGAGAGATAAACATGTCTTCTCATAACAATGTAAAAGTAAATTGGCAAAATTTCAGCTGGACATTTTGATCATGCCCACACGACTCGCCCCACCACCCCCACGGGAATGGGCACAAAATGCACAGAAGTATGGACTCTATGGAAGAGTGCTTTTTCTCGTTTTGAATGCACACTTGTGGGGGTGGATAAAAATGCCCGTTCTCCCTGAGGGAGAAAAAGAAATAAAAAAGAGACGACACACTGCTTGGGTAATCTGCTCTAAAAGAGCTTTTTGCATTTTTGCAAAAAGAAGTCCGATGCGCTTTTACTCTGTTGTGAAGGGGAAAAGCACATGAAAATATCATCCTCCTCCCCCACAACAATATATCCATACGGGGGGTAACACATTTTGAATACAAAATCAACACAATCACACCCAAAAGTATATTATTCAATATTTTTCACACAAAATCCACCCACAAATTTACTTGGAAATTTCACCCCCTTCCACCCCCTTTTGCACGTAGTTTGGCAGTGGAAGAGGTATTTTACAAGATCAATCCACCAACTTTTTTACCATCCTCCATCCCTTCCGGAGGGAACTTCTTCAGCGGAGAATTGCGAAGGAATAACCATGAAAATTGAATAGGTTTTTTGAATAACTCCCAAAGTTGCATTTTTTTTAAATAATTTTTTTGCAGTTTTTTTTCTTCGGGATATGCTTTTTCCCTTTTCCTTCTTGCAGCAAATTACTTTCAGATTCACTCTGACTGAAAGCTTTAATCGTCAGATTTTTTAGTTTCTAACTTATAGTACCCCGATAGCATTTAATACAAATAGTCGAAAAAATCTCGCAAAGGAAGAACGGAAAATATTTTATTGTAATTTTCACAAGTTTTCCTCAAAATTGAACGATGAATAAGTGCAATTTGTGCAGAAGGAGTGTAACGACGGTGCTTAAAAATCCAGGAGCTAGAGTTACGAGTCTAATAAACCATTTAATCAAATCATACAAGGTTTGTCATTTTTTTATCTTATTGAAAAACTTTTATTAAAAAATTATATTTCTTTTAGGGTGGAGAACTATGCTATAGATGCTATATCCGAGGACAGGTATTGCTCATTAAGTACTTGAGGGTAAAGAGAGAGAGTAAACAGAGAGAGCGTGTACAGGAAAATGGCCCTTCAAATGGGGCAAAAGATTCGCAAGAACAGCTTGGAGAGACCCTGACCGGTCAGGCTACGGGTTCTGAAGCATTGGAGGAGAAATTACCCAGCCCATGAGTTTTTCTATCCACTCGACTAAATTTTTGTTAAAAAATATTTGTATTTAATATAATAATTTTTTTAGTTTAATCAAATTTTTGATTTATTTTTAATAAAATAAGTTGAGAAAGAAAAAACTTTTTTAACATTCGTGACCTGAAAAAAGTCCAAAAAGTAATTTTGTCTTTTCTTTTTTTTTATAACGAATTCTCTTTGGTGTTACATCTTCTGCTACTTTTTCAACTATTGTTTCCTCTATAAAATCCTCCTCAACATTATATTTTTATGATTTTATGAAAGACCTATGTTCTTGCGTTCGAATATCCGATGATGGGGGATCTTAGACAACGGGCTCGTCCTGACTTAAGAAATTAATTTCCTCAGACGTAGCTTAAAAAATTTTGAGATTCTGTTGCATAAAGGACATTTTTTTAAACTAAACTTAAAGTCAAGAAGAGCTAAATTATCCCAAGAGAAATATGAGTTCCATGGAACTCATTTCCTGTATACATCATAGTTTGCGAATAAGTTTTGAAAAAAACAATAAGCAAAAAGAAATTAATTTAGAGATATTTTTCCGATACGCCTGTAATTTCTAAGGATCGTGAAGAATGGATACAGGTATTGAGGAGGTAAGAGTTGAAGTAAATATTATTTAGTAGATATTTAATTAGATACTTTTTTTTTTACAAAAATTTAAATTAAATTAAAGGTCAATTACTTCAAACTTTTTTCTTAATTTATTTTCAAGGACTTGAAGATGAGCGACAATGATGAAGAAGAGTTCCGGACAATATCACAAGAAATTCGTGCAATCATCGGCGGCTCACCAAGGGATAGAATTGGCGAAAATGCAGCCATTCCGGGTCAAAGTTCCACTGAGAGCGGAGAAAAAACTAAAAAATACGTGACGGTTGCAGGAAGCTCTAAACATCTAATAAAGAAGAAAGCTCGAGAGATGAAGAAGATACTCCTGCTTCTTACACTAAAGAAAGGCAAAGAGCACGAATTTCAGGCAATAAAAAAGAGAAGTTTAAGAGATAGTCCGGGCAATGAAACAAAACAATTTTGGAATCTACTAGAGAAGATGGTGGCAAGACCGAAAAGAAGAGTAGAAGAAAGTCAATCTGCAAAAGCATCATCAAAGAATGATAATTTTCCGCCCTTTGCGCCTCCATCAGATGAAGAATCTGACTTTCCGCCATTTGCGCCATCGCCAGAACCCAGAACTCCCCATCAATAACTTCCAACCATTGCACCCGTCTCTAAGTCAAAATTTCCCTTATCTGAATAATTCTTTTTTTTTTAAATTCTTGTAAAAATAAAATTGAAATCTTTAAGATTTTTTCTCTTCGTTTTTTTTTTTAACATTTTGAATCAATCAAAAATTGTTTTAAAAAAATCATTTATTTAAACATTTTCCCAAGATTTGGTAGTTTTGCAATGAAACCACTGTTTATGGCATTTTGAAAAAAAATCTTCCCAAGAAGGTGGTGTGGAAATTTTGCAAGAGGATCCCTAACTTTTTCACAACCCCCACCCCCGCGATGAGCACAATCTCACATCTCTTGTCCAATGTGTTATATTTTGGGATTAAATGGAATCCACCCCGAAGGCAAACCGCATCCAACTTTCGCGTTACATCCAATCGTGGTGGAATGGGGGCGAGCATTTCGTGGGGAGCCTCGAGGAAATCCTCTTCATTGTCATTGAGTATGCTACAAGACAACATCGGAATAGCAAAGTCCACCAAACTATGATGGTTCGCCCCTCATCCTATGAATTTACGTGGGAAAAGCTCCAGTTGGGGGTGGATTTTGGGTGAGACAAGTTGGTAAACTTTTTCCTACCACACCGCAGAGCTCCCCCCTTCAAAACACCACTTAATTGCTCCGTAAAAGCACACCTTTCCTATTTCACACGAATGAGCACCATTTGAAGGGAATTTCGGGGGTTTTCCGTTGTCACCTCAACACGACGCTATAGAAGAGAGTAAAATGAACTTTGTTGGCATGAGTTTGATTGATCAATTTTTGTGCGCAATCTTTCACCATTATGATCTTTTTTATGCTAAATTGTTTTGAAAAAAAAACCAACCCTTTCTTCTTCTATTGGAATCATATACTGTGCGGATTGAATTGTGAATTTTGCCTGCGTAATAGTTTGAATTTTCAGCACCCACAAAATGGGCATGATTTAGCTTTTGTGAATGCAACGTAGTACTTGTTTATTCATTTCACATTCAATCGGTCACGCTGGTGGGTGCTACGCTACGCGATGGTGTACGCCTAGAGTGCTGGTAATTGGGTATTTCACACCATGTACCAATGATATTCATTCTGTACATTGTGCCCTCCACCAACCCCATGTAGAAAGCTTAATTTTTCCTCAAGGGGACCATTGAAGAGAATTTCTGTGAAAATTTACCCAAAAATTACTTTTAAAATAAAAGAAAAAAAACACGCTTCAGTAGCTCCCGGTAGAAAGCTTAAAGCTCATGCGGAGCTTTTCAATTTCCCGTGAAAATTTCAATGAACATGAAATGCTTGTTGAAGCAACGACAACGTGGTGAAAGGTTAATAAAATCATGAAGCACGGAAAACCCACAAAAGTACCCCCAAACGGAAAAAAAAGAACGTCCCTGTGCGCGTATTCCCCTGAAAATCATCTCCCCATATAATGCGTGCGCGTGTTAAATCCTCCACCTACTTCATCCCCACAATACACCACGAAACTCCCTCCCCCCGCACACACACTCCATACAATATATCTCGGGAGCGCATATCGTGCAAATTGAGCTCGAATTGAAATTCACAATCGATAAACAGTCGTAAAATATGATTTTACGATTTCATATGTGCCCAATTTTCTAATTTAATACCACACCGCCGCTATATACATATACTTACCCAAGCTTCTTTGCCATTATAACCATCCAAGAATATTTCGACACGCGCACATTAAATGAAAAGATTTGGCTGCATTGTCGCCGATTGAATTTAATGTATTGTGGGGGTGGTTATGCATGACATCAGTGTGGGTAAAAAAACGATGGGAAATTGCACGAAGTTAGTAGTTGTACTAATGCACGATAGGAAGTAATTCATTGACCTGTTGCAGAACATTTCTTATATAGGGAGAATCTTGTAAACAAGAAGTTTTTTCTTTAGGGAAGAAAATTTTGTAAAATGAAACATTTGAAGAAATAAATCAAATTATTCTTTTTTTCCGCTATGAGGAAACGCTGAAAATATTTACGAGCTTCCAGGGGTTTGATCAATGATTTTACATAACATAATGTAAATTCCCACAATTACAGATTGATGCTCCAGCAGGAGTTCCACCGAATATCTTAAAATAATTTTAACTTCTTGAGCAAAGCAACGAGTTGTCCATCCACGCATCCCAGACAGGGAATAATTTCTTCGTGTTTATCTGCAATTTTCTCACAATGGACAAATATCCCTTTTCTCTCTGCCACACACTCGTGAGACTCCTCCACTCTCTTGTAATTTACTGAAATTGTTCCACATTATTCCGCTTCACAGTGTGGCTGTCCAAAATTAAAAGGCGAATGTTTGGGCGAAAAAAAAAGAGAATATACACAGCAGTGATGGGTGCAAGGATGAGGAGAAAAAAAGGTTTTCCACTACCAACAAAAAGAGTTTAACTTTTTAATTCATTCAATTTGTATGTGGAATGTGTAATTTTTCAGTGTTTTTCCTTCCAATCTGCTGCTTCTTCTTTATTTTTTTCATTTTCTCTTTTGCTTTTTCCATTCTCTCCACTATACCACACTGAAAACCACCCTTGAAATGTGATTCAAACCAACCAATGACTGTTAGGAGCAAAGATTTTAACCTAGATAGAATTTTAAATATTTTCCCTTAGTCCATAACTAACTCTATGTATGTATATATTTAGTGGTGAATTAAAATGCATCCCTTTATACAGAAAAAAATATCTCTCCTCTCATTCGGTATAAAAAAAACTAAAGGAGCGTATGTTGAAATTTATTCAAAGGCGTTGTTTAAAATGAGCAGCTTTTGACAATTTTTCCTTTATTCTAACGTTTGACGTTTCTTTTTCAACTTAAATAATAATTTTGAAAGATTAGACGTTTCCTTTTAAATGTTTGACGTGTTCCTTCAAAAATTTGACGTTTTCTATCCAAAGTCTGACATTTCTTTTTTAACGTTAGGAAATCTTTTTAACAATTCCATCCAATATTAGGCTTGAAAATAAATTCCTTTTACTTTGCTAACTGAATACAAAAAGTTTTGGTTAATTAATAAAATGCATTTCCGAGTGGTGATGCCTTCTTGCGCATTAAAATACTCAAATTTACTTCTCAATTTTCTCTCAAATTGCACTTTGTTAGTTGACATTTAAGTGAAGTTGTATTTAATTTCTTATGTAACTACTATATAACTTTTGCGAACAAATCTCTCAAGAATACTTTACCAAAAGCTCACAATGGTGTGAGAGACTTTTCTTTTTGTGGGGGCATTTTCCTTGAGAAGAATTAACTTTAAGTACTTTTCTTCTGTAAGAATTTTCTCATCTATGTGGGGGAGGGGGGGTGTTCTTGCCACCCCCATCCTTCCTCATGCCCAAATAACACCATCAAGTCAATGAAAATTACTCTCAAAATGCGTCAAAATGCATCACACAACTTTTCTTCCACAACACTTCTTTGCACAACCTTCTCCTGCTCTGCCTGCATATACCCCAACGAGGAATGGAAATGACTCTCAAGGAGACACTTAAGTTACTTGAAAAATATATCCCCCATAGAATTTTCTGTGTGTGTGAGAAATGCACCAATTATATCCCCTTTGAGTATTCAACTTGTCAAGTAGAGTAGAAGCCTTCAGAAGCATCCCCCAAAAACTCCTGAAAGCATCAACTGACGAGACTTTTTTTTTCTTATTTCTTTGTGTTTCATTTGGAAATTCTTCAAAGAAAAAAAATTAGTTTGATATGAAAGAATTTTATTTAAAATATGAATTAAACATTTAATAAATTGTGAATAAACTACAATAATTAGGAGAAAATTGAGTTTATTCTTCAATTGAAATGCTTATAAAGTTATGCTATGGTTGCCTTCATTGCAAGATACTAAATTTACTTAAGAACTTACTTCCTGCAAATATTACCAGAGAGAATTCTCTTTTGGGGAAGGCCAATGGAAAGAAAATCTTCGACATCTTTTAAAAATAAAATTGATTATTTTTATTGCTAATTACAGCCTGAAAATTTAAGCTTTAATAAAAAAGAATATTAAATGAAAGATTAAGAATTTAAAGGCATTTTAACGATTTATTTCAACTAATTTTTTACATAGAGAATAATTTTTAAAATTCAATTCATTTAAAAAAAATTGGGAAGAATCTTCGACAAGAGATAAATTCAATTGCTGAGCATCACTTTTTTAAAATCTGGCCGTTATCAATCAAATTAGATTACCAGGAAACACCCCCCTCAAGATTGATGAGGTATTTCCCGCAAGATTGTACATCGCAGCATGTTCGTGTACGGCTCAGGGGGAGGAAGGATTTCCAGATATCAACCCAACAAACATTTTATTTGGCTTAAAAGACTAAAAGTCCTAAAAAGGTGTTATAATGGTGTAACACAGAACTTTTTGTCTTATAAAGGGATTAAATAGGCTATATATTCTACTAGAATTTTGCTCTTATAAGCCATGATTGTAGTTCTCTATAGGACTTCGATATGAGTCATTTGTTCTCAGGAAAATAATTCCAATAGTCTCTTCTTATAAAAGCCTACAGCCCATCCATATAGGATCAATCATCTACAAGAAAATAAGTTTCATAATGGGGTATTATAAGTTAAAAATACTCAAAAGAAAGCTTATAGCACTCAATAAGAATTTTATAGAACTGCTTATAAGATTATTATGAAACCTCTTTCTCCCTTAATGAAAAATTATTATAAAAGTTTTATTTTTATTACTAAATATAAGTAAATTTATTGAGATCTAAAATGCGCAACAATTCATTACATAGTTGATTTTTTGAAGAAAAAAAAAGAAAGTATTTTTTCTCGTATCTAATTAGCATTGACATATCGCCTCTACCATGCAAAAGTATGGTAGCTCAGAAAGGCAATATTTCACATGAAAAAGTAAATTTATCACGTACGTACAATACTTTCTCAAGGGAGATGCGAAATTTTGTTAGAGCATTTTTGAGGAGCTAACTAGATCGTTATAAGAATTCAATTCTCAAAGGTTCTTAAGAGCTCTCATAATGTTCTACGAGTATAAAAGTGTACCAAATATGCCGTATACTTCGGTAGAAATAAATTCTGATGAGTTTTGTTAAATACGAAATTCACACATTTGCCTGGCAAGATATGTGTGTATTCTTAACTCTTTCAGATATGTTCCCGGGATGCAGAGGAAGTTATCCAAGACATATGTTCATCAATTATACATATAAATTAATCATATAATATAATGACAAAATAATTTGATATATAAATACAAAATACCAAAAAAAAATTCAAAATAATATAAAATTGAAAAAATAATTATTAAAATTATTTTTTTTTAATATTACAAATTTTTTCGTAAGTTCTATAATCTTCTTATAAGCAGTGCTATAAGTTTCTCATAGTATATTATAAGACGCACTAATAAGCAATCAAAATTTCTTATAATATTTTTCATAGACAGTTATAACACTGTTATAGGATAATCCTAGAGAACTCTTGTAGGCCCTTATTAGTGCGCCAGATTGGCTCATAAAGGTCTGAGAGACATATATGAGCTATCTACAAGCGTTCTCTAGGATATTCATGGTTTTATAAATTTTACTTGAAGTATTCAATAAGAATACTATAGAACTTATTTTGTTCGTTGGGAATTTTGATTTTTTTCTCTCTCATTCATCCCCTCAGCCATACACTCCCCTGCGCCCAATTTTGTGCCACCCACCCAATCGAGATTATGCACGAAATTGGGGGTGAAAACGAAGTGTTGTGGAGTCTCGGGGCGATCATTGTGCCGGCAATATCGAGATAAATAAGTAAAAAGTCAATTTCAATGTTTCTTATTTCTTTTTCTTGTCTTGTGGTGAAGCTGAAGAGGGAAGTGACGTAATAACATTTCCCACCCACACTCCTCCCCCTTTCGTCTGAATGTGTGTATTTTTCCCATTTTGGGCTAGAGAGAGAGAAAGGGAGAAAGGTGTGGAAATGGGGACACTATCGCAAAGTTTTTTTTTCTTATTCTTCTTCAACCCACCCCCATACGACGAACCCTCCAGGCGAATCGACAACTTTTATTATATAGTTCCCGCAAACACAGATTCAACCCCCTTCCAGATTTTTTTCCCTATGCCACCGGCACCCCATTTGTCGGGAGAGGTAACCTTTTTCACACCTCCCCGTGCGAGAACACTCGTGAGAATTAGATTTTCTCGTAATTCTCAGGAGAAGGACACACATAGAGCTTCAGGGGGACTCCCTCAATCCGACTCACGTTTTTTTTTCTTCCCTTTTATTATTGAATCTCACCACCTTTTATTGCATTCTCAACGTAAACCAGCGGAATTTCTTAGTGTAAGAAGGGGATGGAAAAAAGTTTGGATATGGGAACCTGGGGTAAAATGGTGAGTTTTTGGGAGATAATTTTTCCTGAGTTCCGTGGAAATATTTGAGATTTCCCATGACAAGGATCTTATAGGAAATTTTCCGGGCTACAACTTTGTCTCAGATGATTTTTCTCTATCTCAACGGGAAAATGCTTTTTCAGGCCATTTTCCAAACCCATCCATATTTGCTTGTTCCCAAAATCCTGGGGTAAAACGGTGAATTGCGTTTTTTGTTCGCTAATCTTAATTTAATGAAATTATTTTAGCAAGGCAGTATAATATCTATTGAGAAGATTGAGAATGAGAGATTTATGAAACAGATATTTTTTTTAATAAAAAAAATACAAAAAATAAAAAAAATGATGTTAAATTTAAGAAATTGTCTTTTTTTATTTTTTTAGTTTATAAAAATTGGTAATAGTGAGTGATTAAATATCCTATATTGTATACAATAGTTGTACTAATTAAGTAAATTTTTTTTTTAATTTCAAGTTATTTAAAAAAAACACCAAATTCACTATTTTACCCCAAGGGGTACTTTTTACTATAAGTGTTTTACGGGAAAAATCGGAAATTTTTTTCGGAAAATTCAGATTAGATTCGTGTTTAACAATAGTTACTCTGTCTAAAAATGCATTTGGATCAAAAATATTGCAGAGAATTTCGCCAAAACTGAATTTGTAGTTGAGTGGTCAGAGTAATTTTGAGGTTAGAAAAATTTGTTTTTTAAATAAAAGCCAAAATATTGGATCAATTATTATGAAACTTTCTAGGTTTAGGCAGGGGTAGGAAGTACAACTACTGACAAAATTAGACAGATTAGCTTCCACTGCTTCTTGAGATATTAATTTTTTTTTTCAAATTCACCATTTTACCCCAGTTACCTCTACATTTTTTTGTAGGAGTCCTGCTTGGGGCGCTTTGGGGCCAATGAGAGGTGAAGAATATTACAAAATAAATCTGCCGATATTCTTTTTACTCAAAGATTGGAATTCCGGATGCATTTTCCTCTCTGATAAAGTTCAATGTGGGCTGCAACTTTATGCAAAATATTTTCCTAATCTCTCCTTTTAACACGCATTTTTCTCTTTTTGTTTTTTTGTGGCTGCATGGGAAAAGCAGAAACTTATTGAGGATGTGTAGGAAGGAATTTCTCAATTGATTTTCTAACAACACATCGGTGTGGAGATTTGCAAATTCCATCAACGCCGAAATGTGAAAATTCCACAAATGCCTGATTGATTTGCTGAAATATCCGGCAGACCATGGGCAGTTTATTGCATCTCAAACTTGGTATGAGAATCATGTTGTTGCCTGCAATGTGGTTTTAACAGAGCAGCAGCAGCATATCGAGGGCTACATTGTAAAAACGGCTAAGTCGGTTCGGGTCCCATACAGGAGATTGAATTATTCAATCTTCGGACAAAGAATTTTCCAGGGAATTTATTGATTTCTAGCAAAAACAGAAGAAAAATCGGAAATGGGCTTATCCTGCTGAACATCTACTACTGCTTCTTGCTGGGATCCCATGCTTCGATTTTAGGTCGTGTAGTGGAGTACGGCATGTACTGCCCAGGAGTTCCGGACATATTTTCCGAATGATCAACCATCCACTTGTATTTTGGGCGGGATCCATCACGATCCGGTGGAAGATCCGTCTACAAAACAAAAAAAATACAATGAGATTGGGTAATATTTGTCAAGGAGCAGCTGGTGTAGGTACCTTGTAGTGCATCCAGCCATACCATTCAGCTGGGATTTGAGAACCATCGTAATCCAATCCATATGATGGAGAATACTCAACCCATCGATTGCGTCCGTAGAAAAAATATGGGTTCTCATAGTACTTATTGCCATACTTGTCTGTACCCACCAGACGACCTTCCTTCAAATCATCCATTCTACAAGAAAAAAAATAGCCCCGGGTCAGGAAGATTTTTTCTTTATTTTCTTTTGCGTATTCAAAACAATATAGATTGAGGTTAGGGTGTTACATAAGCAAATAATTTACTCACCTGTACATCTTGTAGATACTCGCACGGATGCCCCCATTCTGCTGGATGATCCTGAATATCTTGGACACTTTGTCCAGTCCAAAAAAGGACATTTCAATTGAGAATTTTCACGATTTTCTGACCAGAAAAAATTTATTTGTGTTGATTTCTAAAGTCCACTTTCTCAACACTAGCGTCACTCAGCGGTTGATACGCGAAACAATGGTCTTTTTGGCGCGAACGCGAAAAAACTAACATTTTAATCTTTTCTATCGAAAACGTAATTATTTAGGTTTCTGGAGCCCCAAGGGGCGCTCCGGAGAACACGTGAGAGTTTTTTGGGGAAATTGGGAATTGAAATAGCAGTTTTTTTTTTAGGAATAATGATTTTTTTTTTCCAAATTCGCTGGTTCAAATAGCAAATATCGTAACTTCCGTTACATACGATATTTGCTGTAGGAATAGATGATAAAAAGAGACCGCGTGCGCTTTGTTTTTGTTATTTTCTTCATGGAAGGAGCAAGAAAATCCCCCAATTTAATGTCCTCCGGTCCCCCTGGGCAATCCCCCGGAAGTACAAATAGGAAAAGAGGCGGATCAAGATTCAAGAAGGTTAGTTCTCGTTTTTCATCTTCACTGAAATTGGAGAAAAATTAATTCCTGTTTGCCGGTTTTAGTTCATCACAAATCCCGATCCGGTGGATGAGCTCGGAGTTGTGGGCAGTAGTAGAGCTCGAGATGACTACGTAGAGTACGAGACTGCATGGAATTACACTCCACGAGGGCGTGGAAGGAGTAGGCATGACGTGAGGAATCCCTGGAATCTACCCGAAACATCGAGACGCCCTTCGAGGGATCGAAGCAGGAGTTTAGAGAGGAGAAGACGGGAAAAAGAAGAGAGAAGATCAGGGAGAAGTATGAGCAGATCAGTGGGTAAGGATGACATCAGAGACTGTGGGAATGGTTATGAGAGAGACAAAATTCCCCCTGAAGATGATTGGGATAAATGTCCCGACGATGGCCTTGGCAATCTTCCATCTAACCACAATTTGAAGCCATTGAAGGTAATTCCTGAATTTCAATTGAGTGCACCACCCATTCGGGATGCACTCGTGGACTCATCTCAGGTGCATCACCCTAAAATTGAACCTCCTTGGAGGGAGGAGGAAGTATCTAATTCTGCGGACGAGTCGACACTCGTAATGGTGGTTACGGATGAAAGTAGCCCCAATAAGCAACTCAGCAATGAACATGTGAAGATTGTACGGAAGAAACTCACCCGGAAGCTCATGAAGGCAATTACAGATGGGACTGGGGTTCAATTTGAAGCTCATACCTACGATGGGAAGTACCTAAAGTTCACCTGCGCCAATCAGGAGACGTGCGATTGGCTTAAGAGTGCCGTTTTGAGTCTTTCCAAGCTCTGGGAAGGTGCCTCACTGGTTGCTATGATGGAAAAGGACCTCCCCACGTATGCACGGGTAACGGCATTCATTCCCGGAAAGGACATCACTCAGGAAACCTGCCAGACAGCTTTGGCGGCTCAAAATCCCCAACTTGGCATTGCAAAATGGATGATTTGGGAATTTGTTGAGGACAAGGAAGCCAAAGGATTTAATGCTGTCTTCGGTGTACCTGAGGAGTTTATTCCCAAGATTAAATCTGCCAAGGATAAAGCGTACTACATGTTCTCCAGAATTACCCTAAATCACGAACAGGACAAATAAGTTTTCCTTCTCAATTTTTCTTTTATTATTTTCTTTCTCAACCTATCTACAGGCCATTTTGCAATTTGTTTTTAAAGGAAAGAAAATAAATTTTCTTTTTAGAATTACATTGATAGAATTTATGTAAAAAATAAAAAGATTGTGAATAAAAGTTTTCTTTGAATTAATTTTCCCGCGCATTTTCTTGAACTTCAAAATCTAAGTGAGGTTATGTTAATTTTATTTGTAACTGAACGCGCAGCAAAAGTCTCTTCATCCGTGTTCTTCCTGGACTTCCTGGATTTTCTTCTCATACAAAACTTAATTTATAATTACAAAATGACTCTCCTTTCGGATGAGGAGGTGGCACGAGAGCTGGACAGAGCAATTAATGGGAATCAGGTGAGATATTTTCTTCAATTTTTTCCTCTGAAGACATTTAAAATTCATTTCTGGAAATTCTTTGTTTCAGTCTCCTCCTGACCATTTGAGGATTCCTGGCTATGAACCAGCCAACAATGTCCGTAGTTCCGCTCGTGCTGATCTCAATTCAACGGCGTGTATCGTTGACAGTGAGTGGGAATTGCTGGATCCCACTCCGGATGTTCAGGCACTCTTCCGGGCCTTCGATGAGCGCTTCTTTAAGAAGAACCTCCAGTGCGTCCAGCTGGAATGGAGCAAAAAGATGTACAATTGTGCGGGGATCTGCTACCTGCGCACCAATAGATTGGGAAAAGCATGCACAATTCGCCTGAGTGAGCCACTGCTGAAGCTACGATCACGGAAGGATCTCATTGAGACGCTCCTGCATGAAATGATTCACGCCTATTGCTTTGTTCAGGGCATCCGAGAGGGAAATGGTGGACATGGGCCCACATTCATCAGCATTATGAGGACAATAAATCAACGCGCTGGCACCAACATCACCGTCTACCACAGCTTCCACGATGAGGTGGAACTGTACAGGACACACGTGTGGCGATGCAATGGTATTTGTCAGCATCGAGGACCCTTCTATGGGTACGTAAAGCGTACAATGAATCGCGCTCCTGGCCCCTCGGATTACTGGTGGATTGCGCATCAGCAATCATGCGGGGGAACTTTTGAGAAGAAGAGTGCTCCAGAAAAGCCCCAACGAGCTACTGGGAAAAAGCCAATAAACACATTACCCAGCACAAGTCGAGATATTCGAACATACTTCACCCCATCGCCAAAGAAGAACCCCCCAAAGCAGCAGGAGACACCAGAGGAGGTAAAGAATAATGTCCGGGAGGTGTGGAATAAGAGATTTGCCTCAACAAGCCCCCAAACGAGTGTTCCGGCAACGAAGAAAGCAAAAACATCAGAGGAGCTTCCCAAAGATTCGTGGAAGCAAATTGATGATGAGATCTTCATTGAGGATCCCGAGATTCCCGTTATAACGCTCGATGATTCCCCGGTGGTGAAGCCTACGAGGAAATTACAAACTCCAGCGGAGCGTCAGTCTCAGATTAAGGAAGAAATCCTCGAGTCAATTCGCACCAATGGCGATGAGAATGATCCGAATGATGTCATTGAATTGATTGATGATGAATACAATGATGATGATAAATCTACGGTTGACATCCTTCTGGATCAATCTGTGATCGATGATCTCTTCGGGAAGGACACCCTCATGGAGGATTTTACACGGAAGACTGACACCGCCAGCGATAACATCACATGCCCCGTTTGTCAGCTCTACCTACCACGTGGTATGCTTACAGATCACATGGAAGGCTGCTTGGGGATTATGGAGCACATTGAGTACAATCCAAAGAAGATGCCACAAAAGAAGCACAGCAATTCCTCACCAGCTGCTGCCTCCAAATCACTCAGGAAGCCTCGAGGGCCTCGGAAAGATTCCTCATCAAAAGAGATTGTTTCCATCTCTTCATCTCCACCATCACCCGTTCCTGGCGGATCCAGAGTCCCTTGTCCAGTGTGCAGCAATCCCATAGCTGAAACTGATATTAATGATCACCTAGATCTCTGTCTAACACTCTCAAATCTCGATGATCTTCAGTGATCTTCAGTGATAAATTCCCTTTCAAATTAATTAATTTTTAAACTTTAACTTTGTTTTTTTTAGAGAGCCGCATTGTGCCATTATAGATTTAAAGGAGAGAGAATTAAAATTAAGTTTTTTCTGTAAAAAAAATCTATTCTTTTCATTAAATATCCCCGGAAATCCCTTTCCGGAAGAAAATACAAAAACAAAAATTATTAAGATGAAAAACAGGTTGCTTTGTTTTATTAGAAGATTTATCACAAAATCTTTCACTTTGACATTTTAAACCATTTGGGAACCGTGCTGGCTGTTGAACTGGATGATGAGGCAGTAGAAGATGATTTTTGGAAATTATCCGGAATTCGTGGCTTTTGCAATGAACTTCCCGAAGCTCCTGCCATTTCGGCATCCTCCTGCCCATCCTTCTTCCCCAAAACACTGCATGGAGAAAGACCACGTGATCTCATTGCCAGGAGAATTGCTGCATCCGGTGAGGTGAGATTCTGCAGAAGATCACCACGGAGAAAGCTCCCGGTGTCTGATTTAACATCCTGTTCCACACCAAAGTGAATAACAGCCTGAGGGACGCATTGAAGCTCAACAAGACGAGAATTTGGGGGTAAAATCTGCTTAGGAGGTGTTGTGACTGTGAGGGGGGAGAAAGACATTTAAAGTGAAGTAAAGGATATTCCAGAATCCCCCCCAACAAAGATCATCAACTTACAGAGATAAAAGGCAATTACGGGATTCTCCAAATGCTTCCTGACAACATTTCTCACGCCCTCTATGGTGTCAATGGGATTAAATGTTGCCTGGAGGACATGCCGATCGGGGAATTGAATCCTTATGATGGTCTTCTTGTACTGCAGCAACTTCAGGACCTTCCTATTGTTCTCCATTTCACGCAATTGAGCCGTCAGCAGGGGTGCATCATCGAGGGATTTAGCTTGATCCTTCAGATCTCGCAGCAAAAGACGCACATCATCAATTGTGAGGTCAAAAAAGGAATCCGGAAGATCTCTTTCCTGCATCCTCTGTGTGGAGTCCAGGGAAAAGATCACTGCATCGTGTTCTCCGATCTAGAACAAAAAAATTAAATAAAATTTCCCAGAAAAGCTAAAAATTCTCAGAGAATTTTCATTTCCAAATAATCTTACAATTCTTATCTCTTCCTCCAGTCTCTTCATCTCTTCAGCACTCAAAGCTTCGGATTTTTCAGGCTTTTCCGCTAATTTTGTGGATTTTTCTTCGAATTTGGATTTCTTCATTTCCGGACTATCTTTTCCCAAAATTCTCTCCTTGGGTAATTCTTCCTCATTTGCCACGCATTGTTCCTCATCAACTTCCATTGGCTGTTGCTCCACCACCTCCGTACTTTCTTCTTGAACCGCCAAAACCTTCTGGACATTTTCCCGAGGATTTTGTGATTTAGCAACTTCTACAGGAGCCACAGGGATGGGTTTTGGTGCAAGTACACTTGACACATTAGCCTGTACCCTGAGCTCTTCGGGATTCCGCCGCAGGAGCCGCAACATTGCCTTTCCACTCGTCAATCCCAGACTTTTAAGCGTTGTCGTTGCAAGTTCTTCCCCAAAAACCTCCTTTCGCATGTAGATAACCACCAAATTCTTCTCATTCCCCACCCCATCAGGACAGAGCTTCCCCAGAATACCCTCAATAGTAGTGGCAGGTGTAAAATCATCCGATAATCGCTCCCCAGACTCCATTTGCAGGACAATGTGAACTTCAGCTTCCTTCCTTGCTGTCTGTGTCTCCTCCATCTCAAGGAGGCAATTATTGGGTAGGCCTGAGAAACGAAACATCCCTGACAAGTCCACAGTTTTATTGTGATGCCTCAGGATGTGCTTGTTGGGTTCTAATTGGAATTTCCGGCAGACTTGTTCAAGAACCTGCAACAGTTGTGAAACTTTTTATTACTCACACGGGCTTCTCATAAGAAAAAAGTCTCGATTTCACCTCAAGAAGTGTCGTGTTGGGAGTCAATTTAATAATCTGCCTTCGCCCATTGGGCGTGAGAACTGTGACTGATTGATTGGACATTTTTACAATAATTAATTCACAAGATATTTGCAGAAAATTCTCCACACAGAATGATTTGTAAGTTTTTTATTGTTGTTGTTTATCACACGAATTTGACAGTTCATAACCTCAAATTTCGTCTATTCCGGAAATCCCGGAAGTTCTGCCTGCTGAAAAGAAAACAGTGATAAAAAGTTATGGCCAGCCTCCTGGATGATGGTGATGGGGAAATTCTGGAGGGATTCCTTTGTCCCATTTGCAAGGAGGACCTAAAAACCCCGGAAAGGCTGACAAATCACGTTGAGACGAAACATTCCGAGGAGCAGGACATTCTCAAATCTCTCAAGGAGATTTTTGGTTTTGCCCGGAAAAAAATTCTCAATCTCGATGAGTCACCTGATTTGCCAAAGACCCTGGAGAATAGCTTGAACATCAAACCGAGTATCTTCTCCATTGGACGAGTGCAGCAGCCCGTGGAGGAGATTATTCAGGAAGTTGGGGCAGACTGTGATCATATGGCGTACTTCAAGGCTGTACGGAATCCCCGCCTTGAGCGATACGCCACAGAGACGAACAAACTCATCATACGTCTGCATAAATTGCTGACAGATCGTCCACGGGATCCAATTCAGCGGAAAATGCATGAACAGGAGCGTGTTCCATGGCTCGACGGGAAGGCAGTTAAGTTGTGTCCCAGCTGCGCTAAGAGCTTCCACCTCACACGTCGCCAGCATCACTGCCGCCTCTGTGGCTCCATCATGTGTCACGACTGTTCGCGTTTCCTGGACATTGGGGCTGCTGAGTGCCTGCTCAATCCCTCTGGCGACACCACACCCACTGACATGGAAGCCCGTACGGGGAATCGAGATTTTGACATCAACACACTCCGTATTTGCGAGCACTGCTTGCACTTGCTGGAAAATCGCAAAGAAATGCAAGATCGCACCACATTCCGTCCACCAGTAACGCGTCTCTACGATCGTGCCCAGGAGCTTAAGCGCGAAATCACTCCAGACATTCCCATGTACCGGAAGATCGTCACAAGTCTCTACGAGGGAGATTCAATCTTCACATTGGCCGACGCAAGTGCCCTTCGGAGTAAAATTGGGCGTGTAGCTGAGCAAATAGATAATGTCAGCAAGGCAATTCTCTCCCTTCCAACACCCCAAGGAAGTCGTGCTGAGGCACTTAAGAAAGCCCTGCGCCTTGCATGTGTCACATACATCAAGGAGGAGATGCTGTCACTGCCACAATTGCCGCTTGAGGAGGAAATTGAGCGTTTGCAGCGGAAACGGCGTGAAGAGACGGAAATGCGCATTGAGCGTGAACGACGCCTAGCAGCTGAAGCTCTCGAGCGGTATGAACAAGTCAATTCCATGACCAATGATGTGGCACGAGAGACACAATGCTCAGCTACGGGATCTGCCGTGACGAGCTTGGACAACTGGAGTGGGTATCGTGCTGATACAAGTGGTGGGCCCATGGCGGATCCTCTTGTGGAACAAATCAACATCATCAAGGGGTACATCAAGCAAGCACGGCAGGCTCTGCGTTTTGAGGAAGTTGCCACGCTGGAGATGAATCTCCGGGAGCTTCAGCAGGAATTCTACAATCGCCAGCAAAATGTTTGATCCACCACAGAATGTTCCTCCAGCTCTTTTCACCTTTGAAGGCATTTTTTTTCCTACTTTAACTACATATCCCTTTATTTTTTTTTTTTTAAGGAATAAAGGGCACGTTAATTTATTTAAAAAAAATATTCAAAAGCATTAAAAATATATTACTTATTACAATTTTTAGCGCCAAAAATTATTTTCTTTATAATTATTTTGTGTTGAAAAATAAAATACAAAAATTTATTAAATTTCGAGTTTTTCTCTCTTGATTTTTTAGGCCTGCAGTGAAATAACGAAAATGAAAAAAATAAATAAATTAATAAAAAAAAAATCGTTAAAGTTCTAGCAAATTGAAGTTTGTACCCTTTTCCTTCCCGGAATGGTTTGATGTGCTTCCCGGAAAGTGCTATAAGTGGCTGGAAGTTGTGTAGTCATCCTGCCCATTGCACCAGAATGTTTCTAAAGGATCTTAGGAACATCCTTTTCAACACCCGGCTGATCCTTGATGTCATCTTTGGGTCAAAATTTAAGTTTATAAAAATACTTCATGCAATTGCAAAGAAGACTTCCTAAATGGATAGATTTTAACCCCTAAATGAAATCAATGATCAGCCGGGTGTTGAAAAGGATGTTCCTAAGATCCTTTAGAAACATTCTGGTGCAATGGGCAAGATGACTACACAATTTCCAGCCACTTATAGCACTTTCCGGGAAGCACATCAAACCATTCCGGGAACGAAAAAGTGTATAAATTTCAATTTGCTTAAAGTTCTTACCAAATTAATTTTTTGCATTCTTTAGACATCTGTTCCCATACAGCAGGAAAATCCAAAGCGAGACTTCCGCTTAGCCGGAATAGGTGTTGACTCATCAATTAATTTTGAATCACCCAAAGGTTCAACTGCCTCAACATCCACCAAACAGCCTTTTGGTGCATTTTCACGAACATTTTGACCAAATCCCGGCTTTGCTAGTACCTCATCATCCACAAAAACTTCCTCCCCGCGCAGCACAACACGATGCACCTTCCCGCGAATCTTCATCCCATGGAATGGTGTCCATTGAGATTTGCAGTATTTCGTGAATTTGGGAATTTCCCACGTTTCATCCATGTCCACCTCAACGTACGTATTTGGCTGATCGGGTAAGTTGAAGATCTTCTTCGGGTTGAGGTGGAAACGCTTCACAATATCCTCCAATGTGAGGCGTCCTTCGGAGACGGCATTCAGCAAAAGGGGGAGGATTGTCTCGAGAATGGGAAATCCGGGAAGACCATTCTCTGATCGTGTCTTCTCCTCATACGTATGCGGTGCATGATCCGTGGCAAAGATATCAATCACATCGAGATTATCCCAGAGAGCCCGCTGATCTTCCTTGCTACACAACACAGGACGTACTTCGGATAATTTCTCACCAATTCGCGGAATATCTTCGCGCGAAAGGAATAAATGGTGCGGACACACCTCACACGTGACCTTTAAACCCTTCTCCTTGGCAACACGTATCAAGTGAATCTCCTCCTTACGCGCCACGTGACATATATGTATGGGACGATCAACAATACTTGAGAGAAAGATCATCGTTCCAACGGCCATTATTCCTCCGTGAATCACCAAAGGAGCATTCTTAGGCCACTTCTTTGCATATTCATGCCATTCAATCATGTCCTTTAGCATTAAATTCGTGGACGTTTCATTGAGGTACATCTTCAAAGCAGCCGCCTTGAGGAAATTAATTAAAATGTGATAAAAAAAAAGTTAAGATCATGAAAAAGAAACTTCAAGTTTGTAAACTCATTGAATAAACTTTTCTTCCCGGAAAGTGCCATAAGTGACTGGAAGTTGTGCAGTCACCTTTCTCATTGCATCAGGAAGTTTCTTAGGGATCTTAGGAACGTCGTTTTCAACTCCCGGCTGATCATTGATTTCATTTAGGGGTCAAAATCTGTTCATTTAGGAAATCCTCTTTGCAATTGCGTTGTTAAAATTTAAATTTTAAGTTAAAGGTAGCAACTTCAGAGTGGTAAAGAAAGAAGAAGGAAGAAGAAGATTAGTCACGTTTCAGCAAGTAGAGAAGATTTTTCATTTCAACATTTTATTAGTTTGGGACGTAAATATTGAAGTCAGAAATAAGAAGATTTAGAAAAGAAATAAGTAAAATTTATATTCCATGACAAATAAGCGGTAAAAATAACCAAATTTTAAAACGCTGGCGAAAGACAGAATAATAATTTTTTCTATGGTTTTTATAAACTAAAATAGAGGAATTATGATTATTACAGAAGTAGAGGCGATAAGAAAGGATTGAGGGCTCAAGTTTAATCTAGGAGGGAAAGAATTCCCCTAGTGAATAAATTATATGTCCTAGTTTGAATATGTTTCAAATGTCCTTTTTAGGTCCAAAATTATAAGGCTTGAAGCGTCCTTTGAAAAAGCCCGATTGGCACTGTATTTGAATTATATTAAAATAAATCTTGTTCGATTCAGAACATGTGTAAACTCAAATTTAGACCTAAAGATGAAATCAAGGATCAGCCGGATGTTGAAAAGGACGTTCCTAACATTCCTTAGAAACTGCCTAAAGCAATAGACTACACAATTTCCAGACACTTATGGCACTTTCCGGGAAGCAGATCAAACCATTCCGGGAAGAAAATCTGAAGTTGCTCATGAAGATTCTTGATCAAAAAAAAAAATTAAACCCTTTACTCACTTCTGAACTAAATTCACTGATTGTATCAAAATTATTTAGTGAGGCTCCCACGAAGATCGCATAGTCGCACCTTGCATTGGCTTTTGCCAAATCTTTTACCATCTCAAAGCTTTTCTTATCAGTCACACAGGGATTTGTATTTGGCATGGCGAGGATCATTGTTATACCTCCGGCAAGAGCAGCAGCTGTGCACGTCCTGTAGTCCTCCTTATTTGTATTTCCCGGCTCACGCACGTGCGTGTGCACATCAATGAAACCAGGCAGCTGACGGAGCTTATTGAGACAATCTGTATGATGCCTGAGTAGTGGAGCCTGCCCACCACACTGTCTTAATGCCTCAATGAACATTTTGGCACATTTTACATCCGTTATTAGAGGAACTGAATGATCAACAGCTAAACGACGTGTTCTGTAGCCGTGTGTTATGAATGAGGACACACGACGTGCTCCACCACCACTCATTGGAATATTTATAACCAAATCAAAATTCTCACTTGATAAGAAGTCTGATAATTCCTTAATTTCATCCACATCAGACTTTTGCTCACTGCATGAAGCCACTGAATCAAATTCCCATCGAACGGGATTGATCTGAATTCAACAAAAAAAAAATCTCTTTAAAGCTCTGCAAAAGATCCCACCACTTACTTTTAGAAAGATCTTACCTTAATACCCTGCTGTGAATAGAAATCTGCAGAATCCATTGAGGCATACAACTTATAGCCCATTTCTTGGAGCGTCTTAACCGATGGGAGTAACTCCATTTTGTGCTAAAGAAAGATTTTTCTTTTAATTAAAAAGGGACATTAACATTGAAAATTTCTACCAACCCTGTGTCTTCCAATGCTCAAGAGAATGGCTTTCTTGGGGATTTTAAAGCCAGTTGAGAGCATCCCTTTTAGGTAGGCCTCATAACGATTATCCCCAAAGCATGCCACCTCCCCGGTTGACGCCATCTCAACACCAAGCATCACATCAGCCCCCGCAAGACGAGAAAAACTAAATTGCGGAACTTTCACGCCGATTTTCACGGATCCTCTAACAACGTCAACCGGACTTACAAGTTTATTCATGATCACCTTTGTTGCCGTTTCAATGAAATTATGCCCGAGTGTCTTTGAGACAAATGGGAATGATCGTGAAACACGAACATTGCATTCAATCACCTTCAGTTCATTATTCTTTGCAATCAGCTGCATATTCATCGGCCCAGACACATCCAGAAGTTTTGCAATGTCATTCGCAATCTCCCGGATTTTTGCGAGAGTTTCATCATTAATATCCTGCGGCGGTGTCACGAGGGTGGCATCCCCCGAATGAACGCCCGCATTCTCAACGTGCTCCGAAATGGCTAAACAGAGAATCCCCCCATCACGTGCCACTGCATCCACATCAATCTCCTTGGCCTCCATGATGAACTTGGAGATCACAACGGGATGATCTTTGTTAACCTCCGATGCAGCACTGAGGTACGCCTCGAGATCTTTGTCCGAATGAGCAACATTCATTGCAGCTCCCGAAAGGACATAAGACGGTCTCACCAAGCAAGGATATCCAACTTCTTTGCAAAACTCCAAAGCTTCATCGAAATTTGTCAACTCCTTCCAACGTGGCTGAAGGATTCCCTTCGTATCCAACGCCCGGGAGAATTTAAAACGATTCTCTGCTTTATCAATTTTCTCTGGACAAGTTCCAAGGATTCTTGCATGAGCTAAAAACAAATTCATGGCGATATTATTAGGCTGTTGCCCACCCATGCAAAGAATTATCCCATAAGGTTGTTCCATCTCATAGATATTCATGACAACTTCAAAGGTGATCTCCTCAAAGTAGAGTCGATCACACATATCGTAGTCCGTGCTCACAGTTTCGGGATTATAGTTTATCATGATTGTCTTCACATTCATCTTTCGCAACTCCATCAGGCAGTTCACAGCGCACCAATCAAACTCCACAGAGCTCCCAATTCGATAAACTCCCGATCCCACGACAATTGTGTATCCTCCAGGGAATTCCAGATCAGCTTCCATGCCGTGGTACGTCAAGTAGAGATAATTGGTGGCTGCTGGCCACTCTCCAGCCACCGTGTCGATTTGTTTGCAAAATGGCACAATGTTCTTCTCACTCCGCAACTTCCGGACAGCCAGCTCCGTACTCTTGATCGCCTTGGCTATTTGCTTATCGGAGAATCCCATCTTCTTTCCCTTCATCAACATCTCCCCGTTGAGACTTGAGCTCGACTGCCGCTCCAGGAAGGTTGTGTAGTCAATGATTCGCTTCATTTTCTCCAGGAAAAATCGATCAATCTTCGTCAATTCGTACAGCTTGTCCACGGAGTAACCTGCCTTGATGGCCGCTGCCAAATGGAACATCCTCTTATCCGTGGGCTCCATTAGTTCAGCATCATTTACGGGCTTCAAATACGGATCAAAGCCCGGCACTGAATCATCCACCATTCTCAGGGCTTTCTGGAAGGCCTCCTCGAAGTTCCGCCCAATTGACATCACCTCACCCACGCTCTTCATGCTGCTGCCAATCTTCCGCGTGACCCGGGCGAATTTCGATAAATCCCAACGTGGTGCCTTCACGACCAAATAATCGAGACTCGGCTCAAAACAGGCCGTTGTGACGCCCGTCACGGAATTCCGTAGCTCATGCAGAGACTTCCCGAGAGCTAATTTAGCTGCAACATAGGCCAGTGGGTACCCCGTGGCTTTGCTGGCAAGAGCTGAACTCCTGGACAGACGTGCATTCACCTCAATGATGAAATACTCTTCGCTGTTGGGATTCAGAGCGTACTGAATGTTGCATTCACCAACAACGCCCAGATGCCGAATGGCCTTCAGAGCGCAAGTTCGCAGCATATTCCATTCGCGATTGTTGAGCGTCTGACACGGTGCGACGACAATACTCTCGCCCGTGTGAATCCCCAGAGGATCCACATTCTCCATATTGCACACCGTTATGCAATTATCAAAGGCATCGCGAACAACCTCATACTCCACCTCCTTCCACCCACGCAGGGACTTGTCAATGATTAGCTGACTGGAGTGAGCCAATGCCTGATTAGCCAAATTCCGGAGTTCTGCTTCATTGTTGGCGAAACCCGAACCTAAACCGCCGAGAGAAAATGCAGCACGAATCATCACAGGATAGCCCAATCTCTTGGCCGATCGGAGGCATTCCTCGACGTTGTGAGCAATCTCCGATGGGGCAACTTTCTCCCCAATCATCTCCATGTGCTGAGCAAAGATTTCTCGATCTTCAGTCATGATAATCGACTGAATGGGCGTCCCGAGAATCTTCACATTGTACTTCCGGAAGATGCCCAATTTATCCAATTCAACGCCACAATTGAGCCCAGTCTGGCCACCGAAGCTCAAGAGGACTCCCGAAGGTCTCTCCGCCTTGATAACTTGCTCAACGTATTCCGGCGTAATGGGCAGGAAGTAGACTTTATCCGCCATCCCCTTGGACGTCTGCACCGTTGCAATATTGGGGTTGATCAGGATTGTTTGAATTTTCTCCTCTCGAAGAGCTTTTATTGCCTGTGAGCCGGAGTAATCAAATTCTCCCGCCTGGCCAATTGAGAGTCCTCCTGATCCCAAAATGAGGACCTTTGTGGGTCTTTCGATTGCATCTGGCATTGGGGAAGACAATGATGCGATCAATTCATCCTTGGCGCATCCTACTTTGCCCTGAATTCCCTCCTGAACGAGCCGGAGGAAGACATCAAAGAGAATTTCCAAATCTTCAGGGCCACCGAAGTGTTCGGGATGGAATTGAGTGCTGAAATAAGGCAGAGTCTTGTGCACAATGCCCTCATTGGATTGATCATTGACATTCGTGAAGAGAACTTCCCAATCCGCCGGAAGGGTGTCCACATCGACGGCATATCCATGATTCTGGGATGTCATGAAGCACTTGCCGGTGTCGTGGTGCAAACACGGAAGATTCACGCCACGATTCCCGTACTTCATCTTCTTCGTTTTGCACCCAATGGCCAAGCTGAGTAGCTGATGCCCCAGGCAGATGCCAAAGATTGGCTTAACTCTCTCCGAATTGTTGAGGAACTTGCGAATGTTCTCAATGGTCTCCTTGCACATTGACGGATCTCCTGGCCCATTGCTGAGGAATAATCCGTCAAAATTCTTCCCATCGATGGGATGATTCCACGGGACGACATCAACTCTTGCTCCACGTTTAGCCAAGCACCGGATCTGGTTGAATTTCAATCCACAATCAATGGCACAAATGCGAATCTTCCCGTCAGGATTGAATGTCTTCGGCGCCTTCAGGGAAACTTTATCCACCAAATTTGTTGCATTTGGGTCAGAGAATGATGCCTTTGGGGAACTTTCATCGGCCTTCCCTTGTACAATACGCCCTGAATTTCACAAGAAGACTCATATTAATTAAGAGTCCTTCCGGGAAGAATGACAAAAGTACTCACCAAGCAACACTCCGGATTCCCGAATCTTCTTGGTCAGCAATCTCGTATCAACGCCACTAATTCCGGGAATCTTCTTGTCCTGCATCCACTCATCCAGAGTCTTTGATTTGAGCCAGTGCGATGGGGCTCGACAGTACTCACCCACCACAATCGCAGCACAGTTGAAAATGGACTCAAAGAACTCCAGGAGGCCCCACTGGTCAGTCTTATTGTCACACGGAATGCCGTAGTTCCCAATGAGGGGGTACGTGAAGACGAGGATCTGTCCCTCAAAGGAGGGATCAGACATCTGTTCCGTATAGCCCACCATGGAAGTCGTGAAGACCACCTCTCCGTCCACATCGCCGAGAAAGCCAAAGCTCTCCCCGTGCAGGATAGTCCCGTCATTAAGCACCAAATTACACACACCCATGGTATCCTCAAAGTCTTTTCCACAAGACATTTTAGGTAAAATAATTCACAAAGAAAAAGATTTTTCTGCTTCCACTTTTCACTAAAAAAATTGTTTCCACGCACAAATTCAAATCGCATACCGAGATCTGTGGGCAGATCCTGTACAGGATTTTCCCAGGAATATTTTCTTGAGTTTTTTCTTCAATTTTAAAAGGAAGAATTATAAAATAGGCTTTAAATTAAGTAAAAAAAAATCATTTTTCTTTAACATTTCAAGCTCAGAAATTCCAGATTTAAACCCTTAATGTCTGCAAAGTCATTTAATCTCCACTCAAAGAGATGAAAGAGCTCTCTTTATTAAATTAGGATCAATAATTATCTGTGAATCCCCGATGAGTCACATAAAGATAAATCGATAAAAACAAGTATCACTTAACATACAAAATTAATGCAAAACTCACCATTTTCCTCAAGAGAGTCGTTTGAAGTGGTCACAAGTTGATTAAAAAAAAAATAATAATAATCTGTAAATTCTTTCTAAAAGGTTATTGGAAATATATATATTTTTATAATTTTTATATAAAATTTGTAAAAAAAATTACGGGAATTTTTTAAAGAGAATTTTGATTTTTTGAATATGGAATGTAAGAGTTGTTTGAGGAATTTTCTTCTTCGGGGGTAAGAGTGGAGCATTCAGCGTCCAAGGACCATCTGAAGGAGAGCCATGCGTACATAGAGCCCATTCTCTGCTTGACGGAAGTATGCAGCTCGTGGATCATTGTCAAACTCCTGACTAATCTCAAAAATCCTCGGCAGTGGATGCATCACAATCATTCTCCTTTTAGCCGCTGTCATCACTTGTGGGGTGACAATAAAATGCCCACAAGCCTGAAGAGAAAAAGAGAGTGGGGAAGAATCTTAATATATTTTCCCACTCACAGAGAAAATAAAATAAATCTTACCTTATTGTATTCATCTTCAGATGAAAATCTCTCTTTCTGAATTCGCGTCATGTACAAAACATCCGTTTCCGGGAGAACCTCCTCGAGGGAATTGTAGGTCTTTTGGGTAATTCCCTTTGAAGCCACATACTGTGTCACCTTCTCCGGCATGGCGAGACTCGGTGGACTCACGTAGCGCAATTGAACGTTGTAGAGTGTCAAGAGGCGCGCCAGGGAATGAACAGTTCGACCATTCTTCAAATCACCCACCATGGTGATAGTTAACCCATTAACAGTGCCAATTTCTTCGCGTATTGTAAAGATATCGAGAAGTGCCTGCGATGGATGCTCCCCAACACCATCACCGGCATTTATAATTGGCTTACGGCACACACGACCAGCTCTAGCCGCAGCTCCGGGTTCAGGATGCCTCAAGACAATCACATCACTATACCCGGACATAGTGGTGATACTATCTTCGAGACTCTCCCCCTTGGCCACTGATGACGATGTCTCATCAATGTACACCACATGCCCACCTAAACGTAGCATAGCTGTTGCAAAGCTCGATTGAGTTCTTGTGCTCACCTGAATGATTACAAAGAGAAAATAAAATCTTTACTCTTCAGCAATTTGAATTTTGTGCTTCCCGGAAAGTGCCATAAGTGCCTGAAACTTGAACAGTTACCCTTCTCATTGCATCAGGAAGTTTCTTAGGGATCTTAGGAACGTCGTTTTCAACACCCGGCTGGTCCTTGATGTCCTTTTTGCAATTGCGTGAAGCATTTTTATAAACACAAATTTTGACTCAAAGATGAAATCAAGAACCAACCGGGTGTTGAAAAGGACGTTCCTAACATTCCTTAGAAACTACCTGAATCAATGGGCAGGATGACTACACAATTTCCAGACACTTATGGCACTTTCCGGGAAGCTCATCAAACCGCTCCGGGAAGAAAAGTTTATTCAAAAAAATGTATAAACTTCAAGTTGTTTCACTCTTCCCGTTTTTTTTTTTCAAAGAATTTCTTTATTTTTTTTACCTCATAGAAAATGCTCGCCATGATTTTTCCTCGTAGAACATCATCAGTATGACGTTCCTTGTTGACTTTTGCCTTGAGAGTTTGGGCAAGATTGAAGATATCATTGAGTTGCTCCTTGGAGAACATACTAACGGACAAGATGTGCTTTCCAGCAAAACTCTGTCCATGCCCCCCATGGCCACTTGTTGAATCCAAGCGATGTCTCTGCATTGGTGACACCGAACGGTGATCATGTCGTGGTTCAGCCAATAATTTGGAGAAAATATCATTAATTTGAACATCACTTGTGTCCGAGACATCCGTCTGGCATCTATAGGGTAGTTGTACGTCGAGATTTGGACGACGTGGCCACGTACGGACATTCTCTCCGAATCCCGGAAGTGCCAAAACTTCACCATCAACATACGCAACCTCCCCGCGCAGCACAACACGATGCACCTTCCCGCGAATCTTCATCCCATGAAACGGTGTCCATTGAGATTTGCAGTATTTCGTGAATTTGGGAATTTCCCACGTTTCATCCATGTCCACCTCAACGTACGTATTTGGCTGATCGGGTAAGTTGAAGATTTTCTTCGGATTGAGGTGGAAACGCTTCACAATATCCTCCAATGTGAGGCGCCCTTCGGAGACGGCATTCAGCAAAAGGGGAAGGATTGTCTCGAGAATGGGAAACCCGGGAAGACCATTCTCTGATCGTGTCTTTTCATCATACGTATGCGGTGCATGATCCGTGGCAAAGATATCAATCACATCGAGATTATCCCAGAGAGCACGCTGATCTTCCTTGCTACACAACACAGGACGTACTTCGGATAATTTCTCACCAATTCGCGGAATATCTTCGCGTGAAAGGAATAAATGGTGCGGACACACCTCACACGTGACCTTTAAACCCTTCTCCTTGGCCACACGTATCAAGTGAATCTCCTCCTTACGCGCCACGTGACAAATATGTATGGGACGATCAACAATACTTGAGAGAAAGATCATCGTTCCAACTGCTGCCTTTTCAGCATGTATCGCCAATGGGACACCTTTTGGCCACATTGAAAGATGTTTATGCCATACCGTTATATCATTTAGCATTAATGTGGAATATGTCTGATTCAGATACATCTTCAAAGCAGCCGCCTGACAATTAAAAAATTCATTTTTTTTTTCTTTATGTCTATGCAAATATCACTTAAGAGCATGCTTGTTGCTCCAATATAAAAGACACTCTCTCTCTGTTGTAAAATAATAAAGGATTGGGGTTTTTCTTTTTACTCAAGGTATGACACACTTTCATTTCCTCTTAAATCTCGCAACAGACTTTAAGGAAATTTCGAGACATTGAGTGAAATTCATTGTCAGACAGTTTTAAGATTCCTTAAAAAAATACTCAAGTTCTATTGAAATATCTTAAGATTTCTTAAGTTGGGTTAAATCGGGCTAAATGTACATTTTTCGATTCCTGAAAACGGTTATCTTCAAAAAAGATTAAGTTAGCCAGATTTAGTCTGACTTAAGAAACCTTAAGAATTGTTTAAAAAACTTTAGAAATCATCCGTTTTTTTTAAAAGAAATTTGAGACATTCTTTAGGATTAACTAATTATAAGAAAACTGAAATATGTCTTAAGTTTTCTTAAAAGATAGGTACATAAGATTACTTTATTAGTTTTCTAAGCGAAAGTTATGGGTTCTTAAGATTTAAAAAAATTTAAAGATTTCTTTAAATTTCTTTTAGAAAAACTTAATTTTTCTTCAATTTTCTTAAGAGAAACTTGTTTCTTAAGTCAGACTAAATGTATATTTTTCGAAAGATTTTTACAGATTTCGAAGCCCAAAGTCAATCAGGAAAAATCTTAGAAAGACCTAAGAAATATTAATTTTCGCTTAAGAAAACTTAAGAAATCTAAAGGAAAATTTTAAAAATTTTAAGAAATCTTTAATTTTGCTTAAGAAAAATTAAAAAAGTTCTTAAGGGAACTTTCAAAGAAATCTTAAGAAAACTTAAGGGATTTTAAAACTGTCTGACTAGTGAATTTCACATATTGTTTTACTTTTTAATCAATATGAGGAAAATGTTTTTTTTGTTTTTCTTAATTTTTTGAAGGAACTTTCAGAAAAGTTTAAAGAGAAAAAAAAAGAATAACAAAATGCAGACTTACCTCAGCAGCACATTCATAGATTGAATTGTAGTTGTCTGAAGATGCTCCAACATAAATTGCATAGTCGCACCTTGCATTGGCTTTTGCCAATTCTTTTACCATCTCAAAAGTTTTCTTATCAGTCACACAGGGATTTGTATTTGGCATGGCGAGAATCATTGTTATACCTCCGGCAAGAGCAGCAGCTGTGCACGTCTTGTAGTCCTCCTTATTTGTATTACCCGGCTCACGCACGTGCGTGTGCACATCAATGAAACCAGGTAACTTCACCAGATTCAGTGACATCATACAATCTGTGTGTGTCTTCAAGCGTGGTGCTCCACCAACTTGACGCATTGCTTCAACGAGCATTTTTGTGCACTTAACATCAGTCACGAGGGGAATTGAGTGATCAACAGCCAAACGACGTGTTCTGTATCCGTGTGTTATGAATGAGGACACACGACGTGCTCCACCACCACTCATTGGAATATTTATAACCAAATCAAAATTCTCACTTGATAAGAATGCTGAGAGTTCCTTCAATTCACCCACATCGGATTTTTGCTCTTCAGATGCAACCGAATCAAAAGTCCACTGAACGGGTTCAATCTATAAATTTAAATTATTATACTTTAAATGAAATTATCTGCATATATTTTTTTTAGACAATTTCAAGCATAATTCTGTAATCTTTGTACATAAAGAAAACTATATATTCAAAAGAATGAACATTTTATGAATGGATTTTCACACGTAGCTAAGAGCAAGAAGTATGTACGTGTACGTATCATACTAGACTTAGATCAACACTCATCAAGTGTTGCATGGAGTATATGATAAGAATTTCAAGCACTTATCTATTTTTAGATTAAATTTCTCTAATGGTTTTCTATCAAATAAGAACTCATATAGAATTGACTTATAGATAGAATCATAACTTTCCTTTCTTCTTTTATTTTCTTTTATGAAAATCCTTAAAATAATTTGAATCTTTACAATTTTAACAAGAGCTTTTAAACTCTGATAAAATTAAAATATATTTTCGATTTTACAGAGAACTTTATCCTTGCTTTATTTTGTTCTTTTTGTCTTTCAATGGCTCTTGGATAAATCTTGCTTTCAATTACTAAATTAATTGTTTTTTATTCTCAATATAAAGTTAATGGAAATTGATGAACAATTCATAAATCCCCAATTAATCAATCAATCAAGAAGCAATAAGATCTTTATCAACATTTTAATCTTGTGATGATTGTCGATTAAACAAAAAAAAAAGAGAAAGAAAGAAAGTATTTACCTACATATTGGTATGTGAGAACAGTTGGGGGAGTGTAAAAGAAATTTTATTGAATATTCCGTCAATTTTTTTTAACCTGTAATTGTCCTCACGATAAGACAATTGGTCAATAAAGTTTATGAAAGAGATAACAACTTGGCAGTTTTTTTTCTTCTTTTTTTATCGTAATCGAACCCCATGGAAAATGTTGATAAACGTGTCAGTTTGTCTTCAACACTTCAACTAGTATCGTGTGAATTTTCAAAGGCTCAACAACCATTTCTTTCCATTTATATTTTAATAAAGAAAATCTCCTGCTCCTTCATTTTTTTCTTCTTTCCCAAAGAAATAATCAACAAAATAAAATATCAAAAAATGTTCTTATATTAATTAAACAACAAATAAGTTTGATAAGATGTGAATGAAAATGTGTTTAAAAAAAATGTGAAGAAAGTTCCTTTTTTGTCGTGAATTTCCCAACCCCCAAAAGTTGGATAAAAGGGGAGAAAAAAGTTCTTTTTTCTTGTGTGTGTGGGGGCAAAGAAAATCTTTTAAAAAGAAAATGGGAAAAGCCAGTTCAAAAGCACAACTACCAAATAATCCAGTTGATCAGCAAATTTTCAAGCAAAATCGCCTCCGGAAGCGACTACGTGACGAAGAGAAGCAAAAAGTGAAGGCAGAAAAGAAGAGACGAAAAGAATTGAAGAAAAATGAAAAGAAGAAGAAAAAGAAAAAGAAAGAACACACGGATAAATTAAAGGATCTACAAACACCTCATCCTCCGGCCATTCTACCAGGAAAGAAATTTATTGCAACACCCCCAAATGGAGAAAATCAAGAGAAGGATCATGTCAAGGAGATGCAGAAACAATTGAACCTTCACAGTGAAACCTTCGTGTTGAATCAAATTCTTTTTTCAATTCAATTTCTGGGAAATTTTGAAAGGTTAGTCAGTTTTTTTTCTTTCTCTTTTGCTTCGACAATTTCTAATTTTTCCTCCCACTAAAAATCCATTTCTCGGAAATTCATTATCAATTTGTGATTAATAACTTCAATTGCTTTAAGCTTTGTAAGTATATATGAAAATATCACAGAAAGAAGTCATAAATCTTCAATAAATCAATGAAGGTCGAAAGATTAGGATTTTATATAGAACGATAATACCAATATCAAATAAATCTAATATTTTATAGGAAATTTCAATAAGAAAGACAAGAAATTAAGTAGATTTTAATGAAGTTAATCACTTCAGTTATTTTTTTTTTGTCAATTACTGACTTCCTCTTGCGCAAAAAAATTATCAGCAACAATGATCAGTCAATGCGCCGCCTTTTGCCGAAAGAAGCTAAAAGAATTTTTTTACACCATGTAAGTTGTCTCGAAAGTTCTGATAAAGTCTTTCTATATCTTTTTGAACAAATAGTATTACGTTTTTTTGTTGTTAGTTATTTAGTATTAGTCATTGTATGTCATTGCAGTCATTAATTGAAGTTAACAATGAGGCTGAAATGACTAAATTATTTTTTAAAACAGATTTATTTTTTGTTTTAATAAAATACGTAATTTTTATTAAATTAATTAATTTAAGAATCTTTATACAAAAATTATTCAATCCGTATTAATAAAAAAAAAGTATTAAATAACAGAATATAAAATAGGGGATAAAAAAATGTCAACCGGCAGGATTCGAACCCATTTCAGTATAAATGTTAGACATGCTGTTAGAAACTCTCGACTATTATGTACCAGAAATTCTATTAAAGGAAAAAGTCTAAATCTTTGATAAATTTCCCATTCATCAAAAAACCGAATTAAACTTCATAAAATAGATCATTGTCAAGACTTTTGTAACGACCTAAATTACATTAGACAATCTTCACGTTACGCTCCTCTACCAGGAGTTCCTTCATCGAGCTCCTTACACAATTTCAAGTACAAAAGTACAACGTCGTCAACATACAAATATACTTTATACTTTCCCAAAATGTACCCAAATAGCGCAAATATTTCGCACTGATACCTACCTAACACATAAGTAGTATAGGTTTGTTATCAATTCCTCCTTCTCTTATATTAGACAACACTAATTTGTGTCTCTGTATTTTATGGAATCGTATTTGAAAAGAAGAAAAAAAATGTGTTCAGACAAAAAAATATTGTCGTGGATCAGTAAGATTGGCATGATAAATGTTTCATAAACACTTAATTGCAAATTTATTTTCAATTACTTATGTCCGCGTACCGAACAGTTGACCACGTAAAGGATAAGATAGCTATTTTGCTCATTCTTCTTTTTTTTTCTTCTTCTTCGATTGTTGGCTTGAGGATTCCATTGTATTATATTTTTTTTTATTATCAAATTATGATTATATTGTATATTTCACATTTAATTGATTACGTGCAAATATGTAGGAAATTGTGTCAATGAAAGAAAATTATATCAGCGCGTGGATTAAAAGAAAAATAATCATACTTTATCAAAGAAGAATTCCGTGAATTCAATTTAAAATTTATTGTGTAAATGTAGATAATAAAAAAGCTTTAAACTTCTGATTTCCTTAATTCTTTAATTTGTTTTTGAATTAAATTTTATATAGTTTTGAATTAATTCCCATTTCTTTTATTAATTTTATTAATACTTAAAGTTTGTTTTAAATAAAAAAAATATTTGTTAGTATATTATTTAATTACTCTCAAAAGAACATTAGAATTGATAAAAGTCCTATATATAGCTCATTATTGTTTCATTTATCTACCGAAATATTAGATTGTATGTATATAGGTTACCTTTTACCTACCTAGAATTGCCTTAATAAAATTTATTATCTCTCTCTTTTTTTTGTTTGTTTTATTCCCCAGAGAACTCACAGAGGCTAAAGAGAGCATAAGTCAATTGGAAAATAATAAAACATCCGATCTTTGTCAACACAGCAAAGTCGTTATAATGCCGAATGTTTTGAGTGATGCTGTTGATCAGAGAATTATCTATGTACCAAAGTAAGTAAATGTTGATTTAAAAAAAAATTACAAGAAAAATATCTTTAAGAATTCTTCAAAATTAACTCACTAATATTAAAAGAACTTTAGTTTTTGACAGAAATATTCAATTAAAAGTTACAAAAGACGATTAAAATGGTCAAATAGCATTTAAATCAAACTACAAAATAGTAAACTAAAGCAGAAGAGTTCTAAATCCAAGCTAAAAAGTAGTAAATTTATACTAAAAAAAAGTAGTAAATTGAACCCAAAAAAAGACTAAATTCAAACCAAAAAGTCCTAAATACGTTTTTGGATTTTTTTTTTCGATTTTGAGTTTATCGGTTTTTGGGGATTTTAGCAGATAATCAGGTCTACGGAAATATATTCGAATGATTCGTTTAAAAAAAACCAAAATGACCAAAAGTACATTGATGGAAGATATAATGATAAAATGATTCGATTAAATTGGTTAAATTAGGTAGGTAAATAATAATTCTCAAAAGTTTTTCCACCTATTGAATTTGTCAAAATATTCTTTCATTGAATAAAACTATCAAATATTTTACACCAAATTATTAGGTTAAATTTTTTAAAATATAGTAATACTTTAGTAGAAGGTATTTGCCGTTGTTAACTAAAGTTTTTTTTTTTTAAACTGGCTTGAACATTTTCATAAATTAAAATACCTATGATTTTAAAATATTTATTTTCTCTTTCAATTCTAAAGGCATGGCCCTCAAAAGAAAATCTACACCAGACTCAATACGCGAACCCTTTACATCGTTCATGACAACATTGAAATAACAAATCCAGGTGTGACCTCACCGTATAGTCACATAACAAACACCCCAATCTACAAGATGGAATTAGATGAATCAAAGGGGAATGAACTGGAACAACCTGTGAGACATGCCGGGTTTGTTCGTATAAAATGTTCCGAACCATTTGAAAAGGTGACATCAAATAGTAATAATAATAATAATATTACAAAACCCACAATTGTAAAGCCTGAAAGTATTTCACCCCGGAAATCCCTCTCAAGTACATGTAGTGAGAGCGAAATGGAAGTTAGCGATAATTCCGTGGATGGTTCACTCAAGATACGTCATGATACGTATCAGATGATGAATCGCAAAATTCCACGTGATAGCTTTTTGTGTTTACCCCCGACAATGACCAAATCTAATGGGGCACTTCCTGGGCATTCTTCCAATACTCCATCTGCAAGTACCTCACCACCGAGTAGTGAGTATGACTATGCATACATAACGGCCTTGCATACACATCGACCACTATGTACAATGCGTAGTAGTAGTTTATCCGATATACCAATTAGTACGGTGGCACTACCAACATCCTGCATTACGGACATTGCTGTTGTGCTCAAGAGTACTGAACCATCATCATCATCAGGTGGACGGTATATGATGGATGATAAACGTTCGAGTGCTTCGACGGAAATTGAGGAGGAGGATCTGTATGAAGTGCGTCAATATCTCAATTCAAAAGCCTTCATGTGCTACTTCCTTCATACCTTCCAGGAGCAATTGGCCACGAATCTCATGATAACGCACGAACAATTGTGCGCCGCCACGTGGAAGGGTGCAGTGATATACAGTCAAATGGATGAGTATAATTGGGAAATTATTCCCGCCATCCCATGCCCATGGCCCGCAGAGGCACTTGAGTGGCGCAATCGTGTCCGTGGCATGCAGGAGAATCCACTTAATCACAATCGCAGCATCTGGCCAACGGAGGAGATGATTAATAAAGTAATAAGTATGGACTGTCATGTCATACCCATTGGATACATGCCGAAAGTCGGACAAAATCCCCAACGTGAATTGGAGTGGAAAGTTGTGTTCCCAAATGCTGAACGCTACTTGGAGAATTTGCTATCAACCACCCAAGTGAAGATCTACATGATGACGAAAATACTGATAAAATGCTACGTTGAGCCACACATTGACAAAAATTTGAACATGTTCACCACTGAACATTTGCGTGCCCATCTCTTTTGGCAATGCGAAAATACGGGTATTTGGTCGGAATATTGTCTCGGTGAGACTCTAATGAATTTCCTCAAATCCCTCCTGAATCGCATTAAAACCCAACGATTGCCCGATTATTTTATACCACGACGAAATCTTCTCGAAAATATTCCACAAAAAATTCTCGTTGAACTACATAAGAGAATTTTTCGCATAACCGAAAATCCCGTTATGTATGTAATAAGAGCCATGCGTAATGTGAGATTCTCCAAAAATTTCTATCCACGCTTCAACTACAAACAACTCTATAAATGCCTCATTGTTGAGGATCCAGTTGTGATTCTCATGAAGACCGAAAGCCCCCAAGAAATACGAAATAACCCAAAAAAGTTTGAATTTCAGCAACAATTTTTGGAGGCGGCAGCAAAGAAATCCGCAATGGGTGATGGTGATAGTGATGGTGATAATTCAGCAGATGATAGTAATACATTGGGACAAAGTCCAATGGAGGAGTACTACAAGAAATTAAATAATGATCCCGATAGGAGACGAAGGACAAAGTTAGTTAAATTTGAACACAAGAGAACTCTTGAAAATATTGAGAGGAACAAGAGGAAACCATCAACGGAAACAATTGATATTGATGTAAGTTTTAATCTCTCTAAATCAATATTTTATTATAAAACTTATTTTACACAACATTATTTATGCTCCTGTTCTCTTTGATAGAAAAAAAAATTTATATATAAATTCAGTAATTTTTCTAATTCAAAAGATTGATAAAAAAAAAAAAGATGAATTGATCGTTATTCGAACCAGGGCTATTAGAATGAGAGACAAACTCAACGTTCACAGAGCCAATAAGAGGGAAAAAAGAGTTTTTAAATCAATCATACTTCTAATTTTTTTTTTAGATCGGCTTGAATTTTTTTTTTAATCAGGCTTCAGTTTTAATCTTAAGTTTTTAATAGAGGTCATGCTGAGCTAGTGTTAAGTGCATTCTAGACCTAGCCTGCTTTTAACTATTAAAATTATAAAACATTTATTTCAAACAATTGTAAGGTAAATTGTATAAGATCTCAAAAAATGTAAGTTTGACTTATAATCTTAAGCCTGATTTAAGAAACAAAGCTAAGCCATTTATAAGGCCAGGCCTATTTTTCTTAGGTCAAATCTTAGTTTCTTTAGGTCACACTTTTAAGAGCCTAATCTAATCTTTAAATCTGACCTTAAAAAAACTTAATTCTAGTCTAAAATAAAGGCCTTGCTTAAAAATCCTAAAACTGACTCTAAAAACTTAAACCTAATGTGAAGAAAACTTTAGTCTAGCTTAAAGAGGTTTGTTCTGGTTTAGAAAAACTCAGATCTGACTTAAGACGATTTTCCTTTAGCTAAAAAAATCGAAACTTCCTAAATTACAGAGTCTATTTAATTTACGATTTTTTAGTTTTCTGATTCTGCTAAAAATTAAAACTTTAAAAATAAAAATCGTGTGACCCGGAGAAATTCAGAACCTTTTCCTCCAAATTCTAGTTCATCATTCAGCGCAATATGATTAACATAAGGCGCAATGTAGTGCTGAAACTCTTCATTGGTCACTACATCCAAATGGCAAGGGCATCAATGGACTTTAGGAGCTTCACCTTGGGCAAATTGTACCTCAAACATGCTCAACAACTCTCGAAACTCTTCTACATGGAAGGCTATGAATTTGACGGTGATGAATATTCACGGAAAATTGATGCTGTTCAAAAGCAACTTGAACGGGCGAGCATTGAAGCGAGTTCATTGGAAAATCACAACGGTCCAGCTCTACCATGTCGTGAAAATACATTCAATTCAAGCAAAAAGAATCGTATTCGTCTCCCAATTCACATTGAAATGGCCACAGAAGAAAATTCCGAAGCAAATCGCTACAAAAATGTAACTTCTTCTCCCATTTCTCCGGCAACATTTGATGAATCAAACAGGAGTGATTGGAGAGAAGGAGGACAGTTTGTATTTTCTGCTGCCACAACGAAATCTGTCTGGAAAAATGGCTACAAGAGTCCCACTTCAGCTACTCCCGAAGAAGAGGAAGTAGCTGTTACTGTTGCAGAAGTTCACAGACCAAGTAATGTTGATTCTCAGCAACAACAAAAACGTTCAACCATTTCCCAATATTCTCAACAACATTCTCTTTCAAATGGCAAATTGAAGAATTTGTCGTCAAAGAGAAAGGAAAGAAAGACAAATGGATATGATGAAATTAGCGTTCTAACAAGTGAAGAAATACAAATAGATACAAACGGACAAACAGACAATTTAACAAACGCAAATTTAGCTGCAATTTTAGGAAATTTATGAAATTACTGTGATTAAAATATTCTTTGTTGTAAAAATATTTCTTTTTGCCTAAATTCACACGATACTAAATTAAAAGAAATAAATATTTTAAGAAAAAAAAAAGAAATTCTTTTAGTTACTGTGTGCGCCTGTCCCAGGACAATTCCGCACAGTAATTTGTTGGAGGGCACGCGACGAATTCTTTATGGGGAAACATCAACATAACCTCATAGGCCAGCTGAGAAGTAAAATAACTTTTAAATAAAGTCGGCCTAGCCAAATTTTGCACCATTTGATTCAAAGAATTATAAGAAACCTTTTTATACTTACTTGAGTGCTCTAAAACTTATGCTCGTTTCAGAAAATGCGTTTAAATATTCCCATACATTTTCCCATAGAAGCCATCAAAGCCATTGAACGAACAAGTGACGTCACTGGGAGGTTCCAAGAAATTGCTCACACAAACCACATAAAATATTATAGTTTTTACAATTTCCACTCAACAAATTATAACGAGGATTAAAAAAAGTACTTCCTACATGAGATAATGCAGAAATAATAAGTAAACACACATTATTTCACAAAAAAAATCCCCACAAAAATGAAAATATTTACTCGAAAATTCTCAACTGTCAAATCATACTTTTTCGGAACACGAAGTTCAGCGACGTCGCATGTTCGTTCAATGGCTTCGATGGCTTCTATGGAAAAATGTATGAAAAATTTTTCAAACGCATTTTCTGAAATGAGCATAAGTTTTAGAGCATGCACGTAAATATTAAAAAAATTCTTATATTTTTATGAATCAAATGGTGCAAAATTTGGCTAGGCCGAATTTATTTAAAAGTTTGGGGTCATTTTCCGCTAATTCTACTGGTCTATCACTTCTTCTTATCCTGGCAATTTACGTGGCAGCACGCCATAATGAGTGAATTTATCAATATTTATCCTTTAAATTCATTATTTTTGTATTTAATCAAGTAATAGTAGAGAATTAAATCTGTTCTAAAGAAAAATACAGTGTAATTGTTACCATTTGTGCACCACCAACGCGGAAAAAGGAGGATTTTTATCGTTCACGGAAAGGAGATCAGAGACTTTCAAGGACACTCGCTAACACGGTCAATTCTCGCCGGAGGTGTCTTAATGCTCTCTCTCTGATTCTCCTCCGTAAGTGCAAGGAGGCGCTTATATTATTTGAAGTTACTATTTTTTCTGTGTCCATCTTCAAAATGTGCGTACAGTACATACATTGAGGTTAAGGCTAGGGAATACTCCATCAACATAGTGTTATTAATCTTTTTACCATCTCCCTCAAAAGGTAACATTACAAACACTTACCTTTATTCCCTGTTCTGCATAGAAATCTGCTGTTCCCATTGATCCATACAATTTATAGCCCATCTTTACAAGGGTACGAACTGAAGGAATTAACTCCATTTTATGCTGTAAAATAATGAATAAAAAAGGAATCTTTATTAATAAAAATTCTTTTAAGCTAACTTCTCTTTTTTTTTCTTTCATTTACCTTATAACTTCCAATGCTGAGAAGAATAGCCTTTTGGGGGATTTTAAAGCCAGTCGAGAGCATTCCTTTCAGATAGGCTTCATAACGATTATCCCCAAAGCATGCAACCTCCCCGGTTGACGCCATCTCAACGCCAAGCATCACATCAGCCCCCGCAAGACGAGAAAAACTAAATTGCGGAACTTTAACACCAACTTTTCCGCACCCCTTGAGCACATCCACAGGCTCAACGGGAACATTCATGATCACCTTTGTTGCCGTTTCAATGAAATTATGCCCGAGTGTCTTTGAGACAAATGGGAATGATCGTGAAACACGAACATTGCATTCAATCACCTTCAGTTCATTATTCTTTGCAATCAGCTGCATATTCATCGGCCCAGACACATCCAGAAGTTTCGCAATATCATTCGCAATCTCCCGGATCTTTGCGAGAGTTTCATCATTAATATCCTGCGGCGGTGTCACGAGGGTGGCATCCCCCGAATGAACGCCCGCATTCTCAACGTGCTCCGAAATGGCTAAACAGAGAATCTCCCCATCACGCGCCACCGCATCCACATCAATCTCCTTGGCCTCCATGATGAACTTGGAGATCACAACGGGATGATCTTTGTTAACCTCCGATGCAGCACTGAGGTACGCCTCGAGATCTTTGTCCGAATGAGCAACATTCATTGCAGCTCCCGAAAGAACATAAGACGGTCTCACTAAGCAAGGATATCCAACTTCTTTGCAAAACTCCAAAGCTTCATCAAAATTTGTCAACTCCTTCCAACGTGGCTGAAGGATTCCCTTCGTATCCAACGCCCGAGAGAATTTAAAACGATTCTCTGCACGATCAACAGCTTCGGGGGATGTTCCGAGAACATTGGCGTGTGCTAAATGCAAATCCATGGCGATATTGTTGGATTGCTGTCCTCCAACGCAGAGAATAATTCCATCCGGATGCTCCATTTCATAGATATTCATGACAACTTCAAAGGTGATCTCCTCAAAGTAGAGACGATCACACATGTCGTAGTCCGTGCTCACAGTTTCGGGATTATAGTTTATCATGATTGTCTTCACACCCATCTTCCGCAACTCCATCAGGCAGTTCACAGCGCACCAATCAAACTCCACAGAGCTCCCAATGCGATAAACTCCCGATCCCACGACAATTGTGAATCCTCCGGGGAATTCCAGATCAGCTTCCATGCCGTGGTACGTCAAGTACAGGTAATTTGTGGCTGCTGGCCACTCTCCAGCCACCGTGTCGATTTGTTTGCAAAATGGCACAATGTTCTTCTCACTCCGCAACTTCCGGACAGCCAGCTCCGTACTCTTGATCGCCTTGGCTATTTGCTTATCGGAGAATCCCATCTTCTTCGCATGCATCAACATCTCCCCGTTGAGACTTGAGCTCGACTGCCGCTCCAGGAAGGTTGTGTAGTCAATGATTCGCTTCATTTTCTCCAGGAAAAATCGATCAATCTTCGTCAATTCGTACAGCTTGTCCACGGAGTAACCTGCCTTGATGGCCGCTGCCAAATGGAACATCCTCTTATCCGTGGGCTCCATTAGTTCAGCATCAATTACGGGCTTCAAATACGGATCAAAGCCCGGCACTGAATCATCCACCATTCTCAGGGCTTTCTGGAAGGCCTCCTCGAAGTTCCGCCCAATTGACATCACCTCACCCACGCTCTTCATGCTGCTGCCAATCTTCCGCGTGACCCGGGCGAATTTCGATAAATCCCAACGTGGTGCCTTCACGACCAAATAATCCAGACTCGGCTCAAAACAGGCCGTTGTGACGCCCGTCACGGAATTCCGCAGCTCATGCAGAGACTTCCCGAGAGCTAATTTAGCTGCAACATAGGCCAGTGGGTACCCCGTGGCTTTGCTGGCAAGAGCTGAACTCCTGGACAGACGTGCATTCACCTCAATGATGAAATACTCTTCGCTGTTGGGATTCAGAGCGTACTGAATGTTGCATTCACCAACAACGCCCAGATGCCGGATGGCCTTCAGAGCGCACGTTCGCAGCATATTCCATTCGCGATTGTTGAGTGTCTGACACGGTGCGACGACAATACTCTCGCCCGTGTGAATCCCCAGAGGATCCACATTCTCCATATTGCACACCGTTATGCAATTATCAAAGGCATCGCGAACAACCTCATACTCCACCTCCTTCCACCCACGCAGGGACTTGTCAATGATTAGCTGACTGGAGTGAGCCAATGCCTGATTAGCCAAATTCCGGAGTTCTGCTTCATTGTTGGCGAAACCCGAACCTAAACCGCCGAGAGAAAATGCAGCACGAATCATCACAGGATAGCCCAATCTCTTGGCCGACCGGAGGCACTCGTCGACGTTGTGAGCAATCTCCGATGGGGCAACTTTCTCCCCAATCATCTCCATGTGCTGAGCAAAGATTTCTCGATCTTCAGTCATTATAATCGACTGAATGGGCGTCCCGAGAATCTTCACATTGTACTTCCGGAAGATGCCCAATTTATCCAATTCAACGCCACAATTGAGCCCAGTTTGCCCCCCAAAGCTCAAGAGGACTCCCGAAGGTCTCTCCGCCTTGATAACTTGCTCAACGTATTCCGGCGTAATGGGCAGGAAGTAAACTTTATCCGCCATCCCCTTGGACGTCTGCACCGTTGCAATATTGGGGTTGATCAGGATTGTTTGAATTTTCTCCTCTCGAAGAGCTTTTATTGCCTGTGAGCCGGAGTAATCGAATTCTCCCGCCTGTCCAATTGAGAGTCCTCCTGATCCCAAAATGAGCACCTTCGTGGGTCTTTCGATTGCATCTGGCATTGGGGAAGACAATGATGCGATCAATTCATCCTTGGCGCATCCTACTTTGCCCTGAATTCCCTCCTGAACGAGCCGGAGGAAGACATCAAAGAGAATTTCCAAATCTTCAGGGCCACCGAAGTGTTCGGGATGGAATTGAGTGCTGAAATAAGGCAGAGTCTTGTGCACAATGCCCTCATTGGATTGATCATTGACATTCGTGAAGAGAACTTCCCAATCCGCCGGAAGGGTGTCCGCATCGACGGCATATCCATGATTCTGGGATGTCATGAAGCACTTGCCGGTGTCGTGGTGCAAACACGGAAGATTCACGCCACGATTCCCGTACTTCATCTTCTTCGTTTTGCACCCAATGGCCAAGCTGAGTAGCTGATGCCCCAGGCAGATGCCAAAGATTGGCTTAACTGTCTCCGAATTGTTGAGGAACTTGCGAATGTTCTCAATGGTCTCCTTGCACATTGACGGATCTCCTGGCCCATTGCTGAGGAATAATCCGTCAAAATTCTTCCCATCGATGGGATGATTCCACGGGACGACATCAACTCTTGCTCCTCGTTTGGCCAAGCATCGGATCTGATTGAATTTCAATCCACAATCAATGGCACAAATGCGAATCTTCCCGTCGGGATTGAATGTCTTTGGAGCCTTCAGGGAGACTTTATCCACCAAATTTGTTGCATTTGGGTCAGAGAATGATGCCTTTGAGGAATTCTCATCGGCCTTTCCTTGCACAATACGCCCTGAATTTCACAAGAAGACTCATATTAATTAAGAGTCCTTCCGGGAAGAATGACAAAAGTACTCACCAAGCAACACTCCGGATTCCCGGATCTTCTTGGTCAGCAATCGCGTATCAACGCCACTAATTCCGGGAATCTTCTTGTCCTGCATCCACTCATCCAGAGTCTTGGATTTGAGCCAATGCGATGGGGCTCGGCAGTACTCACCCACCACAATCGCAGCACAGTTGAAAGTGGACTCAAAGAACTCCAGAAGGCCCCACTGGTCAGTCTTCTTGTCACACGGAATGCCGTAGTTCCCAATGAGGGGGTACGTGAAGACCAGGATCTGTCCCTCAAAGGAAGGATCAGACATCTGTTCCGTGTAGCCCACCATGGAAGTCGTGAAGACCACCTCTCCGTCCACATCGCCGCGATGGCCAAAGCTCTCCCCGTGCAGGATAGTACCATCCTGAAGGACTAAGCTAGCCTTTGCGGACTCCTCCAACTCATTTCCACAAGACACGGGCATTTCTTTAGCTTCCTCCAAAATTCTTAACTTCACCGAAAAAAGCTTTGTTTTCCACGCACTCCGCGATTTCTGGTCAGGTTATGTCTGGCGGCGACTATTTGTCTCAATTTCTCGGAATCTGCGATTGTTTACTAAGAAATTCACTTTGTTTACACAAAAAGCGCAATGCTGGGAATGCAAAAAGAAAGTCTTAGTTGATTATTTTTACGTAAATACAACGAAAAGAGAGCCAAGAAGATGATCAAAACAGCTCAAGAACACGTGCTTCACATACTTTCCAGTGACTTTCCAGGCAATATTGATAACAACGCAAAAGCAACAAGTGGCTGCTACACTACTGTGAAAAAGTGTTCCAATTTGTTGGAATAAAAGACTCATTAATCAAGGAAGTTTTTTCTTAAGTTTCTCCTCACTTTTATAAAACACTTTAGTTATTTATTTTTATATTAATTTAATTTCTTTTCCTAAAAAATCTTTTCCAGAAGTTTCCCGCCAAAATACTTCTTCCATGCAATCGTAGCACACACACATGAACAATGCGCTTTATGGTAGTGTGCGTGAAAATTACCACTACATGCGCAATGTTTGTTTGTAGTTGTGCGGAAAAATTTTAAAAAATTAATTTTCCATGGAAAAACTCATTTTTGGGCCTCCAAAAGTTGGCGGGTAGCTCAGGGGGGCCCAAAGTACGTTCAGTAAAAATTTGGTGGCGCAACTCCCCGGATTTTTTTGGGGAATTTGCACGACTTTTTCTGGCGCGGATTTTGAGAGTTTTGAACCAGGGGTGCCAAACGACGCGGCGTCGCTTCCTGATTACAAAAAACGCACTTTCGCTGGGAAATTCGGCGGAAAACGCGAGAAAATTGCGAAAAACTGAATGTGGGAGGGAGACAGTATCAGTGACGTGCACTGTCTCGTTTTCTCTTATACAAAATGTACCAAAAAATAGTAGTGGTGGCTTTTGGAACTAAATTTTTACCGCGCCAATTTCAAAAAGTAGTCAAAAAAGCATGAATTTTATATGGGGGCGCTATGAAGGGGGCCTCTGGGGGGAAAATGAATGTCGTTGGTAAAAACCGCCTGGTATCAGTAGTCTCTGTACCAAATTTCATCACGATCGGACCAAATCCTTTCTTTATTATATAGATTGTTGCATCCGTTACGTCGTTGAGCAAACGGTTACGGTAGTTCCGCTACAAACGCCAAAGAAGTTGGAATTTTTTCACTTTTCTTGTGATCTCTATCAGCTCACATATTTTCTACCAGATTTCCCGTATTTTATCAGATTTTTCCTTGTTTAACAAATTTCCATTATCCCGTATCCTTTTTTTTTCCAAAATTCCATTTAATTCCTCTTTTTTTATTGAAAACTTCCCTACCTTAGCTGTTCCTCGTGCAGTAATTTTTCTTTCTGTGAAAGCTGCAAAAAAGGTAAGAAAATGTGGGATTTAAGTAGGCTGGTGCACCTGCTGCTGCCATGGAGGACCCATTAGTGAATTTCCGGGGGGTGAAAATGTGGATTTTGTATGTTTTTGTAGCATAAAATGAATGGAAGCATGAATGGCGTTGACGGTGGCAGGGCTGTCAATCGCATCTGCTACACTCTTGACCAAATGAAGTCCATCGGTGATTTGCCTGCATCTCGCCGAGTGCCCCAATGCGCCTCCATTGATCGTGGTAAGGTTATGTTTGTTTGTTTTTTTCGTTTGTTTTTGGATGAAAATCCGAGAAATCCGTGCAGGTTTCTACATCCCGTGGAAGTCAGCACCGAGTCAGTTGAGCCGGAAGAATGACACGAAGCCACCTGGCCGCGGGAGGGAGACACGCGATCGTGAATTCCGTGAACCACGTGAAGGTGTCAAGGAGAGACCGGAAAGACGCATTGGGAGCGGTAGGATTGTCGAAAGGGACGTCCAGTGGGCATGTGAAGGTGGTGGTGATTCAGGTGCTCCTCTGGGCTACCGCAATGGGGGCCCATTGCAGACTTTTGATGGGCGCAGGAAGCGCTATGATGATCCCCATCCGACTGATTGGCTGGAGCGTCGTGGATTGGGAGCAAGGAATCCTCCGAGGTGACTTTTTGATCGTTTTTTTTTCAAGAGGCGATCCTTGACACAAATCTCCCTCTCGCTTCAGCATGTTCGACAAGATGCGATCACACAACGGTGGGGCCATCCGGAGAATGCAGCAGCAGTACGAAGGTGAGCCAGAATGGCTACATGCGGGTCCCACGTCGAAATTCGATTGTGTTGAACTACACGGTTTCGATGAGACAATCAACGAGGAGGAGGCAAAAGATCACGATCCATCCGTGTCAAGCAGTACCCCCGTGAAGGATCCGCCCCATCGTCGTCGGGAGAGCAATGCCGGCACTAAAGCGGATAATTTGAGTTTTGATAAATTCTTCCGAGCCGAAGGTGACTTGCCTGCCGTTGAGCCAGATGGGGCAAAATCTCGCTTCAGTCAGTGGTTCCCCAAAGCCGTTCCCTTCTACCCACGTGATCATCCGGAGAATCGAAGCTTCTCCATTATGAATGAATTGGATCACATCATGAATGGTAATTTAACCCTCCGTATACTTATGAGGGGTTGGTGACCGACCCCAGAGATATATTTCGATTAATTGCGCCTTAGTTCTTAGAGGTATAGAACTAAGCTTCTGGAAATCAGTTCCTTGGTTATCTGAGAAGATTGTGTAAAAATTTGAGGTCAATCCGACCACCAGAAAAAAAGTTATTAACAAAAATGTGAGAAGAGGTAATTCAAAAATTGGTAAAACGGTCAAAATTCCTTTCTCACTCTTGACGATTCTAACCTCAAAAACTTCATTGCAAAAAGTTATCAAAAAACCCATTTAAAAATTATTTTTGTGTTCTAAAATGGACAAAAGACTTCTTAGGGAGTACCAAGGAGTCTATTAATGCTCATTTGACCGAAAGAATTTGCTTATTTTACGATAAATTCTATGGGGGTTTTTTTTTTATTTTAAAGCTTTACGGCCCCAGCCTTTTCAAGCCACAAGGCCAAATTCTATGGGGTTTAAGAATCTCTTTAGCTTGAGGAATAACAGAGAAATGTTTTTTTTTGGGGTCATTTGTAGATTCAAAGGGAACTGATGAAGTCAATGGGACCACCACAGGAAAACAATCAGCTCCCATTTTTTCCACCCAAGGCAATGAAGTTTCAAAGAATGTAAAGGAGTTTCTCCAAATGGCCAATTTGGGTGCTTCCGGAGGGGAGAAACGAAGCGATAAACTAATGTCAGTGAATGACATTGAAGCATCTTTGCGAGATAACAAAATGTCCGGGAAGGAGCCAAAGGGTGGTGATGGGCAGCAGGAAGTGAATGAGGGGTCATCAAATGTGGAGATGGATGTATTCCGGAAGTTTGTGGCAAATATGCCAAATGAGCAGCTTGGGGCGAAAGCAGCTGTGCCACCATTCTTTGTTGATGACCGAAATACAGCTAAGCTGTTCAATATGGGTTCAATGCGCTGGGGACGACCAACACTCGCCACATACGTTGAGCTCCTGCAGAAGATCATCAACTACGGCGCCACGCAGATGAATCGTCATGAATTACTCAATTCACGCGATGGGCAGAGATATTTTCAAGGTAAGTACCACACATCTTGTCCCCCTTTGAAGCGTCCTGAGTGAGAAGATCTTCTTTTTTGCTTCCCTTCCCAATTAGCCCTGATGCGCGGTGAGATGTCTGTGTACAATTTGCTGCATGCCATGCGAAATCTCCGTCCGGGACGTGAACAAGAGCTAATCATTGCTGTGCTCTTTGCCTTCAATCAGGCAACACAAATTTTCCACATGACTCCTCCGTCTTTTGTGCCACAACAACCCCCACTTGCCTTCCCACGAAATCCCTTTGATCCCATGAGCGGTGCCCACACAATGTTCCCTCCGTCATTTGGGCAGAATCAAGGTGGTGGATCCCCTGCAAAGCCACAGCAGCAGCGTTTCCCATCGGCGCGTGAATTGCACCTACATACGCAGAGTATTATGCAGAATGCACTGATGAGGAAGAAGATGGAAGAACAGCTGGAGAACTTTGCAAAGACCCCATACGGAGGTGCCATTGATGGGCAGGGAGCATCTACTGGCGGGAGACCATCACAGGCCACTCACCCACCGCACATGCAGTTCCCATTTGGATTTACACCAACATCTGTGCTGAGCAAGATGGTAACAACGGACAAGGATGCGGGGGCAGTACCGCCCAAAAATGATTCAAGTGAGGCATCTTCCATTTAAATGAAGAATCATTTTTTTTCTTTTACGATAACTTTGTATCGCATAAATTGTGCAAAAAAAAACCGTTCATTTAATTATTGAGTAAAAAAAAATAAAGCAAAAAATCTTTCAATAAAAAAATATTTTTGAAGATAAATTCGTTTTATATTAAATTCAATGATTAAGTTAATCATAACGCGTCAAGTTATTAGAGTTGATGTCCCACAACGCGGATGGGTCAGTCTATGCGTTGTAATTTAATTTGTGAGAAGAATTAGTAGGCAAAGTTGATTTTTTTTATGAAATTCATCAATATGTAAAATAAAAATGCTCATATCTGAAGTTCTATAAGACCTACAGATATTTCGTGACTAGTTTTGGAAAGGTATTAAAAAAGGCTATAAATTGACATAAATTTCAAAAATTTTCAGTGTCATATCTAGAACAAAAATGGCGGATATTTGTTTGATCAAAACAGTTTTTTGCACTTTTTGTCCTCAAGGAATGGTTCTAGGGGTTTTTAATGTTCTAGAAAGTTGTAGAGTTTTGCAAAACCTTTAATTTGATACCAAATTGAGCAAAATCAGAGAGACCGTTCAAGAGATATGGCTCTTAGAACTTTTCAAATTCAAGAATTTTTCAAATGGTCATATCTTATAAATGGCGACATAGACTTTTTTCATTTTCGGACTGGTGAAAGATATTGAGTCAGGCTACAACATATCAAAAATTAAAAGATTTGCCTAATGGGGATTCGGAGATATTGCCCCTTAAAGTTAGGCAATTTTTGTTTTTGTTTTTAGCGCCTCTTGCGGACATTTTTGGAACTTGAAATGTTCCAGACAGTTGTAGGGCTTCCTGAAACCTTTCATTTGATACCAAGATGGTCAAAATCGGTCAAGCCGTTCTCAAGTTATATCGAAAAAACACTTTTTGCTTTAGGTCGCCATATTTGCTAAACGGCTTGACCGATCGTCAAGTATGAATTATTGATGAAGACGTCTCACTGAGCTCTACAACATACTAAAATTTCAGACTTCTAGCTATAAAGGGACTGGTTGATGGTATTTCAAAATGGCGGACGGCGGCCATCTTGGATTTTGAAAATGCGAAAAAATGAAATTTTACACCCACATTTCTATAGAAAACTTCAAACCGGAAGTCTCTATCTGTTACCGTTCTCGAGTTATAAGGCAAAGTTTGGACCACCCGGCCGGATCAAAAATTTTCCACCACCATTTTCGTAATGTGGGATGTCTAAAACGTGCTCATACCAAGTTTGAGTCCGATCTAAGGTGGTCGGAAAATCCGACGATTACAATACTTGGTGTTGGCTACGAAGTGGAACACCAACTAATAAATCTCCGTGAGACAATTTTTCTATCCGTGAGAATCAATTTCCGTTTTTTAGTAGTGTTCCAGGAATGCCCCAGCAATAGATTAATTAGAAAATAAAGACAGTCCAACAATAAATTGCAATCACTAACACAGTGTCCTAAAAACGATCAAACTTTATTCTGGAGGTGATTTTCTGAAAAATTCTCCATTTAAATTTATTTTTTCTAAAAGAATTTAATTTACAAACTCTGAAATGACGCAACAACGGTGGACGGGGTAATGAGGAGAATAAAGACCGCAGCTGAAGCTGATCCAAGGGTTAGAACGATGAAAATAACAGATACTACCATCCATTGGTAGTCATCTGGAAGTGGTTTAGTTTTTCCATTTTCCGGACTTTCCTCATCACATTCAGGTGTTGTCTGAGTTTGTTCTTTTGTCACTTCAACATCAGGATGATTGGCGTCTTCTGTTGTGCTAATTAGGAAGTTCTCTGTTGTACCTTCCGATAAATTAATTTCTTCTTCTCCCAATGAATCTGTTGCAAGATGAGAGGTAGCTGAAACAATTGTCGAAGACTCACAATCAGCAGTGGGAGAAGAAGAATGTGTGGAATCCTCCCTCGCAAATCCATCAATGTACTTCACATGCACCAATTGAAGCTGCAACATATAACAGAGATTTATTACACACTTCACACGGTTCCTCCGCGTAATGTTACACCAAAATTACATTGAAGATCAATTGTACGATAATGCAGATTGCAGCATTTCTCAGCATCATCATGGAATCTCTGTGCGCGCTCCACACCTGACGACCTTTCTCCTGCTGGACTGGCTGGGAAAGAACTAAAGAAGATGAAACAAACTCCCCCGACCGTGGTATTATCTCATCGCGGAAAATTGCCAAACAATGCGATTGATAAAAAAAACGATCAAATTGATAAGTTTTTTTTGGGATTTATGTATTTACAAAAGGACTTCTTAATATTTAATATTAAATAAAAGTATCAATTCATAGAGCTTTTTTCATTTGTCCTAATTGATTGTAGAAATGCTTGTGGGTGCTTCACGTTGCACTGATTATGTCTCGAATCCATGCGGCATTTGAGGATATTTTATCATACATTCGTGGTCGTTCTGTTCCACTCACAGCACATGCAATTCGCCACGATGCCATACCGACTAGGGCCCATCGTTTGTTGTCCGGAAGGAGGCAGAGAACAGGACTTCCGGCAAATTCTTCCTCCTTTGCAAAAAAAAAGAAAATAGAGCGTTGATTAGAATTTTTTCTCTTTTCCTTCTAAATAATTTTTTTCATGAATGAACTTCCTTCTCCCCCCCCCCCCAAGAAATTGAAGTCAACTTGTCTCAATAAACTCTTAAAATTTAATTTTCACACATTGGGACAATGATGGAGGAATATAATATTGCCCAAAATATTCCCACATAAATCATTCTTTCATCATCCACACCACCACTCACCGTGCAATCTTGCTTGTGATAAGCCGTTTCGGTGCACATGCTGTTCACGGTGGCAATTGAGACATTTTCACACGCCTCCATGTCACCAATTTTCAACTGAACACGCTGCAGATGATCCCTCTGTCTCGCCCAGCCGAGGGTGTTGCAATTTGTCCACTGATGCGGTGGCATGCGGGTGTTTGTGGGCACTTCAGCAGCAGCAACATTGGCGTAGTGAACCATGGCGATGGATGGATTTGTGAGGGAGGAGTACTGGGTTCCCTTGAAGGCAGCACTTCGTTCCTCATATTCCTGCGTCTGTGGGGAATTATTGGGTAGGGGGTACTTTTTGCTGAACGATAGACTATTGAGGGATTCCGCCTTGGGCATATCGTCCCCATCGAATTCCTCATGAAGTGCCCGTGGGAAGGTATTCTCCTCACCAATGGCATCATTAGCTGGACTACTGAAGTAGTCACGATTTACTTTTATCTTATGCTGTGACGCCGAAAGAAGGGTATTGAAGTCAGGTGAACGCGTATTTTCGAGTTTCTCAGCCTGTGGGCGATCTCGGGATGATCTTCCAGTGGGCACGGGGCGTTTCTTGTGCACCTCATCGGGCAGACAAATTGGACGGACGAAATCTGAATATTCCACGGGAGTTTCAAGGCGAACAAGAGCCGCTGTTGAGCCTTCCACGGGGGATTTTACCATTCCAATCTTCGAAAAAAAAGAGGAGAAAAAATCTCAATTAAAATTTAAAGGGAACTAATTTGAGAGAAAAAGAAAAGAGGCCCGTACAATCCTCCTCCGTTGCATCCATGGTGGGGATGAAGTGAGCCTAACTGATCCCAGGACAGCCATCCATGTGGCTTTTGACTGCCCCTGGAAGCATCCTTCAGTCGTGAGAACCCATTCATCCGAGACGAGTGTTCCATCGCACACGTGTATATCACTCCTGTAGAGGGCAACATGCCATGGCCAATCACCAGGAGCGCTCATCTTGGGCAGAGTCATCGTGCGACTTCCACTAAAGAGTGACTGAACGCCACACTCGAGATTATCACACTGCACGTACAAAGCTAATCGTTTCCGGCAATTTGTGCGCACGAAAGAAATCTCCGGAGCACGTGGATTAAAAACACGTACATACGTTGTATTGGGCTCCCTATCGGTCCGTACTTCCGCATGAAGGAGCCTCTGGTACCCAAGAGCTTTGCACAGAGATTCCGCCACTGTATTGCGCACTGATGCATCCCTATCGGAGTCCAATCCTTCAGCACAGAGCTTCCCCGTGATGCCCTTTTCGGAGAAAATGGCAAAACCTTCGCTGTAGAATTTATTCCTATGCGGAGTCAAGGGCAGTGGCTTGGAGACATAGGACACCAATGGGGCAATTGATACTGAAAGGATTTTTTTTTTGATTTATTATACAGATTACATCCAATGAGCTAGGAACAGAGGAGCAAATTGAAGTTTGTACACTTTTCTTCCCGGAACTGTTTGATGTGCTTCCCGGAAAGTGCTATAAGTACCTGGAAGTTGTACATTCATCCTGTCCAATGCATCAGGAAGTTTCTAAAGGATCTTAGGAACATCCCTTTCAACACAAAGCTGATCCTTGATTTCATCTTTGGGTCCAAATCTATCCATTTAGGAAGTCCTCTTTGGAATTCCGTGAAGCGTTTTTATAGACTCAGATTTTGTCCTGAAGATGTGATCAAGGAACAGCAGGGTGTTGAAAGGAAGGCTCTTAAGATCCCTTAGTAACTTCCTGATACAATGGGAAGAATCACTGCACAACTTCCAGGCACTTATGGCACTTTCCGGGAAGCACATCAAACCGTTCTGGGAAGAAAAGTGTACGAACTTCAAGATGCTGGACAGAGGATCCTTACAGCAGTCCATTTCATCACTCCCATCGGGACAATCAGCCTTCCCATCGCAACGAGATCTTCGTGAAATGCACGCCCTTCCTCTGCCGCAGTAGAGGGAATTTTCCGGACAGAATGAGCACGTTGTCTCATCACTGAGATCCGGACAGTCAGCAATGCCATCACATAGTCGCGATGAAAGAGCCTGAGATTGGAGATCAGCAGCACATTCGGGACGTTGATGGCATGTCTGACTACCCGTGGATTCGGGGAATCGTTCGCAATTGAAGTACTTCCGGAATTTCTTTGGGAGACGACTCCCACAGCCATTGAGAAAATCCTGACAGTAGCTACGACAAACCATTCCAGCTTGTGCCTCAAGGGGTTCCCTCAGTTCACACGGAGGCTGCAGGAGGCGACAAACAAAGTCAAATGCCTGCCGGAAGCATTCAGCATCCACAAGTTCTCTAAAAGCTATCAAATTCTGCTCAACTTCCTCAAAAGATGTGTGCCCTGCAAGCAACAAAAATAATTTTATTTTTTGATAAAAAGGCACAAGATGGATGAATAGAAAAATCTCTTACCCAGGAAGTTGGGATACGTCGTCATGTTGTAGCCAATATTGCGACAATACCTTAGCCGTACCGGTTCACATCGTCGTGGTGGAAGCTTCACAGCTATTGTACTACTATTTTGCACATCATCCTTTCCACCAAGTGGAGAAGATGATGTTCCCGAGATGTCGTCAAAATTCCCCATCATCTCCTGAAAATCCAACGAACCCGGATCAATGGTTAAATTGCTAAAGTATCGTGGACGATCAGCTTCAAATTCCTCCGTAAAGATTGCATGCAAATCCGCCGCTGAGACTAGCCCCCGATATGGGTCAAAGTGCAACACAAAATGCACCATCAAATCATCACGATCATCATTCCCATCCAAGGCGAGAATTTCACATCCCTCATAAGTTTCCCGGAGGTCTGAACGTCGCAAGACTAAATTTATTCGTTCCCGGTAGTCTCGTGCGTGATGCTGAAACCGCAGGGAATTCTGATCCGCAAGCTCTGGTTGCCACGAATCCCCCTTGGTAACCCTAAATCTCGCCCTAAATACTCTATCAGGTAGCGGATCTGGACGGAGGTATGTGTCTGGAAAAATATATAAATTATTAGATTTTGTTCTAAAAAGAAGTGATTTATTTTAATTAAATAAAAATTTATTTAAGAAAATAAGTAAAATAAACACTACGCTTTAAAAGTTGTCGGACAAGAAAAAATTTACGTAATTTTTAGGGCAATTTTACTGATTTTTTTTTCTTAAAGTTAGAAGACATGATAAGCTATCATTTGAATCTGATTTTGTTCAAATCGGTCAGCCACAGCCTGAGATAAAACTATTTTTAACTATAGTTCAGTAAAATAGCTGCCACGACTGAACCGCTTGACCGATTTTCATAAATTTACCATATTTAGAAAGGGAATTAAATTACCTTTCAAACGATAGTCTATTTGTTAACATTGCAATATTATTTCATATAAGTTTACCAAAATGGCTGTCAAGAAATAACGCTTTAACCGATTTTCAAATATTTATCAGGTTTAGAAAGGTGGGAAATGTACCTATCTAAAACAGATAGATCCTTTAAAATCGGTTAGCCACAGTCGGAGAAAATAACTTTTAGGTGAATTGAGAAGTAAATTAGCTCGAAAAACTTTGGATTATGCCAAAGGAAGAAAAGGAAAATTTTTCAAACGTATTTTCTAAAACGAGCTCGCGTTTTATCGCAATTTCGTAAATATAAAATAGGTTTCTTATAATTTTTTCAATTGAATAATGCAAAATTTGGCTTGATCCCTATTATTTCTAGGTTTGGGGTCATTTTCAGCTATTTCTACTGTGCTAATTTGAAATTATCCCTAAAAATTACGAAATTTTTACTTAGCTGGAAACTTTTTGAGGGCAGTGTACCTAAAAACGTTTCCACAAAAACGGAAATAAATCTTATTCAATTGCAACATTTGATTGGAGGTAAAACTCACAAGAACATAAGAGGTGTGATGTCTATTATTCACACGTCGTTCACGTGAAAACTCTTTCACTTTAAATTACAAAGTTAGTTAGCATTTTGAGAGTGTTTAAATCAATCTCTGCTGAATATTTCCTCCTTCGTGGGGCACGCGAGCGCCATGTCTTACGCGCAAGATCAAATACTTCCGAGAAGTTGAGATAAAAAAAAAGAAATGAGAAAAAGAATTTAATAAAAGCCCGATTTTGCATGGCTCATTCAAAGTCTTTTGTCTCTTTACCACATTATGTGAATGTGGATTGATTATAAATTTATTTTATTGGAATTACACGCAACTGAAAGACGTTAAATTCAATTTGTTTCTTACAGTATATATAGGTAATTCATTTAAGTAAAATAAAAAAAAACTCTCGATATATCTTTGTGTAATTCCAAACAATTTTACACCTCATTATTTAACACAACACACATAAAAATGCTTAAAATGCAATTGCTGCGAAAAAAAAAGTGATCACGTTTTTTTTTCATCTTGCAAAGAGTATTTTGCAGAGATTTTTCTGTCTTCATCGTCTAATACGAGGCAGAAGGGGGCGGGCGGGTGAATAAAGTGAAAAGTCATGCAGAAACAATAAAATCACAAGAGAGACCAACAAAAAAGGTACAATAAATAAAATATAATTAAACGCACTTCGCAATATGGGAAATTATAAAATCTCTTGAGTCAACAAAAGAAGTGAAAAGATATTCGTAAGATTGTGGGAATTGTAGAATTAAGGTGAAGACGTTGGATGAAGAAGAAGAAAAACAAGAATTCGTCTGAATTTATAGTTTTTTTCATTCCATTTCATTTCAGTGCATAAAAATTTACTCACATCCAATGTAGACAATAGCTCCAGCCAGGAGGAGTGTGGCCAGAAAGCCAGCAATGAGAGCACAGCCACATTTTTCATTCTCCCCAAGTTTTCTCCTTGTAAATCTAATGTCTGAATCGGTGGACATGACGGACTCGGAGCGTCGCCCCCTGTATGAGTACTTTCCATTGCTATAGCTTCCCAGTAGATCACTTTTGATTTTTCCATTCTAAAAAAAAGGTGTAAAAAACAATCATAAAGTCACGTAATTGATAAAGCAAAAGGGCAGGTGAACTTTTTTTTTTTTAAATTTAAATTGTTAAATTGCCATGTGCACGCGACTTTCATTTACCTTCATTTCATTTTATAGCATAAAAATCTATGCTCTGTGAGGTTTAAAGTTTAACAAATTAACTATCACCGCACCTGTACACAAGGGGTGTTTATCTGAATAAAAATCTGTAAATTATTCGTCAAAAATCGAATAATTCACACAGAAAATTCGGACTATTCACCAATATTCGGTTTAATCCTTGAGAAGATTCCAACTATTCATCAAGATTCGGAATATTTGTCATGATTAGAATTCTGCCAAGATTCGGGTTATTTGTCAAGATGATTAGAATTATTTTTCCAAGAAGTTTCTAACAATTCGGATTATTCGTCAACATTATAATTATTGGTCAAGATTTGGATTATTCATTAAGCTTCGGATTATTCTACTTGTTAAGATTCGGATGATTCGACAAAATAATTGAAATATTCGACAGATAAACACCCCTTGCCTGACCACAATATACCTATCTACCTACATTTAAAAGAGGCAGTTAGAACAGCTTGTACCTACCTGTGTACATTGTACAGTACACCCATTGCTGTTGCGAAAGACTTTACAATCAAATTGTTAATCAACCAATCATTCCATATGGCGCGTTAAATTGATTACTTTCTAATGATCTCCTCTATGTTGTATTTCCAAATTTAATAATCTCTCTTTCTCTCCCACTTTTGCCAACTTTTTAGGAGTTTTTCCTTCACAATTATCCACTTAAGTTGTCTTTTTTTTTGTACCTTTTAATTTTACAAAGGCGTGTAGCCCTTAGGGGCTCCCCCTTTTTCTCACAACAAACTCTATGTTAAATTTCACAATTTAAATGCACGATAAAAAGACAAGAAATCCAACCCAATGTGAGAGAGATGTTTATAGAGAGATATCCATTAGAAACATACAATTTATCAACTTTCCAAAATTGCTTCCTAATTTGGATGGTGATCAGATTAATTTGGCATAACCGTATAAAACTATACTGGATATCTATATATTATACTACACGCAAAAAGACCTCGAAGAAAAACCTCGAAAGAGCTTCAAAAGAACCGAATAAATCGATGATTTAATTTAGTTTTAGGTACAGTTGGTTGGAAGAAAACATTTTCTTTCGATATAATGTGAATTTGGTCGTTGTTCTTTGTCTGTAGAACCTTTAATAGTTCGTATATACTGAAGTGGTTATTCGTGTAGAAGTTGTAGAACATTGTTCAAAAATTGCTCAAAAAAATTAAATATTTTTGATGACTCTATACTTTGATTTTTTTATGAATTTCTTAAAATCAGGGGATTGAAAAATAATAAATAAGATTTTTTTGTTAAGCAGAGAAAAAGTAGGAAGGAGCCATAGAGGGCATACAATCCAAGAACTTTACTGTAAGAAAAAAATTTTATTCAATAATATAATTTTTCTGTATGTTGCAATGTTTTAATTAATTTTAAAGCCTAATTAAACATATCTTTTGAGTTAAATATATTTCTTACAACTTGAAGATGCTTTGAAAAAATCTAACACTGATATAAATTATTAATCATTATATCAACAAAATATCTTTAGTTTAGACTTAACAGAAATCTCTTTCTTCTAGTTAATCTGTATTAAATAATCACAAAAATTTTATAAATGCCATTCTTAGAAGCCAAAAGAAAAGAATTTAAAATCATTCAATTTAAATAAAAATTTCCCACAATTCTCGTGAGCATAAATGGCAAAAATTATGCTTGTAGGGGTACCTACTTAATTATATTCTCTCTCCAATTGGCCAACCAACATGACAATTGATCTATTTAATAAAGCAAACATAAATGAAAAATTTCCAGCGAATAACGTACTACACTATTTGTGAATTATTATAGTTTTTCCATCCACAAAGTTCATATTTGGCCCTGGGAAAAATGAGATAATTCGCCACATATTATAAATGATACACGACCATTGAGAATTGTGGGGAATTGAGGGTATTTGCCCATAAAAACTCTTTTCATTTTTCAAGCATGGTTTGTTATTATTACGCTTATTACCGCACTTTGTAATTTTCTGTCTCTTCTTGTACATGCGGCACAACAATAGAGACAAAATATATAATTTTCCTCTCATTTTATTGTCTATTAAAACACTTTCCTATAAGATCTTATTCTTTTTTTCAAGAAAAAAATTTATTCGCAAAGAGAATGAAATTTAGTGTGCAAAAAACATCTCTTGGGCGCGCTTGGGTTAATTTTGCTTGTGCCTGTAGTGGTGTCAGTTGGTTGTGAATGTATTTGTGTGGTGGGTTTGTATTGAGGCAAGCTCTACTATGAAAATATTTAATTTTCCCTAAAAACTCACAAAAAATGCAAAATTTGCATGAGAAAGGGTCAATTGGGGAGCAAAAAGGGCAATGGGTGGGAGAGATTTGCAAAAATTGGCGAATTTGTGGAGAAATGAGGGAAAAATGGCGCGAAAAATCACCGCTAGCTTCTAATGAAATTTTACTCACTAGTGGCCGGGCTCCAGTGGCGCAATTGGTTAGCGCACGGTACTTATAGACAGTATTCTTGTGTGTGAGAGCTATGCCGGGGTTGTGAGTTCGAGCCTCACCTGGAGCACATATTTTTTTTACACCAAATTTCCACTCTGCAAACTTTTCTCTCTTTACCAACATTTCCACCACACTTGCATAACATCTAATTCACTTCCTTCAAACTCTCCAAATGCACAATGCCTCCCAATTAAATACATATAGTATACACAACATAGTGAATGAGAGAAAAATCAATTCGGAAACTCTCAAACACCATGAAAAACTCCGCTCTTTGTTCGGGAAGTCAAATCATTCAGAGCGGCGCGCCAAAAGAAATTTTTCCCATTAAATTATTTTTCCACACTTTTTTTTTTATTCAACCTTTTGGTTTTTCTCTCTCTCTTTTTTGCCTAAGAATATAATAAAGAAAACAATTAGCAATTTAATTTTGCAGAGCAATTTACAAAAAAAAAAACAAGAGCATTTAAAATGAATGCAAATTGAAAAATCAGAGACGTGATTTTTCTTGGTGGTGGCACAAAAATTGCGCCAAAAGGTGTCAATAACCCCCGCCTTCCCATGTATTTTGTAATCAATGAGCGGTGTCCAAATAAAAAATTCATCATGATTGAACATTTTACATTATTACATAAAACACTTGGCAGGTAATCTTTTTCTTCTACTTATACTACCTGGCTCTTAAAATATAATGAAGAGATTTTAATCGGATGATGAAAGAAATGGGGCTTGTTTGTAGCACTTTTTGACCACTATGTGCGCTTTATCGGAATTATGTGTGGTGGATTTTATCAGGCATCATATGCTATGCATGCGCATAAAATTTAAAGTCTATGCAAATTCCAAAAGGGGCTGATAAGTGTTTCCTATTGAAGCTTCGTGAGGTGCGAATTAGTAGAAAAATTAAAGGATTTTTACGCGATTACACGAATTAATTGAAAACTTTGTACTTTAACCATTTAAGCCCAAATTTTTGATTATAATGATGGGTATATTGTGGGGACACAGAAATATCAAATGGTTACATACTTTTTTTCCCTGTAGCCCTATAAAATTACAAAATGGAGCATGAAAGTCCTTAAAGTGGACAGTTCACAAACTTAAATGTTCAACCGATCTTTAAAATTAGGCAGATGAACTGATTTTCAATATTTTACCAGCATTTGAAAGATGACAAATGTAGCTTTCATAATTTGTGGCATTTACTAAAATCGGATAACCAGAGCCGAAGATATTTAGATGATTAAAGGTTTTAGATGATTTAAAGGTAAAAAAAAATGGGGGTATTTACACATGAAATATAAGGTAAGATGGGACAAAAAATTATTTTTTGAGGGAAATATTTTCCTCAGTTCTGTGAAAATATTTAAATTTTACCATGACAACTATCTTAAAGGAAATTTTCCGAGCTACAACTTTGTCTTAGATGATTTCTCTATTATCTTAACGGGGATATGCATTTTTAGTTCATTTTTCAAACCCTTGCACTTTTAACTTTTTGCCCCTATTTGATTTGATTAGCCATTTGATGTAATCAAATTGATCAATTGATTTTTTTTAATTATTGGGCCTTATTCAGCGACCAAGAAACCCTTGAAATTCGCTTGAAATCTTGAAATTTCAGTACAAAATTCAAAGATTTCAAGGGTTTCTTGGTCGCTGAATTAGGCCCATTATCAGTTCTTCAAAATTCTGTTAAAATTAACCTTACATCGTGATTCTTTCCCATAAACATGAGGTAGCCAATGAAAACGCTTTTTCTGAATTTATTAACCAATCGCAAGCTTTCTTGGACACATTGATGCTTCTTCTTCTTCATTTATATTTCATTTAAAAAATTATTTGTCATTTCTATCTATTTTCAAAGGTAGGACTTTGATGCAAAGTTTATTTTAAATATAGACTACAAATTCCTGTATGCACAAAATCACGTCAAAAATGGGAGTGGTAGTCAATCCATCCATCTTATATTCCTCAAATTTAGGTAAGTCTGTCAAATATGTGTTTAAAAACGATAAAAAAAACAGAAAAGTTCAGCCCAAAGAGAGAGGAGGAAATGTTCAATGTGCGGGGGTGTGTCAAACTCAATGGCAATGTTCGTCTCATTCGAATAAACACACAAAAAAAGAAGAATTCATTCTGAGTGCATCAAAGATAATAAATTAGACGCCCTATTTTAGCATAATTCAGGCACACTCTCTTTTGCTCATCATCAAACACACATCTCTCCTCTTCCATTAACCCCGGAAGGAGTGAAACCGCGTGATTTCTTTTACCATGGCTTCTCTCTTCTTAATGAATCGCAATTGGTTGTGTGTATTTTGTTTTAAAGACTCAATTGAATTGTAATTACCTTCTTTTGCTATATATATGCATGTTATGTATGTACATAATTCAATGCATATATTTAATTTCTCCTTCGCGCGATAGTACCGGTATCGCGGAGAGAAAAATGTGTGCAATGGGATACGATAATGAAGAGCAAGAGAAAGAGAGAGAAAAATCCACAATTTAGCCATTGGAATTAATACAAGAATCTTGAAAGAGAAATTTTTATCAGACTTTGTGCATTGCTTGAATCCTTTCTCTTTGGTGAAAAAAAAAATAATTTTCAGAGAAATCAAGAAATTACCGCGTTCACTTCTTATTATATATTTTTATCGTCGCGTACACAATAGCTAATGATGTGAAACCTGTTCTTTTTTCTTAAATTCATTAAAATAGATTTTATATAATTTTGTAGAAATCTTTCCAACGAAATTGCATATGAGCCATATATGCGGGGAGTTATCTCTCTGGGACAAAATTGTTTGAAATTTTTTCATTGAATTATTTCTTTTTTTTTTTTTATGGCAAAGAGATGATGAGGAGAAAAACAAAAGCATGATTTTTTTTACTTACAATAACGACTTATTTTTTTATTTTAATTTCGTGTGTACAATGAAAATAATATATCTAATAGTAAGTATATTTCACCGCGACATTGAAACTGACCTAGACCCATCAAGGTATCGCGCCGCACTTGGATGACTCCACAAACACCATATAATTCCAACGTCTGACGTTGTTAATTTTATTACCTTACACTCCATTCCTTCTGTGTGCCCCCAAACGTACATACTTATTTCTTCTCTGGTGCACTCACTAATAATTAATATGGCCATTGACTCGACAAATAATACTATTAACATAATTTTCTTACAAAAAAATTATGCTAAGACTGACAACAAACTCGTGCACGAGGAGTTACCTACATACATAATTTTCTTCCTCTTTTCACGACAAAACTAAGAATGCAAATGTTAAATGCTTTACCTATTGGACCATTTAGCTGCCTTAGACCTCCCCCCTTTCCTATGCCCCCCCAAACATTTTATCAGTCTAATTAACCTCAAGAGATTTTTTTTCCGATAAAATATAAAAATTTATTGAGTGTGTAAATTTTGAAAATTGCTTCGTTTTAAAGCAAAAATTTTGTGTCTTGATTTTAACTCCACATTTAATGGGCGAAATGCAGAAAATCGAGAGAAAACACCTCACAAAGATCAAATATAAACATTAAACCACATTAAACGGTACTTAATGGGCTAAAATGGTATAAGAATACTATGTGCCCATACCTGGCAATTCGACCGTGAAAGTCCCTCACCTTCTGTGAAAGTTCATTTTATTCAGCAACAACAACCACCAAAAAAAAAAAAATTCGGTGATTCACGTGCTATATCCTTCTCAGTATAATTTTTCTTTCTTTCATTTTTTTTTGGGTTAAACCATTAATTAGTATGTAAGTGAATCAAATTGAAGAGCAAAGAAAAAATGATTATTCTCTGCATGTAAATTAATTTTGCACTATTTAATTTTCCTAAATTAAAAACACCACGAAGATTTTCCATCTCTATATGCTGTTCAGTGAAATGAAACATTTATTCTTGCGCATATTTTTTTTCTAAACATGAAAAATAGAAATTATAGAGAGATAATCTCACAGGGAGATTAATAATTAATTTATAATGCATTTTTACTATACAATCGATATTTCATAGTAAGGTTCAGCGAATGTTGTCAATTAATTTGCTTTTGTAAATTAATTTTCAATGAATTTATGGAAAAGAAATTGAGAAAGAATTAATCAAGCAAGTAGAAATTCACTGACTTTTCTCCTAAGAAATATTCATGATGGAATTATTTGAAAGAAAAAAAGAACAAAGTTCTTCTGTTAATTTATGAATCATTTTGCAAAGTTAAAACAACATTAGTATAAAGCAATGCTTGTTGTGTGGATTTCTTCTCATTAAAGCTCACTTAAAAATAAATTAGGCGATGCAATAATTGGAAATATATGTAATGTTTACAATTTTTCATAAAAGATTTGAATATGTTATCAATTAGAGGCTGTACCAGAGTTGGATTTTCTAATACAAGATTTTTTTTTAAATAGTAAATATACCGCCCTGGATCACAATGAAAGTGTGAAGAATAATAAACAAGTTAGTTGTTTGGATTTTGTAAAAATAAAATAGATAATAATTTTGATGATAATATCCTATAGTATTAATTAATTTAATTGGAGTAACTTTGCAGCAAGACGTTTGGCTTTGATTTTATTCATTGTGCTTTAAAAATAGATAAGATCATACCAAGTTTTAAAAATTTATTCTCCTAAAATAAATAAATATAAAGATTGTCCTCAAGATTGACCACATAAGACATTGAAATCAATACTCAAGAATGTTTTCTTTTCCAATCACAATGTTTGATGAATGAAAAGTTGAAAATGGTTAAAAGTAAATGCGAAACGAATGAATTTCCCTTTTATGACCCTTTTTCTTTCATCTTTCGTGCACCTTGAACGTGACAAATTTTAGAAAATTTTGAAAGCTGTGAATGACGCTAAAAAACCTAATTGATCCTAGAAATTTTATGCTGTGTCAATAAATTAATTTATTACCATGCAAAATAACTCTTTGCATTCATAAAAGTATTGTGAATTCTTCTTTTTTTGCTTAGGAATGTTTAACAGGGACATTTTAACTTTAACTTATAGCAAACCCAAAACGTCGCTGACTAATTTAAAGGAGCCAATAATAATTTTAGATTCTGTGTAGCACATTTTTCTAAACCTTTTATTCTTATTTACAAGAACTTTAATGAGATTTTTCCCCGAAAAATAAATTCTTTCACCGCCAAATGATCATAAAAATTATTTTAAAATAAAATGAGACACAAATAGAGACTTAACAGATACTTTTGTAATTAATTTAAGTATAACTTTATACTTGAAAATTTTAAAATGTAGCAAAAATTTGATATGTATCACATTTTCCGCGGCATTGCCGTAGTTCTCATGCATTTTCTATGGCTAATTTTCTAACACGCGATATAGTTTTTTTTTCTATGTGAGTATACTATATTAAGGGTCACTGTGCCATTCGTGTCTTCTTGTTGTGTACATATTTATACGTCTTTTTGAGTTTAAGGTAAAGAGATGTTGTTGCCTTTTAAGACGGAATACGATGAATATCTTCATAAAGATGCCAAATCACCGGAATTTTTCTTATAGTGTTGACATTGTGCGTTGTTTTCTTTCTTGTCTCTCACACACAAGACATTCCAATGCAGCTGGAGACTCCATTATTTTACAAAAATTTTTATACCCAAATATTGTCTTAATTTCTCACACTGCTCTTGCAAAGTTTATGTCTTTCATCACACGCGGTGAAAGAACAAAAAAAAAGTCTTTTGGATTGCATCTTACTTGAATTTGTTTTTTTTTTTTGTTGGTACGCGGAGGGAATTAAAGAGAATTTACTGCATATAAAACTACCGTTTCCTATGTGCGTATAAATACACACATAAAAATGCACAAAAAGCCCTTAAAGTGTTGTTCACAACATATGTATGTATGTATTATGCTTCATTTTTTTCTTCCTCCCAAAATTCAATTAATTCTTTCTTTTCTGTGCTTCAACATCGCTCTTCTCTTCGCACATGTTTTAGTCGCTTTTTAATGAGACTGTAATACAATTGCAATGAAGTGAAGCTTTAAAAAAAAGTCTCGGCGTCTCACATTAAAAAGTGGGTAATTGTGTTGTGTGTAATATAGAAAGTATTCGGAAAAAAATGAAGTATGTATTGCTTTTTACATATTTTATTGCTCATCACTGTTCTACGAGCGATGGAATGGTTAATAAAATTAATAAATTCATCCATCATTGTATGCTAATTTGCCCTACCTTCCCCCAAACTATTTAAATTTCATACCAAGTATACGTAAAATAATGAGGGAGAAGTTGAGGATGTTTTCAACGTAATGATTCAGAAGCAAAAGTTATAATTTAAGAAATGAAAGAACTATCATCACTTTTTCTATATGATGGAAGTTCCGCCACAATTTTCCTCTCCATTTGCACGCAACTTTTGTGTACTCAAGCACAAGTTCTATGTTCTTCTTTGCTACAACCACAAACTACCAGCTAGCACCTCTCTCTCCCAGCTCCCTTTTTTTCATATTTAACTACAAGCAACACCTTCTTTATATAAATAGCAAAATTCTTCTTTCATTCTTATATTATGTACCTCGTTTTGGCATATTGAAGGTAAGAGATGAAGGTAAAAAAAAGAACGATGAATTATTGCATTGAATTGAATCCAAAATAAAAGCACAAAAGGCAATTGCTGATGATTCCGAACTACTTGAGAAAATTACATTGAAAATTGGAATTGCTGCAATATAATCTTCCTACCTTTGAATCCCACGACTCTTTTCTCTTTGGATTGTGGTTATTGCCATTAGTGGTGTGATGATGATTGTGGTTTCTGTTATGCTTCTCCGCTGCGACAGTCATCTTTGTTAATCTGCGAAAAATGCCACATAATTTGTTAGTTTAGGCCTATTTTTTTTGTAAGCAAGACACATTAAAATTTTATTGATTTAATTTAGGTAATAGAAGAAAGTTTTGTGGGAAAATTGGGACTCATTCCTATTGAAGCGAAGTTCATGCATTAAAGAAGCCTCGGTCTCCTTAATGAATCCTTTACATATTTATTTTTATAGAAAAATAATTCCTGTTGTATTGCTGAATAAATCTGTGTTAAGAATAAAATTCCTTTCCACTTAACTTCTTAATGTTTTGGTGGGCAGAATAACAAGTAAGAACTTTTATTTACTCAAGAAAAGAAACCTTTGAAGGCAATTAATTTTTATCCTGCCCACATTTTATGTAAAAATGCAAGATTAACGAATGATTCGCGTTAAAAAGAGCGATGTGCCATAACATCGACAAAAAAGTGAACGTTTTGTCAGCCAGCAACATTCAATGTATGTAATATGTACCTACTTCTTCACTCAATACTCTGAATTTATTGCAAATAATAAATGTACCTACATGTAATATATTTCTAAAGCTATATAGTAAATAATATGTAGGTAAAACGTTTTTTTTTTTTGCTTTCAAACACTAACGAGTTCTTCAAGGTTGCAAATTTTATCTTTTACTTTTCTAAGTGTATTAGACGTGTGGGGGGTTATGAAAGAAGGTAAAAAAAATGGCTTTAAAGTGAAATAAAAGGAATTTAAAATTTTTCTCTGTGAAGAAACAATGATTTGGTCCGCTTCATGTTATGTTACAATTGAGGAATCGCAATTGAAAATGTATTTAGCAAAATGTAACAACAATCACGGTCAAGAACAACAGTATAGGTAATGAGAAGTCTCAAATTATGTTTTTTTTTCTCCACCACTTTGTGGAGAGTTCGTTGCTTGTGGCAACATTTGGCGTTCAAGTCTTTGGTTTTTAGCAAACCAACTCTGCAAAAGCTTTCATTCTGTTTTTTTTTCTTTATTCATTGATTGCCCGAAACTTTGGAGGTTTTTTTTTCTACACTCTCTGCGCATACAGTTTTCTAAAACCTGATGGTATTTCTTATGAATTTTTAATGCCAGACTCTTGTTGTTGTTAGCCAAAAAAAGAAGTATAATAAAAATAAAATAAAATATACAAAATTCAACCAAGATTGGCCATTTGTGAGGCGACAGCAAATAATAATAATAAAAATTAAGAAAAAAAATGAATCGTGAAGATACAAAGTTGTGTGTTGGATAAAAACTTTCACCTCGATAAAACTTTTATCTTTTACAACAAATTATATACAACGAACGTGCCTCCATGTCAAGGCCCTTCCATCGCGCGCCGGTTTACAAGTCAACTTTTCATGAGCTTTTGCGGATCTTCTGTGCATATTGTCACCTTTTCTTTCTTTTTTTTCTCTCCTCATTATTCCACTTTTTTTTCGCCTTCGCACAGCGCAATGTCTTTTCTTCTTAAACCTTCATTGTTTGCAATATTTAACTTGTGGAAGAAGAAAATACATATTTTCTCATGTGACATGCCTCCTAATTCAACATAAGTGACACAAACATAATGCCAATATCATGTTTTCGCATGCACAATTTTTTTTTCGCTCCGCAACATGAGAAGAAAACTGAAAGTTTATTTTTTTTTGTTATTGGAAAGAAAAGAAGAAAAACAGACATTAAGCTTCAAAGCGAGTTTGCTTTTTCTTCTTCCCGAAAAAAAAAAAGAAATTTCTACATTATGCGGTTAAAACATGAAAAAGGAACTCTAAATGATAATTTATGGCACTTTTATTTAATTTATATGTGTACCTATGTACATACCACCAAAGGGGACACAGTTGTAGTCATTACGGTTGAAGCACTTTAGGGTAAAATTAACAAAAGAAGAAAAATTAACCAATTACCAACATTGAGTAATTTGTGGGTCTCTTCTTGTATTAAACATTGGGCGGTGGGAAAACTCTATGGTGACATCACGATTGAATGATTTAAATTCAATGACTGTGAGATGCACTCCACCACATAAATACAATAATTCTGGGTTTCTATTGCGTGAAAATGGAATTGAAACCAGAAATTATATTTTTTCTCTCTAAAATTAAATAATTTGCCATTTCTCAATGGTACCCGCTTGCATTGAAAGGCTGTACGAAAACATTGAGGGAAAAAACATATTTGGCAATTTATTTTTCAGGGAGAATTTTTCGCAAGTCACAAAATCTATTTGTTAATTATTTGTTAAAGAAAATAAATGTATTTTTTAAGATTACCCCAAGAGCAATTATCAAGGGGAGTTTATCTGGACGAAATTATTCGGATCTTCGCAAATATTCGGATGATTCGCCAAGGAAAATTAAATATAAGTCTAAGCCAAAAAATATGTTAAATTCAAGCATAAAAACACTTAAATTTTAAATTTTAAAATTTTAAATTAACATTTTAGAGGGATTTTTGAATTTTTCATTTAGAGAAGACTTAAAAAAATAACCTTAAATTTTCATTAAATGGCTAAAGGCTCTATTCAATCGTGACGCCAAAAAAGACTTTTTGTGACTCAAATTTCATATCATGACTCAGTTTTTGCCTTTGTTGACTCAATTTTTAACTTATTTGTACTACAAAATACCTAATGTAGCTGCGAGTTTTAATTAAACGATACATCTAATGAAAATGTCATATTTTAATTTTTTTAACAATTTGTTCTGTTTTTAAAAGCTAACAAGAGAGCCAAAAAGTAGTAAATGTAACCAAAAAAAAAAGACAATTCATGCCGATAATTTTTTAGTTTTCAGCCCAAAAACTGCATAGATTGATGAACAAAAGTTTAAAAAAATATATATTTAAAAATCCCAAAAAAGACTAAATTCAAACCAAAAAATCCTAAATACGTTTTTGATTTTATTTTTCGGTTTTGGGTTGTTCATTTTCTAACAAAAGATATTCATGTGAATTCAAACATTAAGATCTTCAGAAATATTCGGATGATTCGAATATTCGGAGTTCCGCAAAATGAATTTTTAGAAAAAAAAAACATTAAAAGTTGTTTTACTTCTTAATCGTGAGATTAAGAATTTTCAGCAAGATCTAAAAGAATTGAATTATAAAAAAATATATTTTTCTTTTACCAAATTTAATGAATCTTTTAAATGATAAAACTGACCTAGAAGAGAGAACATAATTTTGAGAATCTTATTTTTGATTTAATGTTTCTTTCAGCCTCTAATAAGCACCGCATAGGTTGAGTTTGATGCTCTTTTGTTTCCTTATCGTTATTCAGCCAGTGCAATAATAAATAATTTTATTGCTTCTCGCAAAACTATAGTTGCTCAAAACAATAGAAGATATACGCGATGTTAATGATTATGGCTATTCTTGTATAATAATAATAATAGTAGGAATATTTTTTCAAGAATTAAAACCATCTCAATTCACAAATCCTATTCTCGCATTTTTTTATGTATTAAAATGCATATCATTATTATGAGATGCGCTGTTATTCCCATAAAAATGGCCACAACAACACCACAAAGAAAGGCAAAGAAGAAGTTCTATTTCGCAATATGATTTCTCCCGAAAGTGGTGTGCCTGTGAGAACACCAGAAATATTACCTTTAATAAAATCTTCATCTTTTCTTTCTCTCTCTCTCTTTATTTTTATTCTGACCACTCTTCTGCTAAAGGGGGCATTGTGTGATAATTTGATGGACACACAGAATCATTTTCTCAACTAATTCACGTGTGCAAAAATCTTCTTTTATTTTTGGCTTTTCCCCTCCCCCTTCTCCCTTCAGCTCATTGTTGCAGACTTCACCACCTTGTGACACCTATCTGTGAGATAAAAAAAAATCTCTCATGGAGCAATGATGGAGTCTTTTTCTGCGAAAATGCTCACAGTTACATAAGATTGAGTTTAATTTTTGTGTCACCATCGTGTGCAAATGCATTGCAATTGTATATTAATTAAAGAGCCAATGAACTACATCACTCTGCATTGTATATAAATATAAGATTTCATTGCTTCTAGGAGATACACGAGAAGCTCTATACAGGGTGATGAATCAGCTAAATTTTTGAATTAATTCATTTTGTGTTAATTTTACAATTTATCAATATTCTAGTTTTCTCATTAAATTTGTTCATTTTAGCTGGGATTTTGTTCTTCAAAGAATTTTTGAGTGTGTATTGAAAATTTTTTTTTTATTCTTAACGAATTTCACTAAAAGAAAAGGAATTTTTCGGGAATAATTCAGAATTCTCTATCGGAATAAGATGATAGAGTGGAATCATTATTTGATGACAAAAAATTTTCCACTCTGTCAACAAATAAAGATTCCATTGTATAATTTTATTCCGTTAGAAAACTCTCAATGTTTCTTTAAAAATTCTTTGTCAAAGAAATTCTGTAAGAATAATAAATGGTTACTGATAAAAAGAAATAATTTTCTTTAAAATAAAATCTGTCTGATATTTTGGCTGATTAAAAAAACAAGAATTTTCTAACTGGCTGCCAAAAGAGAAGAATCTTGCTATTAACATGGAAAGTGGCTATATGGATCCGGAAGGAATCCAACAGCCGTACAAATTTAAAGTGCAGAAGAAGAAGAACATGGAAAGTTTCGCTAAGAAAAATATAGATTTTTCAGAAGAATTCAAAGAATTTCCCAACAAAATAAAATAAAAATCGTCAAAAGATTTTTTTGCTGATAGAATAGCTTAAACATTGAAATTCTGACACTCTGTAGAAACGATTTTTATGTTAAAACTTCTTGTAAATTAATCCTCCCACACACTTAACACCCGCTTAATTTTTTTTTAGATTTTTTTACACAATGGGTGAAATTCACTAATCAGACAGACTTAAGATTCCTTAAGAAAGACTTTAGTTTTCTTAATATTCTCCAAGTTTTCTGAAGAATACCTTAAGTTTTCATAATATTTCTTAAGATTATTTAAAAAAAAAAAACTTAAGATTTTCTAAGAAACATTAAAGATTTTTAAGTTTTCTTAAGCGAAACTTAAGACATCTTTAGATAGGTTGAATCGGGCTAAATGTTCATTTTTCGATAATTTTTTTCTGATCGCTTTCGGACATAGAAATTTGTAAAAATCATAAAAAATATGCAATTTGCTCGTCTTAAGAAATATTAAGTTTCCCGTAAGAAAACTTAATAATCTTTAATTTTTCCTGAGAAATTTTAAGTTTTTTCTTAAAGAAAGTTAAGATATTCTTTAGAAAACCTAATGAATCTTCAGAAAACTTAAAAAAAAAACTTTAAGACTGTCTGACTAGTGAATTTGACCGAATATCTGAGCTTCTGATGAAGTACTTTTAATTAAAAGAATTATATGTCAAAGATTGCGAAAATTGAATTGAATTGAGCTCACTGTCCCACCCTGTATGTCGTATTATTTTCCACCGTATATAATCCACATTCACCGCATCTCAAGTGGTACGCATTGAAAATGGATGATAAACATTGAAAGCCCTAGGAGTGCCTCACTTGAATCACTCCCAGAGACAGAGAGGGAGGAAGAAATACTATATGTGTAAGAAAACATGAAATGCTAAACTCAAGGATTACCAGGTTGAAGAAAACCAATATAAAGAAGTAAAAAAAAACTGTTGCACCTCAATTTCTTTCTCTCTGGTGTGATTTGTTCATACCTACATATATATTGAGGAAAAGGTCAATGGATGGAGATCGTAAAAAGCCAGTGAGAAGTCAACAGAGCCAAGTAAAGTGCACAAAGTTTTGCTTTGCAAAAGAACTTCTGAGAGAGAGACAGACAAAAATTAAATAGTACAAGAAGAAGAATTCCATTTATATGAAAATGCTAATTGAATTCACACTCAATTAAGGTCAACCGATCAATGGTGACGCTGGTGAGTAATTATAGTCATAATGCCAATGTGTACCATTTCTCCACTATACCTATGTTGGCAAAAGAAAAGAAAAGAGAGAGAAAAACAACATTCACTTCCTGCCCGTTGGAAGTGGATGGAAGAATCTCTTATAGTGTTGAATCAAAGTGAAAATAAGATGCATAAAATGCAAAATGAGTCAACTGGTTAAACCACCTCGAAACTATTCTTTTCACTCTTTAAACTTAAAAATCCACAACACAAACCACTTAAGGATTGCTGCTCATACTCAGCTGGTCGAGTACACCATTCATGTAGAAACTTTTCACTCCCCTTTGATAAATATCAACTTAACTCTTTTTTTTTCTTCTCTTATTTATTGGAAAGCGGAACAATTTGTTCTACTAAATGTTTTGGTGACTTATCCCACTGTCCATCCACATCTGTGTACGTACATGATGTTTGTGAATTGAGAGGTTTGTCTGTTTGGTAAAATTACGTGATCATTTGGTGTGAGATTAACCGTATATTACAACCAACGTGATCAGCGAATTTACTCTGAATTAACTTTTAACCATACGGCTCTTTGCGATCACACAAAAGCAAACTCGCGAAGAAATTTTATTCTTTCAATGAAACCCAATGAGTTTAGAAATACGTTTTTGGGAGCACTTTTGGCACCATTTTTTCCCCCTTTGTCCACATATAGTATGTCCACAAAAGAGGGATAAATTGGGTATTAAAGAATGGAGAAATATGTGAAGCATGAAAAAAAACGAAAAGAATACTTCTCGCACTCACCATTCAACACCGAAAAGAACACAACATATGGGACAAAAAAAGGCAGCAGAAATATAAAATGCACAGGCACGATTGACCCCCTTTATAGAGAAGAAGAAGTACTTTGGTTGGAAAACGAACACAACACTCCAAGAACACCCAACAACCTCCTGCACACAAATTTTATTAATTTCACTTAAACACCTCTCACATATGAATTAACTTTCTGAGTAAACCATCCTTTGCGCACAATTTGTTCTCCCTCTCTTTTAATTTGCAAATTTTCCATTTATCACCAGAATTTATTTAATTCTTTTTTCCCCCGAAATTCTCATTATTTTTGTCTCTTTGCCAGAATATTTAACTTCGCTTTTTTTTAGCAAAATATTTGGGTTCCAAACATGTGACCCAATTCATACACCAACAACACTTTACAAATGAAATTCTGCGCGAGTGAAAAAAAGTCAACACCACTGATACACAAAAAAATTGCCTAATTACACATTATTTCCTTTCAATTTTTGTAGCAAAAACACTTTTTTTTGCACCTAAATTAAAAACTCCAACAATCAGAAGAAATTTTCCACATTTAAAACTTCGCAAAGATCATCAAAAGAGTATGTATTGAGAGAAGATGTGATGCTGCAAGGGGATTGCGCTCAATTCAATGTGCCACGTGTTACCTCCGTCAATACTCGCGACCAACTGACATTAAAACAACTCTGTGGGAGCCTCTGTGCGCGCTCTGTCTCGAGGTGGGCTTCTTGTAAAATTTTCGCCAAAGGTGAGTGCACAAGAGATGCGAGAGAATTCACAAAAACACTCACACACCACCATCATTGCCCAGGTATAAAAGCGGACTCTTCCTCAGCAGTATAGAAGATACTCTGTGTATGAGCATCATACTGAAGCATAAATATGATTAACTCAACATTTTCCATGTTAAAATGAGGCATAAGGAGTCTTCAAGAGCCCCTAAAAACTCAGATCAAATCTTTTGATCAGAAAATTCTGCTTTTGATCACAAGAATATTCCGTTTTAGTCATATTTTCATGACCAACGTCTTTTTTTTCCTGATTTATTGCTTATTATCCTGGGCGATTTTACTGACCAAAACGGAATATTATTCTGATCAAAGGCGTAGCCAGAACCAAATTTTAGGGGGGGGGGGTTACTTTTGAATTTGTTCGACGGGGGGGGGGGGGGAGGGGGTAAAAATTCTTCTTCTTTCTCGTTTTTTAATTGTGCGGCTTTTGAACTAAGGTCCATAAAATGGTTTCAAACCAAGTTTTTGATTTTATTTTGTATAAGAACAAAATGTTCTTACAGTAGCTGTAGTATCTGTCTTAAGATCTCTTAAGAATGTCATAAATTTTCTTTAAAAAAAACTTCTTAAGAACTTCTACAGTTTTCTTAAGAAAAATTTAATTTTTTTTTAAGGAAAATATAAAATTTCTTAAGTTTTCACAATCAAAACTATAGAATTTCTTTAGTCAGGCTGGATTGCTTCAAATTCATATTTTTCATAGATTTTTCCAGGTGGTTTTCGGGCATCTTATCATGAACCCGTTTCACTGATCAATTGCTAATTATCCTGAGCGAATGTCATATTTTCCTGATCAAAATGGCAGATTTTCCTAACTAAATGGAACATTCCTCTTTGAATTGAAACATTTTTCCGACCAAAACGGAATATTCTTCTGACCAAAAGCATAATTTTCTGACCTAAAGATGGGACCGTAAAACCTCTCGAGAGATTTAAATGAATTCTAAAAGGCCATGAATGCAAAATAAATCTAATCAGGATCAAAACTACATTAGATAATTCAATGAAAGAATAAGGTAAAGCTGGAAAAGCATAATTTTATACATTTTTAACATAAAAGAAATAACTTGCGCTATGACAGTCTCTCATTTTAATTGAAAAATCCGGCATTTTTATCGTTCTAATTTAGCATATTAGTCCTATAGAATTAATTTGGAAAGAAGTCTATGAAAAGAAAATAAAGAGGAAAAGCTCAGAAATTACACAAACTAACTCCAAAAGACATTGAAAATAAAACAAATTTAAATAGATCAACCTCATTTCAAGTAAGAATTTCAGTTGAATTGATTGCAAATGGAATTTTAACATGGGGTATTCATCTGTCTAATATTTTGATTACTATGGCAAATAATTCGAATATTTACGAAGACCTAAGTATTTTAATTCACCAGAAACATCCCTTGTTAAAAGCCGACTAATATGAAACAGAATAAAAATAAAAAAATCTTACTTTTTAGGCTCTAATTAAATTTTTTTTAAAGCTTTTTGAGATTGAAGATTTTGTCTTTTTAGGGCTGAAAACCAAAAAATGCTTTTAGATTTGAATTTCCTACGTTTTGGGTTGAATTTACCACGTTTTGGGTTGAATTTACAATTTTTCGGCTTAACTTTACTACTTTTTTTTGTCTTTTCTAGACTTGAATCTCTGAGATTCAGGCTTTTGTTCCTCAATATCTGCCATTTAACTATTCTTTTTAACTTATCACAAATAAATATTAAGTATTCATTTACTAATTTCTTTTAAGGACTAAAAAATATTTGTTGTTTTTGATTTAGTCATATTTAGGCTTGAATTAATCATGTTTCGGGTTAAATTTACAATTTTCCGGCTAGAATTGAGTCTTTTTTGGGGATTGAATTAAATATTTTTTAGACTTCTGTTTCTCAATCTGAGCTATTTTGAGACTAAAAACAAATATTTTGATTTCTTTATCAAATCATTCAAATAATTTATGGAATAATTGCGAATATTTCTGAAGATCCGAATAATTACATTGAGATAAACACCCCTTGAGTTTTAAAGTATTTCAAGCCGTTTCGTGCTGTGAATTTAAAATTATTATCGTTTCATTTCTTACCTTCTCGAGGCAACTGCTTGGGTAATTTACACGTGATACGTGTAGAGAAATATAAACGTCTTACCTAGTTTGATTCGTCTTATATGTGAGAAATACGACATCTACCTGTACCTGGCGGCTACATTTTGTGTGGTGTGGATCTCAAATTAAACCACCTTCGTCTTTTAATTCATTCATTTTTCTCCCAAAAAATTGTATAAAAAATTTCTTTGTTTTCACGATGGGATCATTCCGCGGGTCTTCTTCCACGATGCTCCTTGTTTGCGATTGTGATTAGCCCTCGATGATTTATGAACTTCCTTCTTTTGCCTACTTGCAAGAACAGCATTTGTCTGTCCCTGCCCTTTGGCTTTTCCCACCACGTCGGCATTCTTCTTGGTACCACCAAACTTTTGCTGCCTCCTCTGCTCATACCGCGCCCGGATATCTTCGGGATTTTCACAGAAATCAAGCGGATTCTTCCTGGGAGGTCTTTCAGTACTCTGAACATCCTGTTCATCATCCTCATCTTCATCTTCCTCCTCAATCTCATCCACCAAGACATCACGCATTGATTGGGGTTTCCTTGCTGTCTTCTTCGACTCACTCTCCGTGAGGGCATCATAGCTATCATCGTACTCATCATCATACCCACAGTTCTCCTCAACAATTGAATATTGCTCATAGCGACTCTTCAACTCCTTCACGTGACTCTTATCATCGAGCAATGCTGCAACAGTCTTCGGTTGTCCCGGAAAGCCTTTTCCCGTCTTAATTATCCCCCTTGGAGCTTCACTCGTTCTCACATCGTAATCATCACCATCGAAAACATTAATTCGACGCACACCCGTCTCCAGGTACAGCTGATCCTGCCGATCGGGAGGAATGTAAATTTCAGCCTTGTCACATTCATCCAAATCCGGTGGGAGATTCCCTTCGAGAACTGCTGAAATGGCTGACTCCGCATTATCATAGCGCTCAAGGAGTTTCCTCACAAATCCATCACCCAAATCCGGAAGAATATCCTGCACCAGTTGAATTTGTGCATCAATATCCACGCATTTATCTGCTTCGGATTCAATTGGAAGTGCACAAGCACCTTCCTCATCGAGACTATCAAAACCATTCACGTGATTTGTCTGCTGTGGTGGTTTATTGACCTTTGCAAAATTATTCTCATCCGCACACAGAAAAGCTTGGAGAATGAAATCAGCTTTAAACGTATCCCTGTTTGTGTGAAAAATAAATAAATACTTGATGCCACTTGACCCAAAATTGATTAAAAATATTTAAATTATCTTCCCTGAGAGGCGCGAAAAAAAAAACTCAAAACCCGGAAAGAGAGAAGGCTCCATCTAATTGCGACTCAGAAAAAGATTAATTGTGACTCAAGTGTCTTTTCACGATTGAATTTTTGCCTAATGTAGACTCAGTCTTTGCCTAAAGATGACTCAGTTTTTATCTATTGTTGACTCAGTCTTTGCCTAATATTGACTTAATTTTTAACTAATCTGTACTATAAAATGCCTAATGTAGCCGCGAGTTTTAACTTAAGGGAACGTTAAAAAAATAAGACAACGAATATTTTAAGCGAATAGAATCTTATTAATGGAATCTTGATCTATTAAAGAAAGTCTTTTTATTTGTTTGTGGTACATTAATTCCTCCGAAACGGCTGGGCCAATCTCGATGAAATTTGGTATGGGGGAAACTGAGTCATTTTTAGGCAAAGACTGAGTCTACATTAGACAAAAATTGAGTCGCGAAAAAACACTTGAGTCACAATTAGTCTTTTTCTGAGTCGCAAGTAGGTAAATTTGCGTCAACATTAGTTTCAACCAAAGAGAGAAGAAAGAATAAACTCACATTTTAGGGCAGGCTTGTCGAAGAATTTCAATGTCATTCTCAATGGGATAGTGTCGCTGGTAGTCCGTCACGAAGGTATTTTCCGACAGGGTGAGCGTAAAGATGGACAAGAGAGCTTCAACGTGCTCCAAATTGCTGGAAGTTTTCTTCGTGTGTTGATTTTCATTCAAAATCTTCTCAATGAATGAATTTACGATTGATCGGAAGGTCGAGAGCATTTCCACACGTGCTCTATTGATCAAGTTCAAGTACGACGATTTCTCGTTATACATGAAAATGCCTCTGTAGAGACATGGTATGAAGTTATCATACACACTCGTTATTGTCTGTTCCATGTTAATGGCCACGCAAATATCTCGCGCTTCTGGGTAGACATCCAACAAAATACCAATACTCACTGCACAATCCAACGTATGGAGGCAGAGATCATTGAGTAGTTGTACATCCTCACGCGTTGTCGCCACATCCATTTGCTCCTGCACCGATGCCAATGTCTTCCCCGTGAACTTGATGGCTTTCTCCAGATCAATCAAATACTTTGGCTCAATCTTCATCACAGTGTCAAATATTTTACCCAAAATACCCGCATTTGTACGCCCATAGATGGTCAAAAGGTCAAAGAGCATTGGGATGGAAATTAAATATTTGGAATAAATTAATTTTGCCATATAATCCTTTGTCATCCATTCCGCGTCGGATTCCTTATTTGTTATCAAACGACAAACAATTGCAAGGATTCTCTGCATTAATCTCTCATGCAATCCAATAATACTGGCATCATCAGTTAAAGCCATGATGGGAAGGTAGCATGGAGTGGCTTCTTGTAGGAAGCTCACAACTGCACCAATAGCTTCAGCATCAAAGAACATTGTTGCCCAGAATCTACAATTAATCCAACAACAATTAATCAATCAATGTTAATCAATCTACAATGAATTGTGATTGACAACTGATTAAAATATTTTGCATTTCTAACCAAAAGTATCACAACTAATAACCACTTAACATGCCTCACAAGGGTTATTTGCAGTATTGTGATTTTTCAGCATAAATTAACATAATTTAAGTGGTGTGAAATACATATTTATGCAATGGAATAATTAAAAAATCTCGGGCGGAATTAATTTTATTAGTTAATGAATGTTTGTTTTATTTTGAAAATTTTAATCGTTTTTAATTTTCTTTCTTGCACTTCATAGCCGTGGGTGTCTAGACATGGGTCTTTTAGTCAAATGAAATGAGTTCGAATCCCTGTTTGACACAATTTTTTGAAACTTTTTTGAAATTCTGATGCATTTTTTTTAAATTCATTCTCTAACTATTTACATAGGTATGTAAACTAGGTAAAATCTACTTAAAGATAATTTTAAATCTCATAAAATTGCTTAGCAAAAATAAAATATCTAATTTGTTTTCAACTTATCATACAAAGACATATTCTTTTCGAGACATTTTCTTTCCCATAAATTATCTTGTCTTTACCTATGTTATATTACTCGAAATAAATCCCCATTGAATACAAAAATTCGGCAACAAATTCACGAATAATTAAACAATTAACTTCTATTGTATTTAAAAGACTTTTCTTTTAAGAAAAAAAAATCAAGCGGTGTTTGTTTATCTAACGAAAATTTTGGTTATTATGGCGAATCATTCGAATATTAGTTTACCAAGATCTCAATATTTTAATTGACCATAAAAATCCCTTGGTAAAAGCCGATAAATATGAAACCGAATAAAATCGGAAAAAACTTATCCCTTTTCGGCTAAAACTACTTTTTTATGCTTTAATTGAACATTTTTCTTAAAAGTTTTTGAGATTGAAAACTTTGCCTTCTCTGGATTCAAAAACCATTATTTACAAATTATTAATTATTGTATTTAAATAATACTTTTAGGCCTGTATTTACCACGTTTAAGCTTGAATTTACTACTTTTAGCCCTTTCTAAACTTGAATTAATACTTTCAAGCTTCTGTTCCTTAAATCTCTGCCATTATAGGACTGAAAAAATTTATACTTGAATTTAGTCTTTTTCAGGCAGGAAGCATGTTTTGTGTTAAATTTACTATTTGGCTTGAATTTAGTCCTTTTTGGGGATTGAATTAAATTTTTTTTTTAACCTTCTGCTTCTCAATCTGAACCATTTTGAGACGAAAAACGAATATTTTGATTTTTTTTATCAAATCATTCGAATATTTTATAGAATAATCGCGAATATTTCTGAAGATCCGAATAATTTCATTGAGATAAACACTCCTTGAAAAGAATCTAAGCCACTTTTTAGCACTTTCTTTCATTTAATTCAAATCACTACAGTTCTAACAAGAATAATTATAGTATTTCTTATCGTTGTACAGAGTCTTATCTCTTTAAAAAAAAATGTCTCTAGAGTGCATGATTGAGATATTATATAAGTAAGTAAATAGAATTGTTTTAAAATGATTGTGCAAATTATAGTGAAAACAAATACCATGAAAATTGTTAAAAGAGAAATAACAAACATAGTAGAAACGACAATGATCTTGCTCTTTGAAAGATTCCCTTATCACGATGATATGAATATCTATAGTGTGAAGTTTATTTGCGACGTTAGAACAAGAACTTCATACGCCCTCTTTTTAGGAAACCATTTTAAAAAATTTTTATCTAATTTTATTTTTTAAAGTAATTCCAAGAAAGAAAAATTCGTAATTCTTCCTGGATGGTGTTCTAATACAGAATTTATTGGTTTCAGTTATAAGATAATTTATAAACAAATGTAATGATCATGAATATAATAAAAGAATTGTTTATTTAAAAATTATTCTAAACCTACCGCAATATTGAGAGAATTGCATCTCTCCACGTGAATATAAAGTGACTCTCATAGGCTGGGCATATACATAAGTAAAGTGCTCCCGTGGAAAACGCAAAAAAGTTATGCATTAGTCTGTCTAACAGAGGATTATCATGAGCATGACACAGAGATTTTTCATTTTGCAACCAAACAGTATATAAGTAGAGGGCAGAGAGAAGTGCAGATTCATTTCAGTCTAAGCACTTCCCCCATTACTCCACAATGGGCATTTTCCTCGATAATACCTCACTTGAGCTCTCTGTGGTCATCACAGTTCTTATTACCATTGGATATTTGTACATAAAATACATTTATTCCTTTTGGGATCGCAACAATGTGAAAAGCCTCAAACCTATATTTCCATTTGGGAATTTTTCTTCAGTTTTCTTTGCCAAAACCTCCATTACGGACTTTGTGCGTGATATCTACGAATCAACATGTGGTGAAGATTTTATTGGACTCTATGCAATCTTTCGTCCAATCCTCTTTGTGCGAAATTCCGATTTATGCCGGAATATCCTCATAAAGGATTTTCAATCATTTCACGATCGTGGTGTGTATGTAAATGAGAAGAAGGATCCCCTTTCGGGGCATCTTTTCTCGCTAAGTGGTGAAAAGTGGAAGCAATTGCGTGCAAAATTGACACCAGCCTTCACATCAGGACGTCTAAAGGCAATGTTTCAGACACTCATTGACTGTGGTGTTAATCTTGAGGAATTTATTAATGTTCAAGCAGATCAAGGGACGGAAATTGAAATGCGTGATCTTATGGCGAGGTATACAACGACGGTGATTGCTTCTGTGGGTTTTGGCATTGAAGAAGATTCAATTGTCCAACCAAATGCTCCTTTCCGCATGAATGGAAGGAAGGTAAGAAATATTTTATTATATTTACGAATTAATCTCCTTTTTATATGTTAATGACACAGCTAAAAATTAATTGTTTAGGTATTTGCTCCAACACTAAAGAATGGCTTGAGAAATATGCTCTTCCTCATGGCACCAAAAGTTGCAAAAATGATTAGTTTGAAAACAGTTGACAATGATTATGAGGACTTTATCTTTTCAATGGTGAAACAATCAATTGATTATCGTGAAAAGAGTGGTATTCAGAGGAAGGATTTCATCCAGTTACTTCTTCAATTGAGAAATACAGGAAAAGTTGATTATGGTGACGATTGGAATTTTGTCTCAAGCAAAGGTAATTAAAGATTTTACGTTTTCTATTTTTTTCAGCAAACAGCAAGATAAATGATAAACATATTGACTGCATGCAATGTTTGTAATTAATTATAGTTTCATGTAAATGCTCATTTAGTTTGAGAGATGCAATCTATGCGTTGTCTTATTTGATCTTCTCGAGTTCACTCAATTAACACGCAATACATTCTTTTTTTTTGTGTTTGCAATAATTTTAGAGGATTCAAAGAAGTTGACTATTGGTGAATTTGCTGCACAAGTTCATGTCTTCTTCTTGGCGGGATTTGAGACATCCTCAACCCTCATGTCCTTCTGTTTGTACGAATTGGCAAAAAATCCGCACATTTTGAAGAAGGTTCAAGAGGAAATTGATCAAGTAATACGCAGGCATGACGGAAAGTGGACGTACGATGCAGTGATGGAGATGAAGTACTTGGATAGTTGCCTAGATGAAACATTGAGGATGTACCCACCCGTCCCAATTCTCAATCGTGAATGTACAGAAGATTACAAAATCCCCGGAACGAGTACAATCATCAAGAAGGGCACGGCAATTTTCATACCAATCATTGGACTTCACTACGATCCCAAATTCTACAGCAACCCCATGGATTTTCAACCGGAAAGATTCACCAATGGACAAGTACCCACCAATACTTCTTGCTACCTTCCCTTCGGTGATGGACCACGTATTTGCATTGGCCTACGATTGGGGAAGCTACAAGCAAGAATTGGTTTAGCTACAATTGTGTCAAAATTCAATGTTCACCTTGGTGAGAAGCTAAAGGGAGCTATGCCAAAATATGCACCAGAAAGCATCGTTCCAGCCCCCATTGGGGGGCTTAAAATGCGAGTTTCACGAAGGAAAATGTGAAGAAAAAATTCTCCTCATCACAAATAATAAATAAATAATAATAATTACGCAATAAGCAATGCAAAATGCAAAGAGTGTTAAAATATATTATGATAATATATTTTACTTGAGAAAAATAACTACCTAACGTAGAGGAGAGTGTACTATTATGGGATACACGATAAAATTAAAGAACATTGTTGTTTCAGTTCTTTTGTTGTTTTCACTTCAAAAATTAATTAAAACTGATTTAAAAAATTGAATTTTTCAAATCTTTTAATCGTTATTAGTTAATAGTTTACAGAACATTACTCTTAAGGAGATTAATAAAGCATTTTATTTTTAAGCAAATTAATTTGATCAATTCTATTTCATGCCATTGATCTCCATCTTAGAACCTCTATCCCTATTTCTGTTTATACTTCTGATGACGTATACATTCTAAATTGGTTATTTTTCAAGAAGGAGAAACACAACTTAATAGAAAATGACACGCACGATATTTTAATAAAGTAGTAATGCAAATTATTTGAATTATTCATTCTTATTTCAGAAGACTTATCTTTTAGAATGAATGACGGGTGATTCAGCAATAATAGGTGTGAGAATTTCAAAAACTCAATTGCAAAACTAAATAATTATGCTAATTATTTTACGAAAGATTTTTAATGAAATTAAACTTAATCTCGGATATGTTTGAGTCTAGACGTTATGTAGTTCGATAATTAAGTAAATAGATAGGTAGTTTACCTAAAGAACTTTCATCTTAAAAATAGGATCTTTCAATGCTGAAAGCTAAACTTTTTTTGCATTAAAGATTCTGATCGTTCAGCAAAAGGACTTGAAGGCATCTCTAAGCCAATAAGTCGTTACACTGAACTCATCAACTACTCATCTACACGTCAATTTCACACCTAACAATACAAAAAAAATCACAGCAAAAACACATATTCCATACAAAGGAGTAATTTTAAATATATACTTTTTTGATATAATAAAAAAAATGCCTGTTCATCATTATTCTTCACGTTTCTTCTTAAATTTTATGCTCTTCAATCTGCTATGTCTATGTATGTTTATATATAAAAATAAAGCTCAAGGCAGTGGCTTCAGTCAGTCGTTCTTGTGACTTACTACCGCAAACATGGGGCTTTTATTCGATAATTTATTTTTGGACGTTGTGCTTTTAATCAGTTGCAGTGCTATTGCTCTGCATTTCTACATTCAACACATCTACTCGTATTGGGATAGGAAGAAGATAAAATCCATCAAGCCAGTTTTTCCATTTGGAAATCTCAAGGATGGCTTCTTGCTAAAGAAGCCTTTTGCGGAGCTTTTTATGGATCTCTACAAACAAACAGATGAACCTATTCTTGGACTCTACGCAACAACAAAGCCAGCACTGATGGTTCGAGATCCAGAACTTTTAAGGCTCATCCTTATAAGAGACTTTCAGTATTTTCATGATCGTGGCGTGTATGTGAATGAGGACAGTGATCCCCTTTCAGGGCATCTTTTTTCGTTGAATGGTGAAAAGTGGAAAAATTTACGAGCAAAGCTCACTCCGACATTCACATCTGGACGACTAAAGGCAATGTTTCAAACTTTTCTTGACTGTGGAAAGAGTTTGGAGGCTCATCTCATGAAGAATGCCAATAAGGAAGTAGATATGCGCGATCTAATGGCTCGCTATACGACTAATATAATTGCATCAGTTGCCTTTGGATTAGATTCTGATGCAATTGCTGAGCCTAAGGACACATTCAGGATAATGGGAAGGAAGGTGGGACTCCTTATAAACAAATATCCTTTGAGATTCTTTGTTGAGAAGTTTGTGCTTTCTTTTGTTCTAGTTCTTTGATCCAACGTTTATGAATATTTTGCGATTAACGTGCCTGTTCATTCTACCACATATTGGAAAGTTTTTCAATATCAAATCAGTGGATAATGATTACGAAGCTTTCATCTTTAAAATGGTGAAGGATACAATGAACTACCGAGAGAAGAATAACGTACATAGGAAGGATTTTATGCAGCTTCTTCTTCAGTTGAAGAATACAGGAAAAGTTGATTATAGCGATGATTGGAATATTCAATCAGATGGTGAGTTGAAGACTTTAAAACATACCGATTTGCTTAAAAAAATATTCTTTTAATCCTCTAATCAACAGGCAGTGACAAAGGACTATCATTCAATGAATTAGCAGCTCAGGCTCATGTCTTCTTCTTGGCTGGTTTTGAAACTTCCTCAACTACAATGTCTTTTTGCTTCTACGAACTAGCCAAGAATCTCAATGTTCAGGAGAAAGTTCAAAGAGAAATTGACGAAGTAACCAAGAAACATGATGGAAAGATAACGTACGAGTCCCTAATGGAAATGAAATATCTGGAAAGTTGCATCGATGAGACTCTTAGAAAATATTCATCAGGTCCTGTCTTGAATCGCGAATGTACAAAAGAATATCAAATACCCGGAAGTGATATTATCATTGAGAAAGGAACACGAATCTTCATTCCAGTTCAAGCAATTCAAATGGATCCAAAGTACTATCCAGAACCTGAAGAATTCCGCCCCGAAAGATTTTCTTCGGATATTTCAAACGGTGGTAATCAGAAAGGTGTTACATACATGCCATTTGGTGATGGCCCAAGGGCCTGTATTGGGCTACGAATGGGAAAACTTCAAGCAAAAATTGGCATTGTATTGATCATGTCAAAATTCAATTTGCGACTTGGTGAAAAACTTCAGAATATGAAGAAACTCAAGTACGAAGTCAAAAGTATGCTTCCTGCTCTTGAAGGGGGAATGTATTTGAAAGTTTTGCCAAGAAAATCAGTCTAAAAGAGCTGATTTAGCTTTGCTCTATTTGTGAAGCTTTACTAATAAAAAAAAATCATATAAAAATGCATAAAAATGAATTTTTGATAAGGTTTTATCATAGAAATTCTGATTGAGTATACAAAACCATATAATTTTTCTATCTTTCCAAACATGATTCAGCGATATTCTGGCTGTTAAATTAACATAAAAAATACAAGAAAATTATCTTTCCATAATGTTAATTTAGAATTAAAGAATACTTAATATTATCTTTTACATTAAAAATTAGTTTGAATTAAGAATAATTAATTTAAAGAACTTCATTCAATTTTTATTTAAAAATTAGAAATTGGAAGATTTATTTAAGTTTTTTAATGATAAATATTATGTATTCAATGTAAAATTATTTTAATTAATAAAACCATTAAATAATGTCTTTCAAGTTAAAGAACTTCAAGTATTTTCTTGACTGAAAAAAAGTTGAATGTATCCATCTTGAAAAGAATCATGAAAAGCTCCTTCATTTCAAGGTGTTGAGCTTTTGAAAACTTCTTTCTAATTTTGTTCGCGAAAAAAAAAAATATTTGATAAGATTAATTGAAATCAGATTTCTGGGTGAATGAAAAGCAAACTTATCAGTGATAAAGAAAGGTAATACATTAAGTAGCAAATGTTGTAAATTCTGATATGAATTATCTCTCTATATCTCACGTAATAAAGAGTCGAATCGCTCAGCAGCAGATTTGCAGACAGCTTCTATATTATTATGTATTATGTAGCCGTAGGCGTAACAAAATATTTGTGCGTGTATTTGTACCTCAATAGATTATTATTTCGAAATTATTTTAGTATAGGTACATACAATATGTTACGGAGTCAAATCAATTTTGTCATATTTTTAAGCTCTCTTGTCAATTTGCCTTAATTTTCTTGCAAATTCTAAACTTCTCTTATTTTTAGCCTTATTCATTTGACCATAAGTAATAGGAAGAGACATAAAAATCTCCCAGTAATGCTGAGAACTCATTAAAAATTTAGTTTAAATGAATCAGAAAATGTAGGTAAATAAGGGGGTTAAAGATAAGCATTTACATGTTAATTTTATATAAAACAAACCACAAATTATATACTAATACAAAATCACCCAAAAAAAAAAGCTATCAAGAGCTCGTCTTTTCGTGTATTTGATACAAAATTTATGTCTATTCATCATTATTCTTCACGTTTCTTCCTCACAAAATTTGATGCTACTCCAATCTCTCTACGCTATATACATACATAGTATAAATAAAGCTCAAGGCAGTGACTTCAGTCAGTCGTTCTTGTGACTTCCTACCGCAAACATGGGGCTTTTATTCGATAATTTATTTTTGGACGTTGTGCTTTTAATCAGTTGCATTGCTATTGCTCTGCATTTCTACATTCAACACATCTACTCGTATTGGGATAGGAAGAAGATAAAATCCTTTAAGCCAGTATTTCCATTTGGAAACCTTAAGGATGGATTCTTGCTGAAGAAGCGGTTTTCGGAGCTTTTTGTGGATCTTTACAAACAAACAGATGAACCTATTCTTGGACTCTACGCAACAACAAAGCCCGCATTGATGGTTTGCGATCCAGAACTTTTAAGGCTCATCCTTATAAGAGACTTTCAGTATTTTCATGATCGTGGTGTGTACATGAATGAGGACATTGACCCCCTTTCGGGACATCTTTTCTCTCTAAGTGGTGAAAAGTGGAAGAATTTACGGGCAAAGCTCACTCCGACATTCACATCTGGACGACTAAAGGGAATGATGCAGACTTTTCTTGACTGTGGAAATAGTTTGGAGGCTTATCTCATGAAGAATGCCAACAAGGAAGTAGAGATGCGCGATCTAATGGCTCGCTATACGACTAATATAATCGCATCAGTTGCCTTTGGATTGGAAAGTGATGCAATTGCTGAGCCTAAGGACACGTTCAGGATGATGGGAAAGAAGGTTCGAAAGTGAATTTGGATGTATCCCCTAAGATTTTTTTTGTGAAAAGTTTGTGGTTTTTTTTTTCTTTATAGTTCTTTGATCCAACGTTTATGAATATTTTGCGATTAACGTGCCTGTTCATTCTACCACATATTGGAAAGTTTTTTAATATAAAATCAGTGGATAATGATTACGAAGCTTTCATCTTTAAAATGGTGAAGGATACAATGAACTACAGAGAAAAGAATAATGTACACAGAAAGGACTTTATGCAGCTTCTTCTTCAGCTGAAGAATACAGGAAAAGTTGATTATAGCGATGACTGGAATATTCAATCAGATGGTGAGTTGACTTCTTTTCTGGCTGAATTAAGTGACAATTAATAGGTGTCGTTTTAATCCTTTAACCAACAGGCAGTGACAAAGGACTATCATTCAATGAACTAGCAGCTCAGGCTCATGTCTTCTTCTTGGCTGGTTTTGAAACTTCCTCAACTACAATGTCGTTTTGCTTCTACGAACTAGCCAAGAATCTCAATGTTCAGGAGAAAGTTCAAAGAGAAATTGACGAAGTAACCAAGAAGTACGACGGGAAGATCACCTATGACTCCTTAATGGAAATGAAATATCTGGAAAGTTGCATCGATGAGGCCCTTAGAATGTATACACCAGTTCCAGTTCTCAATCGTGAATGCGCAAAGGATTATAAAATACCCGGAAGTGATATTATCATTGAGAAAGGAACACGAATCTTCATTCCAGCTCAAGCAATTCAAATGGATCCAAAGTACTATCCAGAACCTGAAGAATTCCGCCCCGAAAGATTTTCTTCGGACAATTCAAACGGTGGTAATCAGAAAGGTGTTACATACATGCCATTCGGTGATGGCCCGAGGGCCTGTATTGGGCTACGAATGGGAAAACTTCAAGCTAAAATTGGCATTGTATTGATCATGTCAAAATTCAATTTGCGTCTTGGTGAAAAACTTCAGAATCTGAAGGAACTTCAATATGAAGTAAAAAGCTTCGTTCCTGCTCTCGAGGGAGGGATGAATTTGAAAGTTTTGCCCAGAAAATAAATGTGATTAAATGTATGTTGAGACGGAAAGAAATAGATTATTTTCCAATTAAGTTTGCATTGTGATAAAATCCTCTTATCAGAAAATAAGCCTTCGTGCTTTTATCTTTATTTTTTCAAAGATAATTTTGCGAAATTTCACCTGTCTCCTACCTCTTGCACGCATGTATAAATAAAACAAAAAAAAATAAATCTTTTTTAATGAATTTTATTTATGTTCAAAGCGTGGTTTTGCATGATTTCTATTCAAATAAAACAAATTAAGAATTTTAATATAACTGCGTTAATTGTCCTTGAGCGATGTTCTGCGTCAACCAACAAATATTGTGAAATGTCAACAGGTAAAGTACAGACATTGGTCATACAATTTAGAACATTAGCATAACTCTTCTGTGAATATGTAAGTTATAAAGGTAAATTACAAATTCTTTATTCAACTTAATCGATAATCCGTTTTAACTAAAACCGAATATTTATTTACAAAGTTAGGGATTCTTAGAAATTTTAAAAAAAGTAAAGTTTATACTGAAAAGAAAATCTACGACGTTACGAGTTTCTCCATTCCCTCCATTCCTGACCAAGAAACCATTGAAAATCTTTGAATTTTGTACTGAAATTTCAGAATTTTAAGCGAATTTTAAGGGTTTCTTAATTATTAGGTTAGGTACCTATTTAATTTAATGCTCACCGTTTTGGTTGTAATATTTAATTTTCTTCCTAAAAAAATTGTGATTCATATTATTTTGACCACCAACTGTAATTTTTGCTCATAAAATGTAAAACATTCTTTTGGAACATTATGTACTTTATTGTCGAAAATCAACATAATTTTGAACCGGTTCTCAAAGATCTACAGGAAGCAAAGAAATTTCCTTGAGATCTCTAGATTTGGTTTTAGCTAGTTTTGACTTATCGATTTTTTTTACTTTAATAAATTAAGACTTCTCACCTTCTCATATGCAAAAACAAATCTGTGGTTGTATTGATCTCTCTCACGTCTTGAAGAGGTCAGTATTGTGACCTTATGATTTTTTTTAAAATGCTTTAAAAAAGTAAGTAATTTAGTGAAATGCCTTTTAGTCGTATTTTCGTTTTCATTCTATATTCGGATTATTCTTCTCTTAATTTGTTTTCGGTTTTTCATCTCTTTATTTATAGCTCTTTTAGGTCAAGGCCTTATTTTTATTCAATAAACTTTTCAATTCACGAAGATAAGAACATGGTGAAGATCAATGATCATTCTTCAAAGGAAAAAAAAAAGATTTTTCTTCCCAAAAAAAGAAATTTTTTCTTTTCCTTAATCTGAAAACATTTATCAAAATTTAAAGAACTTGAAAAAAAATCTTCACCTTGTCAACAACTCTTCACATTTATTTGGGAAAATTTGTCTTTGAAGCCATCAAGTTCAAGATCATTGAATAAAAAGAATATTAATGATGTAAAAAAAACTTTATCTACATTGTGTGTGTGTACATAGAGGTACATAATGTGCAAAATTGTTCTCTTGTATACAAAATAAACAATAAAGCGTCCAAAAGAGACAAAAAATGAATGATTTATAATTCGAAGCAACAAAAAGTCTGACAAGTCTGTAAAAAAATGAGCGAATGTACAATAAAAAATCAACGCGATCAGACACAAAAACACTAATTTGTATGATCTTCGCACCCAGTTGTAGCCTTAAAACTACGCAGAATGAAAGAAGTTTAAGCATAATAATTCTGACTTCACGTGATTGTTGTTATTTTCGTGGGATTAAGAACCTGTTCGAGGAATTAAAAAAAATGTACTGGTAAGCTGACCAAGCTTACGGGAGCTGTGTTTCTTTCAGTGTACCAATTTTGTGAGAGCAAACTAAAACACGAATTAATTTAAATACGCGCAAAGTCGGGAAAAGTTGAAAAGTCATACCCTAAGAAATGTTTGGAAGGCCATATCTCGAGAACGGATCCATAGATTTTCATAATTTTTTTTTTGTTTGAAAGGTCTTGAAGTCAGCTATAACAAAAAAATTTATGTCGCCATTTTCGAAAAATTCGAGTTCGAAATTTTCGAAAACTTTGTTTTTGACTTTAGCGCCTCTTGCGGTCATTTCTCGAAGTTGCAATGTTCTAGACATTTGTAGGGTTTCTCGAAACCTTTCATTTGCGCTTGAGTTGATCCAGATCGGACTTGTAGAACCCGAGATATGACATGCCAACTTTGGAAGGCTATATCTCGAGAACGGATGCATAGATTTTCTTCATTTTTGGCATGAAGCTAGATAATATGGTCAGCTACAACATATGAAAAAATGAAAAAAATTTATGTCGTCGTTTTCGAGATATTCATCGAAAACTAATCGAAAATTTTGTTTTTGATTTTTGGCCCCCTAGCGGTCACTTTTGAAACTTCGGATGTTCTAGAGAGTTGTAGGGTTTGTTGAGATCTTTCATTTGACCCCGGGTTGATCAAAATCGGTCAAGCCGTTTTCGAGTTATGGTCGATTTTCGATGAAAAATTGTGGCGGCCATATTGACTAAACGGCTTGACCGATTTTCGAAAATGAGGTATCGTTGGAAAGGTCTTGATGGCCCCTACAACATACTAAAATTTCAGATTTTTAGCTATTACAGGGACTGAGATATTGGCAAAACAAAATTTTGAGGTTATTCAAAATGGCGGACGGTGGGGGGTAAAATTTGACGTCATAATCGGACGTCTTCCAGTCGACTTTTAAACTTTGCCGTTTACCGCAAGTCTCTATCTATTACCGTTCTCTTGCAATTTATGGTTGAACTACGGAAGGACGGCCGGCCGGCCGGCCGGAAAAATTTTTTTTTGGCGCATACTTTTTTTGGAATGTGGGGACCCTAATTCGTGCTCATCCCAAGTTTGAGCCCGATCTGACGACTTTCGATTTTGCTCGGTACACAAAAGCTGTGTCTGAAAGAAACACAGCTAAAAGATCCAAATAAAAATTTGAAGAAACGATCATTTTGCGAAATTCCGTGAGATCTGCTTGTCATTTCGGAGCCGCGAGTTATTTTGATAATATTATAAAAATTTTAGCTACCTCATTGAGTATTTTGCAGACAATGTTCGTAAATACCCATCATATCAGTTGATTACATTCAGCGTATTTCTCATTTCACCTCTCGCCCGATAACATAGCGCCTATACTTATCTAATCACGGCGGGTGATTTAAATAGATGCGTGCTTGCTGTAAATTTTACATTTGTTCACAAAAGTTCAAGGAAAACGGAAGTTCGTTACAGAAAAAAAAGAATTATAAATCAGAAAATAATTTTGAGTGAATAAAAAATGGTTTTTGGAGTATTTTTCGTGAGTTTTGTGTGTGCCACAATTGGAGTGATTTACCTGTACCTCAAGCGATCCTACAGGTACTGGGAGAAGCGCAATGTAACGTACATTAAGCCCACAGTTCCTTTTGGGAACATGAAGGATGTTTTACTGGGAAGAACTGATCTCGGTAGCATAATTCGTGATCTCTACAATCAATCCCGGGAGAAATTCTTTGGGATCTACATGATAAATCGCCCAGCTTTAATCATTCGTGATCCCGAACTCATCAAGGCGATCATGATTAAGGATTTTGATCATTTTGTTGATCGTGGAATTTTCGTTGATGAAGAAATGGATCCCATTTCGGGAAATTTATTCTCTCTCACCGGGCAAAAGTGGCACAAACTTCGCATTAAACTCACACCGACTTTCACGTCGGGAAAATTGCGTGCAATGTTCCCATCTGTGATGTCATCAGCGGAAAATATGCAGAAGCATCTGCTGAAGAATCTTAATAATCACAGTGAGGGCAATGTACATGAAGTGAGGGATTTAACGGCGAGATTCCTTACGGATTTAATTGCTTCCGTGGCATTTGGAATAAATGTGAATAGTATTGCGGATCCCAATGCGCATTTCCGGAAAATGGGTCAAAAAGCCCTTGCGCCAACCTTCAGGAATGGCATTGTGGTATTCCTGTCTTTTATGGCCCCAAAAGTTCTTGATTATCTTAAACTTAAGCAATTTGATGATGATGTGGAGAAGTTTATGGTTTCCATTGTGGAACAAACTGTTAAGCACCGGGAGAAGAACAACGTTGTCCGGGAGGACTTTATGCAGCTCCTCATTCAGCTGAGGAATAGTGGAACTGTGAAGGATGATGGTGATTGGAGTGCAGAGACTGTTGATAGTACGTTACATAATTTTTTTCGATAAGAAATTCTGGAATAATTCCACGATTTATTTTTTCATCAGAGCAAAAACAAACGATGACCTTCAATGAGATTGCAGCCCAGGCAGCTGTTTTCTTCCTTGCGGGCTTTGAAACCTCATCCTCAGTCATCTCCTTCTGCCTGTATGAACTTGCAAAGAATCCCGAAATGCAAGAACGTGCCTACAGGGAGATAAAGCAAGTCCTGGCAGACAATAATTGGGATTATTCCTACGAAGGATTGAAGCAGATGAAATATCTCGAATGCTGTATGGATGGTAAGCTCACACACAATATTAAGGCAGTGAATTTTTGATTTTTGAATAACCATTTTTCTGATTATCCTAGAAATCCTGCGAATCTATCCACCTGCCCCATCAATCATCCGAATCTGTACGAAGGACTACAAAATCCCCGAGACGAATGTAACAATTGAAAAGGGAACAAATATCTTCATCCCCATCTGGGGTCTCCAAAAGGATCCAAAATACTTTGAGAATCCCGAGAAATACAACCCTGAACGCTTCCTCCCCGTGAATTCCGACAAGAGAGTCCCATTCACCTATCTCCCATTCGGGGAAGGTCCCCGGAGTTGTATTGGAGCCCGTATGGGGCGCCTCAATGCCAAAGTTGGCCTAGCTGTACTCCTGCAGACATTCCGCTTTGAATTGGGCCCCACAATGGGACAAACACTCAAAATGGAAGCTAATCAGGTGCTTCTGCAGCCAGTTGATGGTATTAAGCTGCGTTTCATCCCACGGGAGCAAAGAGGGTTAGTCATTCAACTATGAATCAGTCCCCAAAGAGGTAACCAAATTTAATTTTTTAATTATCATAGGGCATTGTCAAAGACTCAAGAAAAGCGTGGTCATTTCCCGGAAAAGCGCTGGGAAATATACGAATTTTCACATTTTATGTCAAATCGGGTACAAACTTCTTTGATTTTTTTCTTAATTTCTAGTTATTCTAGAAAATTCTTTTCTGTGTCATATGAAAGCTATTTAAAGGCCTAACAATATATATTTAAACCATTTTCCTACGGTGGAAAACTCGCGAGATTTTCCGGCATTGAACTTTTCTTTCGCTTCCCATTTCTCCAATATTGAACGTGACCAATTTTAAAATATCTCATTTTGTAGCATTTTTAATTATCTTTCATTTGGTATAGCACTTGCAGGGAAAATCCGCTGGGAAAACTCACTACAGAATGATTTTCCAAAGTTAAGCACGTTTTCGCGTTGGAGAAAAAGAGATAGGCAATTTTTTTCTCTTTGATGTTTCCAGAATGTTCTAAGAATCCCCCTAGAAAAAAATTGTCCATCTCTTTTTCTCCAACGCGAAAACGTGCTTAACTTTGGAAAATCATTCTGTAGCGAGTTTTCCCAGCGGATTTTCCCTGCAAGTGCTATACCAAATGAAAGATAATTAAAAATGCTACAAAATGAGATATTTTAAAATTGGTCACGTTCAATATTGGAGAAATGGGAAGCGAAAGAAAAGTTCAATGCCGCAAAATCTCGCGAGTTTTCCACCGTAGGAAAATGGTTTAAATATATATTGTTAGGCCTTTAAATAGCTTTCATATGGCACAGAAAAGAATTTTCTAGAATAACTAGAAATTAAGAAAAAAAAATCAAAGAAGTTTGCACCCGATTTGACATAAAATGTGAAAATTCGTATATTTCCCAGCGCTTTTCCGGGAAATTGCCACGATTTTCTTGAGTCTTTAGTAATGCCCTACGATAATTTAAAAACAAAATTTGGTTACCTCTTTGGGGACTGATTCATACTAGAATGACTAACCCTCTTTGAAAGGATTTAAAGCAAAAATATAGAAGAGCACTTGCCTGTGAAAATCCAGCTTCAGCAAACTCTCAATCTCACTCTCAAACAGTTGAGCATTCCGTAGCCACTCTTCCAGCACATCAGTATCTCGGGTTACTTCCAACCCATCCATGGGTAGGGCTGTGTACTTTGCACGAAGACGTTTTACGGCAAATTGTTCACTCTGTGAGATAAATTGAGAGAATCCCATTAAAAATAAATTCTTATTAGCAACTTGAAGTTTGTAAACTTTTTGAATACACTTTTCCTTCCCGGAACGGTTTGATGTGTTCCCGGAAAGTACCATAAGTGCCTGGAAGTTCAGCAGGATGACTTCCAATTGTATCAGGATTTTGGCCCAAAGATGATATTAAGGATCAGCCGGGTGATGAAAAGGAAGTTCATAAGATCCCTTAGAAACTTCCTGATGCAATTGCAAGTCATCCTGCTGAACTTCCAGTGTGAAAAAGAAAATCCTCACCATGGCAGGAATTTGGCAACCATCCCAAGTAAGTTTCAGCTCCTCAAGTGGCTTCTTTTGCGTATTCTACAAGTAGAGAATATTGTTAGAATCAAATTGAATGTAATTATTGAATGGGACATTACAATAAAAGCGATATTCTTCATCATTTCCGGGATTCCTTCTCTTCCAAATCTTCCAAAACACTTCCACTTTTTCTCTAACCTCAATTTTGCACCACGCTGAAGTTATTCCAAAATTTTTTTGACAAATGCGACATCGTGGCTCATTATTTAGTCGACGATTCAAAACTTTAATAATAAAATTTGAACTAAACGAACTTTTTTTTTGCATTTCGACAAAATTCGTGATTTCCTTGTTTTTCCGCCAATTTTTTCTCACAAAACACGTTTTTGGCGCTTCTGTGATACTTACGGGTGCTCCAGGACCCCCGGGGAGCTCCTCCGTGCGGAATTTGGGCCCGCGGAAATTTTGACGGTTAGGTTACAAATTTGAAAATTTTGACGGTTGGGGATTTTACACGCACTTTTTTTTCCCGGAAATGCATTTTCGCGAACTTTTCAAACCAATGATGCCATTCGATGCGACGTCGCTTCCTGATTGCAAAAACTTACTTCCGGCCGGAAAACGCGAGAAAATTGCGAAAAACTGAAAAAGTGAGGGAGACGGACAGCAGGAAAATGCATCCATCTCATTTTCTCTTGAGCAAATAGTATCAAAAAGGGCGCCAAATTCAAAAAGTAGTCAAAAAAGCATGAATTTTATATGGGGGCGCTATGAAGGGGGGCTCTGGGGGGAAAATGAATGTAGTTGGTGAAAACCGCCTGATATCAGGAGTCTCTTTACCAAATTTCATCGCGATCGGACCAACGGTGTAGAAATGCATAGCTGTACAAACACGATATTTTAGAGAGATCTTTCTGTATTATATAGATAATTTTCTTTTGCATCGTTTGCATTTAATTAAGGATATTAATCTGTTTTCGATTAGGATTAGGTAGTCAATGAATAAAGAATAAGACAGTACGATGCAGCTCCTTTTAAAATCTGCAAGAAAATTATAATTTATTTCAATTAAATCCTTTCAAACATTTTTAAAAAAAATTCTCAATTTTTACCTCAAGAAAAGTAGAGAAGTTTACATGAATGAGTCCTGCAGCCTTAATTCCTCGTGGTTTCTGAGCTATTCGCATTATAAAGAGAAGATTCTGTTGCTCATCAACGGACATTTCGTACCATTTTGTAAGATAAATCGACGTTCCGATTTGTTCTGTATTCGCAACGAGAGTCTGTCCGAAGAGGCAATAAATAAATAATTCCCCAACAGTCAGTACAATAAGCATATAGAAGGTCCCTTCAAATTCTTCCTGAACAAGAGTTCCGTAGAAGAGGAAGCAGCAACAGATAAAACTTGAAAGGATTTGATTGAAGGAGAAAATTCGATAAATATCATCCAAAGTTTCGAGCATTTTGAGGACTTTAAGATGCTTCTTGTAAATCTCTCTTAGCACTGTTTTCTCATTCTTTATAGTATTGCTATCATTCAGATAAATCTCGGAAATTTCTGAGATTGTCTTCAATTCACAACGGAAATGGAGGCCGAATAAAATCACAAAATGATCACCAAAACATAGAACAAGCAAGAATAGTAGAAAAATAAAAAATTGAATGATCATATTGAGGGAGTAATGAAGGACAGGTGCATTAGAAAATATTGGCAAGTCGTACATGACAGGATACTGTACTCCAGGTATATTTAACAAATAAGCCAGAGCTATGGATTCAAAGAGAAAAAATACAGAAGTATAAGATCTGAAAAGAAAATTAATTTGATAAAAAGAAATTCTTTCTCCTGCAATAAAATAATAATTAAATACTCACACAAGAATAATTATTGTTAATTTAAAATTCTCCCTTAAATTCTTGTGATGAATCAGAAGGATTAATTCGCTGTAGTCCTTAGAATAGAGCTCCCCAATTTCCTCAAGAAGTGCCAAATATTGCTTCTTGTTGTAAATGAATGTAAAAGTCTTGGCAATTACCATGAAATGGATGATAAACCAGCATAAATTGTACGTCCACACAATTTTTATGACTGCATCATACGTTTTAATTACATTCTTTACATTGAAATAATAACTGATGATCATAATTGTAATGAATAATAAATTCCTCATGCGAAATCCATTGGATTGGTTGAAATAATCCAAATTGAAAAATTTTAGGCTTTTCACGAAGAAATTGTGAAGCTTCTGATAATTTTCCACGGCTCGTCTTTGATCCATCGCACGGAAGGAAGAATTTAAACTCGCTCCCTCATTTAGGGTTTCAATTTCTTTTATAATTTTTAATAGAGCCAAAAAGGAATTCAATTAAAGGGGAATTTAAAATATTAAAACATTAAATTGCTTAATGAACGGAAACCTTTTAAATTCCCATCTTGATTGTATTGATTTTACAATTATTTAAGCAATTATTTATTAATATTCCTATGTAAGATAACCCTTCTCAATTCTCAGTTTATATAGCTATTTTAGTAAAATTAGATAGGGGAATCTGGGGTCACATCGACTTCCCGAGTTGAAAAGAATCCTTTAAAATAAAAAAAATATTTTATAGAGCTCGGACCTTTTGATCGAACAAACAAACAAACGAATCTATGGTTGGACGGATACCCGAATGTCTCGCTCAAATATCCGATATCTATTTTATGAAAAAATTAGGATTTTTATAGATCGTTGAGTAATATATTTTTTGGTTAAAAAATACGTGAAACTTCTTTATCTTGAGGAGTAGTTTTTTACCTCGTTAAGGGGCTAAATAATTCAATTGCAAGAGTTTAAAAAATAAAATAAAAAATCTCTTTTCCGTTGAGATAATTACTTAATTTAAAACAAAGCTCTAGCTAGAGTACAAAACTTCTCTTCCAATAGACATGAAAATGATTTTTATTTCTTCTTTTAATTGTTTTAATTAATGTTCCCAAAAATATAACAAATCACCCCAATCTACCCTATTTAATGTGATTTCATAATTCCATTCATTCTGTCCTATTTTCTGTACCCTCTGACCTTTTATTGTTTTGCAATTAAAGGCTCTATTGGAATTTTTTTGAGAAATATTAAAGAATCATTGCATAAATTGAGGAATCAATAAGAAAAGAATTATTTAAAAAGACAGCGTTATTTTAAGAATTAAATCCATTTAAATTGTCAAGAAATAAATTTTTAACATTAAGAAGGGCCTAATTAAATCCAATTAAATCCTATCCACTTAATCCAATTAAATATTAATTGGATCCTAATTAACCCATTTAACTCGTTCCATTTAAGAATGATATAAAAGAAAGTAAAGCCTCAAGCGAGGATGTGAGTTTAGAATTTCTCTTATCAAAGATGGATCAAGCTCAAGCTGTTGAGAAGTATCGAAAGCTCCAAATTTATTTTGTGGATAGTCTCAAATTTTTTAATTTGGATTATTTTAATGTTTCCAAGAGATTTCGCCCAAGAAATTTATTCTTTATCATTGTCATGGTGATTAGTTATTATTTCAACATAGATAACGTTATGAAGACCTACAATGCCACCATAAAAATGGTTTGGACGTACAATTTATGTTGGTTCATCGTGCATTTCATGGTACTCGCGAAAACTTATACATTCGTCTTCAATAAAAGGCAATATTTGGCGCTTCTTGAGGAAATTGGGGAGCTTTATGCGACAAAGTACAGCAATCTTGTATTGATGATTCAACAGAAGAATTTAAAGAAAACCTATCGTCTTACAATTGCTGGTCTCGTGTGAGTAAAAAGCAATATAACTTTCTGTGAATTTTTTCCAAAAAAAGTTTCCAAATTAGCAATGAAATTAATCATCAGAATATTAGAAAGAATTAGAAAGGATTGAAAAGATTATTCTGCACAAAAACGACTAAAATGATCAAAGTATTTGCGAATATTAATATTTTAATTTTTATTAATTATAATTTTATTTCCCTTTCAGAGCTTACGCTACTTCATTATTTGGGGGAGAATTTGTAGCTTTATCTTACTACATAAACTTGCCAGGAGTATACTTTCCTGCACTCTACCACTTACCTTTGTACCCAGATCGTCCTCTTGTACACTACACCCTCAACATGATCATTCAGTTCATTATTTATTTTCTCGTGATCTCCATTTTAACATTTGGCGATAATTTTGTGATTTTCTTCGGCCTCCACTTTCGTTGTGAACTCAGAACGATCTCAGAATTAACACAGATTTATTTGGATAATAGTCTTGTTGTGGCAAATGAGAAATATTTGCTAAGAGAGATTTACAAAAAGCATCTTAAAGTCCTCAAAATGCTCGAAACTTTGGATGATATTTATCGGATTTTCTCATTCAATCAAATCCTTTCAAGTTTCATTTGCTGCTGTTTCCTCTTCTACGGAACTCTTGTTCAGGATCACTTCGAAGGGACATTTTATTTCTTCATCGTTCTCACGGTAGGAGAGCTTTTCGTTTATTGCCTCTTTGGGGAAACTCTTGTGGCAAATACAGAACAAATCGGAACGTCGATTTATCTCACAAAATGGTACGAAATGTCCGTTGAGGAGCAACAAAATCTCCTCTTTATAATGCGAATTGCCCAGAAGCCACGAGGGATTAAGGCTGCAGGACTCGTTGACATTAATTTCTCAACCTTTGTTGAGGTAAGAATTATTTGTAAAGAAAATATTTTCTATACAATTTATTTATAAAAGAATGAAAAAGGATATTTTTTGCAGGTTTTGAAAGGATCTGCATCTTACTGTGTCATTCTCTACAGCCTAACCACCTAAAAATGAAGATAATTTACCTATAAATTAATACTTGTTGCACTCTTAATAAATTCTTTTAATCACAAAAAAATAAAAGAAGAAAATTTCTTGATCTTGGAACTGTAGAACTGGAGGATGGAAATAAAATCGAAATATTTAATTTAGATTTTAATTTGAATCGCTTTAAATCAACTTTCCTAAAAGAAAAATCTGGAGTTTAATTAAGAGCCTCAATTTCCTTTATTTATTAAGACACAATTAAAACTAATTGCAGTCATTGTAGAAATTTTAATTAATTACAGGAATTTCCAGAACGAACCCCTTTCTATTAATTTTTTAATCGATCATCAAAGATAACCATTTTATCTAATATCTAACAATGAGTTTTTTAAGGAAATTTTTTTAAAGAGAGCAGAGACTTCCTTTAAGACTTTTCTGAGAATTTTGGGAGTAACCCTTCTTCAAAAAATATTCGAAATTAATTCGATGAGAATAAAGAAAAAAAAACTTTTTTAATGTTCTTATAAAAAAGATCTTTAATACTCATTTGATACACAAAATATTCTTTCGAGAATTAAAACATTCTTTTTATTGCAAAATATTCTTTAATAAAAAAATAATTAAAGAATATCTTTTTTTTTTACAAAATCTTACATTAATAATTTTTTTTATGTGAAAAGTCTTTTTAATATTTTCGAAAAAGAAAAATAATTCCTTCTAATTTTTGAGATTAATCTTTGTAAATTCCTGACTCAGAATTTTCATTGTTTCTGCATGTGTTGTCTGAGGCGTCTTGAAAATTTTGTACTTCTCCTTCACGAACTTTGCAAAGCCATTTGGCTCACGCACGGGCGTTTGAATCACCTGCCCGTCTTTTGTCTTCTTATTGAGGAACACCTGAATGGCACCTTTGCAGTATTTGCACTGAATATTCTCCACTTTCTTCGTCTTTGAGTGCATTTTGGTCTTTGCCCCACACCCCACGCATTCATACGTGTACTTGTACTCAATGTCATAGTCATGGGACACGGTGATCTTCGGCAGTTCCGGGAAGATCTTATTTGCCTGCATAGCCCACTTTTTCCAATTCACCGCATGCCCCTTCTTTTCCCCATCCAACGTCCACGCAGCTGCGTGACAGAGTTCGTGGACAAGTGTGCACCGGAGGCGATCAGCACTCGTGAGAACCTTCTCACTCAGCTCAATCTCCGAGAGCTTTGTGCCATTTCTGGAATAAAAATTTATTTTATCAAAAAAAAAATTCTTCTGTGGAAAGAAGAATGCTTTTACAACGTAATTCTATTTTCCTGTAAAAGTTACGGAAAAGGATTTCAATCGACAATTTCGTAACATTTGTTAAACAGGAAATTCCGTAAAGTCTTGGTTCACATATTTCTGTTACCTTTACAGAATTTTTCTTTTTATTAATCTGAATCTAATACTATGCAATTTTCTATTTAATTTTCTACAGTAAAATTTCGTTACAACATCCGTTGAACGGATTTTTGCTGAAGGAGCCCCAAAATATGAAAATAATTAAATTTCTAATTAATATTTAATATAAATTGTATTCTGTTGCGCCCTGCATAGGGGGGCGCCACAAGGGGGTTCTGGTCAACTCCCCCAGTAACCTCAACCCTCGTTCTCACTCTAAACTACAGAGCACTTCACACTCATAGCCATCCCCGCAGAAGGCTGAGCTCCGATTAAATCTACTCTCATCATCACTCTCTACATTCTCTTGTGGATTCTCATATTCTCTCTCGCCTATTTGAGGGTTTGTAACCTGGGAGCAGAAGACCGTCGCCAAGGAGTGGGCAGCCGTTACAGTTACCGCCAATCTAAGGGTACTCACTCTATGAGCAGGTTAATATTCGCTGGATAGCGAGTCGCTAATTTCACTAAAAATTCTGTAAACTTGTCTTACTTTGCAGTAACTTTAGCGGAATTTCTTGTTAAGTAGTTACTAAATTTCCTGTTATTTCATTAGTTTTTTGTTACGGAGAATTCTGTTTCAAAGACAGAAAAATTAATTGTTACGGTATTTCCTGTAAACAATTGAATATTTTCTGTTTGAATTTTCAGTTAGCATATCGGAAAATTCATTACTCATAACTTAAGTCAAATTCCGTAGCAAGTTGCGGGAAAAACGATTTACTGTGTACCTTTGCATGTTTGTGCATCGTCCTGCTGTTGTGAGAAGCTTCTTATTCCATTTAATTGGAACATTTAATTTATTCTCAAAGATTTCGCCATTGAAGCGCCTGTATAGCTCAAGAGCGAGTTCCCCTTTGAGGGAGCGATAGTTCTCCCGGAAATTGAGCGCTTCCGGATGGGATAGTTGCCGTGGAGTCGTTGGATTGAGTGAATACAGGAATCCGTAGCATTTTTTCTCATTTTTCTGCTGCACAAAAAACGGCGACACCACCTCCGGGGCCAAATCCTTCTTCCGGGGCTTTGGGGTTACCTTCTTCACCGAATCGAGCTTCTTATTGACAGGTTTGGGTGTCTTTGTGGGCATTGCCCATGCAGGGAGAGGAGAAATCATTTCATTGAGACTCTTCTCCTTTAGCGCCGCCTTCCTTTCACCCTCATCATCATTCACGGGGAAATCATCTTCGAGATTGTAGAGTTTCCGCGAGAAGAGCTTCCTCTTTGTCGTTGGCAGTGCTCGTGCGCCATCATCAAGGATCTTGTCCTTTGGCGTGCAGGGATTTACCTCCTCATTTTGTGGCTCCTTCGGTGGTTTATTCTCAAAGAAGGTATTTTCACTGTCACTTGAGGCATTTTGTGTGAATTCCAAGTCATCGCGTTTCCGTAAATTCCTTCTCCTCTTCCCGGGCTTCTTCTTTGTTGGCTTCTGCACAGGGGAGGAGTCACATGAGGTGGCGGAGGAGCTTTCTACATCTTCACTACTCATCTTCCAGGAATTATCTGATGATTCCGACGGAGCATTGTCCTCAGATTCAGTGTCTGAATCACAGATTTTAAGGAATTTCCTGTACTTTGGTTCATTCTTCGATGGTTCCTTCTTTGCAGGAGTTTTCTGCTTCCCTGCCTTCTCAGGATACTTTGAAGATGAAGCAATTGGCGCTGGAGGTGCTTTTCTCTCTACGTCCACATTGAATCTCGTTGATTCCAAATCCGTTGGGAGATTTCTAAAGAATTTGTTGTAGTTGGTGGCACGTTTCTCATCCACTGGCTTCTTCTTCTTCTTCTTAATGGAATCCAAGACTTCCTTAGTTTTCCACGAATCTCCATAAGCTTCAGTGAGGATACTCTCCATATGTTGATCAAGTTCAATTCCATCCTCCTCCTGATCTTTCTCTTCAGAGCTTTCTTTTGCTTCTGCCTCCTTTGCAGGAGCTTCAGCCCCTCCGTCATCATCGCTACTTGATGTCACCTCTTCCTCCTCAATTTGAATGTTAATCCGAATCTTTGCGGAAATATTTACAGTTTGGGATTTATCGGACTTCCCTTCACGCACTGAGGGTTCTCCTTTCTCAATCCCTGAATCACTCTTGAGATCATTTTGGGCTTCATCATCCGTTTCCGGGAGTTCAACGGCATCTTCTTCAACCCGCAGGAGGCTTTCCCGGATTTCACTGCTTTCCGGAACAAGGAGTCTATTTGTGGAGTAGTGTGGTGAGAGGGTGGCATTGAGAGATGGGATTTTATCAAAGAATTCATTCAGTCTATTCTCAGCCGTGCTTGTGATGCTTCCCTTCTCCGTGGTGAGTTGGCTAATAACAGGGATGGAGTCTTTCAACGGCAGCTCATTGCTGGAATCCAGGACGATTACCTCTGGAGTAGCATCCACTACTTCATCTGATTCTTCATCTTCCTCGTCCTCCTCATTGTCTTCACTGCTGATGCAAACAATTGAGGGATTTGATGCATCTTCCTGGTCTTCCTTGATGTTCATTTGCTTCATCATCTCCCTGGATAAGCTGAGCGAACTTTCCGGGTCATCTTGGGCAGCCAAATCGAGATGGAAGGATGGCATATCCTGAGTCCTGAGATCATCATTAATCACTTCCTGCGTTGGAATCCCAAGTTCCCGCATTCCCTGCTTCACCTTCTCCACGGATTTCATCACATTCTCCCGGGAATCTCTCTTGGGCGGTGACACAATCCCCAGCTTGGACATTTGTGTGTCCAAATCACTGCAATGGGTATCATCTCTACTCACATCTTTGTCACTCTCGTCATCCGTTAAGAAACTCCCTCCAGATCCCTCCTCATTCTCCCTTGGGAACAGAACTCTCTGCACAGGATTGGCCATCACAATCTCCTGAACAGCTTCCACAGGTTTCCGGAGCGCCAATTTGCTGAATTCTGTGAGAAAATTAACAAAAATTATTTTCTCTTCCCCAAAAGTTTGTCAACAAATTTACTTTTTCCCACGGTTACTGGTACTTTTGATGGATCCACACTTGTTAGTATTTTGTATTTCGCGTCCATTACCTTTTCTCGTGCAACAATCCCTCAATTTAAGCCGGAAAAACCCTTGAAAATGGAGATTTTTCACCCTTTTGCGGATTTTTTCGGTTGGCGTAAACAAAAAAAAGCCGTTTTGTGCGTTTCGCCAACTAGATCAGCGGGCACCGCAAACTGCCCGAGATTTCAAAAGGAAGACGAAGAAGAAAATGTACCGAAGAACACCCGAAGTGGTACCGAAAAACACCCGAAGGCGCCTCCGCCATAAAAATGTGTGGAGAAAATAAAATTCTCTCAAAAAGTTTCCCGAAAAAAGTGTGAAAATCAGGAATTTCCTTGAAAATTTGTGGGCAAGAGAAAAGTGTTTGATTTAGCAATGTTTAGTGGTGCCATAAGTGGATGGAATTTATTTGTAATATTTGAGATTGGGATAGTTTTCGTGGTTCTAACCTACAAACTCAGGTGAAATTCTACAGGCAAAATGCCGGCAAAATTTGGAAATTGCTAATTTTCTCCCTTTTCCCCCGTCATGCAGGAAGAAATTTCCAGCGAGAGTGAATTGCTGGTTTTGCAATACAAACACCAGTGTACCGTATTTGCTGAGAAATTCGTGGACTTGTGAGAAATGTGACCAATACAATGGCTTCAGTCCGGTAAGGATTGTCCGGGAGTTCCTTTTTGGGCAGAAATTGAGTGTTTTCATTGCAGGATGGGGGCTACAATCGGGATGTTCCAGCGCAGTACTGCACAAAGTTGAATTGGAGCCCAATTAGGGGGCGCAGAGGGGGCTCCGTGAAGTCATCCGCCCTCTCATCCGTTCAGAGCTCCCCATCTAATGGCCTCTGCGATATCTGCAATCGCAATCAATGCCTCAAAGTGCAGCAATTGGCCTCCTTTGTGCCCCAGAATGAACGAACATTCAACGAGGAAGTTGAGGTGTACCGGAAGCACCTCGATGAAGCCTACGCTCTGTGCAGGGATTGCGAAGGAGTCCTCCGGAGGCAGCTAAATCGCGTCAAGAGGAAGGTTCTGGGACTAAAATTGACCAAAGCTGCCCTCATTCTCGCATCGAAAACCCCCATCGTCAGCACGGGAGATAAAAATTCGTCTCCGCTGTACAGCATTGCCACCCACACTGCCGTTGCACTGGGAGGATTAAATTTCATCCGAGTGTGTCAAAATGTGAAATTCAGCGAAATTCTTCCTGCACTGAATCTCCCAGCATTGGCAATTGAGTACACCGAGAGCCTCTTCCTCCACTTTGCCGCAGTTCTCAGCATCTTCACGGCCATTGGGAAGTACTTCATCAGCACTTTGGGCCTCTCCGGGCACCTCCTCACGCCCCTCTTTGCAATCTTCAATCCAACAAATACTCCCGATGCTGATGCAGCTCTCGAAGATTTCTTTGCTGACATCTCCACTCTCCACCTCATGGGGGTCGCAATTTCCCTCTGGATTCTCTGGCAGAGTGATTCGGGGAATCAAAATAAGGCTATTGTGATGTTCCTGGCATGGAGTGCAAGTATGTGTGATACGTTCATTGAGGAAAAATCCATCCTCATCGATGGGATCTTTGTAAGTTTTATTTTTTCTTTAAATTTTCTAGTTAAAAAAAAGATTTTTCGTGTGGTTTGCGGTGGGATTTGAACTCGCGATACTTGCGGATGTGTGAAGATTTTTTTTTCAAGGGAATGCATGGCAATTAGAACCTCTCGGCTAAATTCAAGGCTAATTTGATTTTAGAAGAAATTTTTTATTTGAAATTTTGCCAAATGGATGGTTAAGCTAAACACTTATATGAATCTTTTTTTTACACAATGTGATTAAATTAAAATTAATTCAAAGTTAAAAAATAGGGAAAATTTAGGTATTAGAAATGTTCAAAGGGGATTGATTGATATTTTTTTTGATTTTTAGTTAATCATTTAACGCCTTTAAGCTTTCAAATAGGCATTTTCCTTTCTTTTTTGAACATTTTTTTTTAAATTAAAAATTCCTTGATTTTCGTGGTTAATTTAATCTGAATTGGAAAAAATTCTTTTGGGTTTTTCTTGTACATTTTACGTCTATAAAAAAAAAATAATTATAAGGATTCGGAGACTGTTAAAATAATAGAAAAAACTTCGAAAGAATCACAGCTAAAAAACTTTAGAAAAAATATCTTCCAAAGCTTAATTTCTTCTCTAAAAATTTCAATTTGAATTAAAAGTAACCAAAAATTTTTTTTTCTTAAATCCAATCCACTGAATCAGCTTCAAACTTTAAAGGATTAAAAAAAAAGTCCTTAATGCTATCTTTAATATTTCATTTTTTCAAGAAAATCATGACATTTTCAAAATTTTTGTTTAAAAAAAAATTACCTAGAAAACAAATTGTGCCAGTAATTGATCAATTATAGAACTCAATATTCAGTCAATGTAGATTTGCATAATTGGTCAATTTTTGATAAAACAAAATTGACTGACTCAATTGACTTATCAATTATTGATCAATATGATTGATTCGATCATGAATGAACATTGTTGGCCCAATAATTTGTTTACTGGACTAGGATTCAAGTTTTAAAATATATTTCTGATGTGATAAGAGTGTTTTATCCTTTCGGAAGGATCATGCAGACTCAGGTAGATTTTTTTTAAATTACAAAAGGGATCCATTTCCGGAAGGACAAAGCATCATTCTCTCCTCAGTTAGAAAGTTTAGTAGAGGTTTCTTAAGTAAAAAACTGCTCAGAATTTCCCCTAAAATTTGCTCTTAAAACGTTAATTTTTCTTTCCTCCCACGCGCAGTTGTTCCTTTCAGCGGTAACATTCATTGCATCTTTTTGCAATCTAAACGACAGCGCGGGTAGTTCGCGCAATATTGTTGACATGGGAAAGACTTTTCATCGCTTATATGCGGACTGTAGTGATTCGGAAGAAGATGAGACAACTGGTGATTCAGAGGAATTGGAAAGGAGTACTGTGATGAGTCGTGAGAATGGGATAAAGTATCCCCTGCGGAAGTTTATGGCTAATTATCATTCAGCTTCCGTATCGCCAAAGCAGCAGCAACAGCGTAGCCCAGAGAGTCTCAATGAGACTTCTTATCACACGGTTAATGGGAGTTTTGGGCGGAATTTTGGGGAAATTGATGGACGCATGAGTAGGAATAGTGTTTATTCACAGCGAAGTCCCCACAGATTTGGGGATTGTACGCTAAAGCCAGCGCATTCACAGGGGAATCTCTCTGTGCTCAATGATACGTTTTACAGCTTTGACAATAGAAGTCAATTCAGTGAGATGAATTCGACTCTCTGTGATTTCCGGACGGTACGTGCGCTGCCAACGGAGGAATTTAATTCGGCCATTGGGAAGTTGCGAATTGATGACACGGCTGGTGGGAGTGGTGTCATGATGCCCAATGCTAGTGAGAATTTGTGGCAACGGACAAGCCCTCAGCCGAGAGTGTCAAATTTCATCTTAGCCCATGCGAAGGTTTCCCCAAAGAGTGGTGGACAGAATTCCTGGGTTGCTGGTGGCTTCTGGAGTGGATCACCGGTTAAAAAGCCCCTCATACGGAGTCATTTCCTCAATACTGCCGCCGCCCCGCTTGAGGACTTTGAGCAAATGGAAACGCGCTCATCGTCCCTTTCGTCGGGATTTGAGTCGAGACCGAGTTCCGTGCACGACACCATTGGAACGCAGAATAATTCACGCGAAAGTTCCGTCTGTGGGGATCCGGAAGTGACGTTTGCCTTCTCGGAGCCACTCCCGCAGAGAAATTTCAACTGCAACGGCATTGGGAAGATCCTCAATGGCAGCAAGAAGAACGATCGCCCAATGCCGGTGTTTCCCATCATCAACTCCACCACTCAGACGTTCATTCATCCCTCGAAATTTGATAGGAATTAACAACAAACTTATATAATTTATAATCATAAAACTGCCACATTTTTTGTTATTTTTTCTTTCTTTTTGAAATTATTATGGACTTTTGGATTTATCTTTGATGGGGGCTCCCTCCCCCCTTTATTAATGTAAATAATAACTATGACTTTATTTAGCTAAAAAAAATAAAAGAAATAAGAAGAAATGTTTTCTGTGAAGTAAATCAAATAAAGAACGAATTTATTAAATAATTTGTTTTCTTTTTATATTAATTTTTATTTTGATTGATTGCAATATCTGTAAATTTTTGAAATTGCAAAGAGTTTGAGTTGAGCAAAATGGTCGTTAATTTCAAAAAATTTCTCAAAGTTTCAAAAAATTGTCGCTGTGTGGCGCTGGCGCATGATTTGTTTTGATTTTTCTCGGCTCCTGAAAAGAAAAAGAATTTCCTCGATTTTTCCGTGAAAAACCCGCAAAAATGGGACGAAGATCAATAAATACCACCAAGAGTGGGAAGTACATGAATCCCACAGATCAAGCACGTGAGTACCCGGCTCCCAAATCCCTTTTTTCCAGGGTTTTTGATGCATTTTCTCGTGCCCAGGAAAGGAAGCCCGGAAGAAGGAGCTGAAGAAGAACAAGAAGCAGCGTCAAATGGTCCGGGCTGCTGTTCTCAAGGGGAAGGATCCATCGCAGATAATCGAGGAGATGGAGAAAATTGATGAAATGGGTGAGAAGAGGAAGAATTCTGCTTTTCTTGTACGTTTGAGGAATGATTCCGGATGTTTGTTTTTTGCAGAGTACAACGTATTCCAGCCATCACCCCTCAATGAAAAGGTTCTCAAGGAGAAGAGGAAGAAGCTAAAGGAGACTTTTGACAGAGTTATGAGGCTCTATGTAAGGATAAACCTCAAGATTCTTCAAAGAAATTGATTTTATTCAACAAGAATTAATTCTTTTTCAGCACACGGATGATCCGGAACTGTGGGCTGAGCTGAAGCGAAAGGAGGTGGATTATGAGAAGAGGAGGAATAAGAAAGTTCAGTACTATGAGAGTGTCAAACATGCCCAATCAGTGCAAATTGATGACATTCCCCTGCCACAAATGGCTGCTGAATCCGCCGCACCAGCTACCCCATCTCAGGGCAGTGGAGGAGGTGCCTTTGGTGGTGGCCAGGGGCGTATTCCATTGCCACCTGTGTCAGCCCAAGCACCACCCTTTGTGCCCAATGTCCAGCAGAGTATCCTGAAAAAGCCCTCGGAGAAGGGAGATGAAAAATCCGGACATAAAGTGAAGAAAGATCCTCCAGGATGCCCTCCGGGTCCTTCGCCGAACTTGCTGGACATGCGGGAACTCGATGAGGACTACGATGAGGAACCACGACCGAAGAAAATAAAAACAATCCGATTTTCCGATGAACCACGAGTGAAGGAGAAGCCACCAGTGGAGGATTCAGGTAGAGGAGGAGGTGGAGCTCCTGAGGATGATTCCCACAACAAACCAACGTCAATTCAGCAAAGGATACTTGCACTTTCGGGGCAGAATATTGATGAATTCATGAAGGAAATGGAGAGTGTGCAGAAGAAAAAGGAACAGGAGAAGAGTGGAGAAGCGGATGTACTGCCAGAAGAGAAAGGAACTGAGAGCAAGGCAGCAGCTGAGAGTGAGAAGGATATTGCGAAGGCATCATCAGCAAATCCCCCAATGCTTCATCCTCCGGGGATTGCCCTTCCGGGTGGACCACCTCCGCCACCAATGGGTCTCCCTCCTGCACAGAATATGCTCTTCCGGCCACCTCCCTTGCGACCTGGAATGCCCGGAATGGGTGGAATAAGAATGCCACCGGGTCCCCCACCAGGACGCCCCGGATTACCTCCTGGTCCTCCACCGGGAATGCCCCCACGGCTGGGTATCCGTATGCCACCGGGGCCACCGCCGGGAATGCCTCCGCGTCACGGCAAAGGGCATCACCATCAGAATATCCTCTCAGCTGGACCACAGCTTGTCTCCAAGGATCCCAAGAGTGCCACCATCACAGCCAAGCCACAAATTCGCAATCTCAGCGCCGACGTGACGAGATTCCTTCCTGCAGCTCTGCGTGGGAAGCGCGAAGAGAAGCAGAAATCCCGATCTCAGCACCAGCAGCAGCCGCAGTACTCACACTTTGTGCAGAATCGCATTCCGCCAGATCAGGTGCAGCACCCTGGTACGGTGGCAGCCCCAACAGGAGGCGCAGCAGCAGCACAGAAGAAAGGACCCACAAAGGACGATGCTTACATGCAATTCATGAAGGAGATGCAGGGATTGCTCTAAGGGCGCATGAATGGGTACAAAACGCCCTTTTGGGTGGGAATTGTGTAAAGAGGGAAAATCCGGAAAAGAATAGTCGTTGTCGCAATAAAGGTACGTCTTGTTCTCCTTCTTATATCTTGTTTTATTCAATTTTTCCTGTTCTGGCGTACAAAGAAAATGTACTACCTAAGAAGCAGTCAAGGCGATGGAAAAGCTGGGAAATGCCGGAAAATGCCACAGAAATTCTGAATTAAAATTAAAAAAAAAACTACAAAATTCTTTTCAATTTACAAAAGTTTCAAGGAGACTGTAAAGTTTTCCTTTTTTTTTTGAAAGTTCTTTAATTTTTTGCAGCAATAATTTATCTTCCTTTACCTGCCAGAAAGTTAAGGAACAAAAAGTTTCTGTCACTAGAGTCTAGAACTTTCAGAATAATAAATAAAAAATTATATTCTTTCCTTTCAAATTCAATGAATTTTTAAGGTTTTCTCCTTTCTTTGACTAAAATACAATTAAATTGTGACTAGAGAGATGAATTTATTTGACTTAAAATTCATCAAAACTAACCCTTGTTAACTAAGCTTAACTTTCCGTTTTAGCTTTACTTTTTCCCTAAATTAAAAAATTATTTATTTAATAAAATATCGCTTTTAGAAAGAAGAGACTATTCATCCAACTAACCGGCTAACTTTTTAGCTGAACATTTAACTTAATTTGACCAAATTCTGACTATGTAGCACAGGGGGCGAATAACTATTGCGTTTCAGCCAAAAATATGTCTAAACTTCAAGGAAAAAATTGAAAATTCTTATTTTTTGGAGTTGAAACTTCCCTTTGGTACATATCGATCAGGCTCATCGACGAACCTGCGGGTATGGGATGACCCAAAAATCCATTCAGATTTGCTCTAAAATCAACAGGAGAGTCAGAAAATGCAAAAAACTGATTTTAGGCAAAAATATGTCTAAACTTCAAGGAAAAAATTGAAAATTCTTATTTTTTGGAGTTGAAACTTCCCTTTGGTACATATCGATCAGGCTCATCGACGAACCTGCGGGTACGGGATGACCCAAAAATCCATTCAGATTTGCTCTAAAATCAACAGGAGAGTCAGAAAATGCAAAAAACTGATTTTAGGCAAAAATAAGTCTAAACTTCAAGGAAAAAATTGAAAATTCTTATTTTTCGTATTTGAAACTTCCCTTTGGTACATATCAATCAGGCTCATCGACGAACCTGCGGGTACGGGATGACCCAAAAATCTATTCAGATTTGCTCTAAAATCAACAGGAGAGCCAGAAAATGCGAAAAACTGATTTTAGCCAAAAATATGTCTAAACTTTAAGGAAAAAGTGTTCAGAAGGAAAACTTTAAATTTATTAAGAAAAAACTCAAGATATTTCCTTAAGCAAAATTTAAGTTTTCTCAAGTCAGATTGAATTGGGCTTACTTATTTTATTACTAGTTTATTTATTTTTATTTTATTAATTTTATTACTTTAAACAAACTTTATCCTTTAAATTGAATTATTTATTTGATCAATTTCTTATTTGTTTCTCTTTTTTTGTTCTTAAATTAATGAATAATTCCAAAAACAATCTCTTAGCCAAAGTAATCAATTCAATTCATTAATGTACTTGAGCACGTACATTTTGCACTTGTGGGAAATATAAACTGTATGAAGAGAGGAAGAGCTGCAAGTTTAAATTTATTTGATTTCGTGCCAAGCAGACAAGCTGATAAAGTTATTCTTTATTTGATTTCACATGAGAAAAAAATCAATTTTTAGGGCTTTATTATATGATTTTTTGTGATTTCTCCGTGAAGAATTGAAAAAAAAAATGAATTTGAAGGAAAACTAGGGCAATTGTTGACACAAGTTGACGCCAAAAGGGAGCTTTCTAACATAATTCTATTGTGCTTTTCAACATGAGCTCTTGTAGTACAGAGGATATAAAAATAATTTGCTAAAGGATAATAAAAAAATCCAATTTAATGCGACTATTGTTGCCTTTTCTTCACAATGTTCAGTACATTGTGGAAATAATTTAATTTGGATAAAAATAAAGCTTTTCTCTCTGATATCAATTAAATCATGTGGTCAATAGGGTATGATATAAAGATAAACATTTTGGGAATTTAATAATTAGAATCCTTTACATTTTGATTGAACCAATTTCCGTTTGGGATCTCTATCTCTCCTTCAGCGTCTAGCCGGCAGCAGGAGGTTAAAATAAATTGATTTGGTACCTATATGTATGTAGCTATTATTGCTGTCTAAATGGGAAGGTTGGGGAAAGGAAAAGGCACAATGTTGGGAAAAAGTCTTTTACAGGCAATCACGTTTAAGTAAATAGCCATGTTAGAGGAAAAAGGAACATTTCTGTTTGCCTTCATCAAACATTTCTCTCGTCTCTGTAGAATCTTGAGATTTGTTTTTCTTTTTCTTTTTTTGAGGAGTAATATTCGTGAAAGAGTTGAGTTTTGAAACCAAGAAAAGAAAATCAAATTGACTTCGTTTTGGGGGAAATGGGAAAATATTTACAAAATACTTTCATAAAATTATTTTGAAACTTTTTTTTTGACTGAACTTTTACCTGGAAAAGCTCCAAAAAAGCTATAAAATTATTGCTTTTGTTTAAATTTGTGTGCATTCAATGACAAGTTTTCCACTCAAATTGTTTAATTTTTGGAAAACTTTTCCAGGAAAACTTTTACAAATAAAATGAATTGATAAATTGGTTAAATTTGATGCGGAGAAAAGTTAAATATTGACATGAAAATAGGTCCAAAAAAATTGAGTACAAAGTCCTCAAAACAAATTGAACTCTACAATAGAGATGGGAAAGTTCTCAAATCGCCCCAAGGGGTTAGAATGAATTTCTCAAATAAACCTCAAACCGACACCGCAGCTCACAATGTGAATGAGGGAGCTTTTTAGTCGTAAAAATAATCTTCATCTCATTACGAATTTTATGACTCAATTTGCATATTTGTTCTCAATTTTTATGAAGAACAAAAAAAGCAGAAAAGAAGTAAAAGAGAGAGAAGAAGAAACTCCTCGTTGTATGATTCTGAATTTCAATGTTTTGTATTTTCAATAAAATTCTTTTTTATACAATTACATTGCATTCCCTAATGGTACATTTTCCGCCTTCCGATTCATCTGCAAGAACAACATACTTCTAACACATTTTATTTCTTTTTGCATGCACTTTCCTACTCAAAAAAATAATTCCTCTGCGTGGAAAAGCTTTTCTTTTCCTCCCACATTTATTTACTCTTTGAACATAAAATCCCATTTTATGTTCTCAGAAGCTCCATGGTCTACGTTAAACAGTAGGACATCTACGTATGTTTATATTGGACATATATTGGTATAATATACTATCATCCTTAACATAATAAGTAGATTTTCTTTCATATTTTATGTTACATGAAATTGAATGAAATTATTTCTCATTTACACAAAAAGATTATTTTTCTCATAAAAAAAATAAGATAAATAATTTTTTTTATTAAATATTCTCTTAGAGATTTTTTTTGGTATGCTTTGAGCATTTAATGCACATCATTGTAAAGAAAATGTGGCTTTAATTCTATACAATTTAATGGGAAAAATTAAATTACTTGTAGTTTAATTATTATAAAATCTCATCAATCATGTCTTTGGTCCAAAATCTATGTGAAAATTTCGATGCAGCATCTTCTTCTTTTTGGGGATTCTCTCTCGTTAATCTGAAAGTACAATAAGAAATGTAAATTACTGATGAGAATTTTCTGAGAAATCTTCATGAGAAAATTGTCTTTTTGTATAAAATTTATTGATTGATTATGATGAGTCTCGTTGAAAGAATTTAAAGGAGTTTATGCATTTTATGTACTTATTGGTTTATGGTATACTTGGAAGATTATTTTTTTTACTGTTCCATTTGGGGAAATTTTAAAAAGAAAAACTAAAAGATTTTTTAAATTAATAAAAATTACTGCAATTTATTTTGATCTTATTTTACGTATTTTTTCATAAAGCATATGCTTTAGTGCTGCAATTGATTCACAGTAAATCAAAAAATAACTAGAAATTACATTTTTAATTTTTAAAGACCTTTTTATATGATCTATTAATTGATTCTGAGGAATAAAATAATCGGAATTGCACTGAAACGGTAAGATAGTTTGTATATTTTGCTTGGTATCCTAAGTCATGTTTGGTGAAAAGAATATTTACTGTAAAATCAAAAAAAAAAAACAATATTTTTTCTTTAATTTAATAATTTACAGATTTACTGTTACTCAAAAATGTATCTAGACCTAATCATTTGCAGCTTTGGCAGCATTGAAGCTTATGTAGCAGAAGCTTAACTACAAAAGCCATAAAATAATCGCCATCTTTATCTGATTTATATACGAATGAAAAGTAAAGGTTTTAGTCTCAAAATTCTGCATAATCTCTCTCCACGTTTGAGTAGGACTTTTCTTGATTGACACGTGGTTAATATTTTATCCTGCATATAGCTTCAAATCTGCATAAACTCCTTCATGAAAGGGGTATCTTGAAAGCTTTCTACAATGAAAACAAAAAATGTGAAAAATCTACAAAAAAAACTTCGAAATATCTAAGCTCCAGTTCTTTTCAAATATTTTCATATATGTATTTCATTCAATTTTATTATTGTACGGTTTGCAATGCTCCTTCTTCTCCTTATGGGAAGGAGAAGAAATGCATAAAATTTCTTCGGAACGTTCACATTGGATGTCGTTGAAATTGGATTCAATGGAAAGAATTTTTTTTTCTGTATAAAAACGAATTAAATTCAATTCATAAATTTTATGAATTCCTTTTTGCATAAATTCAATTTCTCCGTTTAACTTTCTATCACATAGACAAATTGCCTCAAAAGGCAAGGAATCTGTTCAACATGTTCAACATAATTTTCCTTTTTTGCCGTGAAACTTCATTAAATTATATATAAAGAAGTTTATTTTGAAAGTTGAGATAGGAATTTTATTTAATGTTCAACGCGCTGAGGAATTTGTAGAATTTTCCTTCAACTCCTTTGTGCATTTTCAATTTCCTCTCAATAGCAGATTTTCTCTATAGAACTTTTAATATTCATTCTTCACTCTGCAATGTAGGTAGAACCTCAAAAAGTTATTAAGCTTCTTGCTTGAAGTTTTCCTTCTGTTCCATTTGATGAGAAGAATAGAATTCCGAACGATTTAAAATAAATAATTGAAAGCATTTTGCACCAATTTGCTCCAATTTCAGGCTGGAATTTATCACTGATCTCTCCAAGTTATGTGCCAATCCCTTTAATTTATATATATTTCACAATGTCGTCACTGAAGGGAATACATAGGTAATCTCTCCATATATAAATAGACCACCTTTAGGGCACAATATCATCATCAATCTCCGCGATATGTGTGGGAAATTGTCATTAATTGCATTTGGGGTTCTTGCTTTAAATGAATTTCCGCCAAAGAAGATTAGTCTCTGCTGCGTTCTATCCGAAAATGTGATAAATGACAAAGTCACCGGCATAATAATATTTCATTGGAATGCCGACAAACTCTCGCTCCCGGACGTGTTTCATTCATCCGTAAAATTTGGAGTGTTCCTGAAATTCCGGGATGGGGGTTGGTACACGATGGGAGAGTCTTGAAGGGGTTTGAAATTGTAATGTTGGTCGTGAAACTTCCTTCATGACGCATGTACTGATTTCATGAGTAGCTTATCAATTTACATACATCTACCACGTTATCACTACGCTCTGAAATAAACTTATACATAATGTAATTTCTATATAATAAAACTTTATGGAGCTTTTCGGTGAAACTTTTAGCTCGAAAGTTTAATGACATTGAAAGTCCTTTTAAACATGAACTGTCGATTTTCCTCAAACTTAATAATTGATTTAGTTTCTATTTTAAATTTTAGCTGACAACAATTAGGAAAAGTTTGACTATACATTGGCTTTTCCCAGACATTGTGACAAAGGGAAAAGATTTAATGAAAGTTTCCAATTTTTCCTTTGGAAATTCTCTCAAATAAAATTGAAAAAAAATCTCGAACAATTTGGGATGAAAATATATTGAAATGAACTTTGAAATTGGATGGAGTTTGTAGATGGAATATTGTGCCAAGAGAATCGTGTGTTAGTGCACCAAATTTACGGATAATTTGATTAAATTTTTCCTGAAAAAAAGGTACTCAAAGCTCTACAGCGAAAATTCCATTGATTCCATAAACTAAAAATTAGCTTTTTGTAGTAAATTTGTTTTTGTAGATTGCAAAGACAAGACGAGAGAATAAGAGGAGATTGATTAAAGTAATTAAATCCATTCAAGCGAATCATTAATAATAGTTTTAAAGGGTAAAGTAACATGGCAAGATAAAGTATTTTCCGAAGGTGCTGAATGTCGGGAAACAAAGCTACGGTATTAAATGTATTAAATTTAATAGATTTCTCAATTAAACTTAAGATTTTCCAATGGAATATTTTGTAGAGATCTGAGACATTTAGCCTAGAGCTTTTCTATTCCCAAGGAGAGCTTTTTGTAATCAAAAACAGACCATTTTATATTTTAAACTTCCGCTTTTTGTGTTGAAGCTCGGGATGAAGCGGGATTTGTCACAGCAGTTTAGAATTCAAAATATTCAGCTTAGAAACATGAAGTAACATCAGATTTATCGATCTAAATGAATTATTTTATTTTTTTGAATTAAAAAAAAAAGAAGGAAACAATTAGGGGATGTCAACGTTTTATTGGCATTCCCTGTAATTGGGTCCATATAAATGAAAAATTTGTACGTGACATTTTAATTAATTATTGTTTATGATGTTTCCAAAGAGAAAAAGCTCGCATTTGTTGTTATTTCGGGGAAATAGATAACGATGCTCTCTATATATTCATGTGAAAAGTCAATTCATTCATCCTACACAATATTACATTTTACATACATAGCTATGTCATTTGATGCGGAAGGAAAACTTTCTATACATAGTGAAAACTCTTTTGTGCATTACTCAATTGTATTGAATTTATCCATGCACATTATTTTCAATAAATTGACAATAATAGGATATATTCACACGGGATATGTTGAATATGTTGAATAACACGTAAAAAGGCGAGGGGTAGGGGTAGGAAAAGGGGTTGAATTTATTCTATTTAAAACTTCAAAGTTCTTTCGTAAAAAAAGAATTGAGAGAATATATTTACACATCAAAACGTAATTTAAACAAAATGAAAATTGCACTCAGCATAACTTTTCTTTATGCCATTTTCGCTCTTTTTCAATGCATTTATTCGCACCACTCAAAACAACTCTTCTGCGATAGAATTCTTTTGCTATAGAAATAGGTACCTACATATAAAAACCCTGTTGTGTTGCACAAGCTCACGGAGAGAATGGATGATGTAAAACAATTCAATATGGATTGTGCTGGACAAACTCGATAAACTCTTACCATTTTGAACGTTGTTTGGTGTTGGGTTTGATGTCAATGGTGAAAATGTGGATTTTCCAATGAGAGAGAGATACTTTACAGCATCACTCTCGATGGGTGGTGGGGCGACTGATGAAAATGGCATGAAGACAGCGCGCAAATTCCTTGCCATAATAGAAATTTATGCTGTTATGTAGTACTCCCGTCTTTTCTGGCATTTTTCCCGCATTATGTAGCACAGGGCTAAGCTGCAAAAGATAAATTTTAATCCTTTTTCTTAATGGCAAATTCGCTTATTCAAGCTGAAAGAAATCATTATATGTACATCCAGTTAGGTTCAGGGGAAAAGGTGAAAATAAGGGCCAATTTTTCTTTGCCAAAAAGGCCAAATAGTTATTTTTAAATAATATATATGCCTATGCTGAAGGATTCGGGGAAGGTGATCCAAATTTGACCTTTATGCTTGACAAAAATTGAAAACTTTTATTTTATAAAAGAAACGAGGTAAATTGTCGCTTCGCTCCAATTTACCTCGCCCCGCTTCGCGGGGATTTGTTGCGCTTCGGGCAAATTTTAGAGAGAGAAAAAATGTGATGGTTTATAAGTAGATTAGGGCCACTTATCAATCCCAAAAGAAAAAAATTTGCAAAGAGAAGAAATCATTTTCATACAAAATTTCCGGCGCCAAATTCAAGAATTTGCAAAAACTGCATGAAATCTATATGGGGGCTACCTGAAGGGGGGCTTTGGGGGGAAAATGAATACGGCCATCTGAAACCGCCTGTTATAAGGAGCCTCTGTACTAAATTTCATCGCGATCGGTCAAACGGTGTGGATTTGTATAGAAAAGTAGGAACGACGATTACCAACAAACAGGCCTTTCTTTATTATATAGATAAATATATGTATGTATTAACTCATAATGAGAAATTCTTTTATCTATAATTAGGACGAGGTAAATTGTCGCTTCGCTCCAATTTTACCTCGCCCCGCTTCGCGGGGATTTGTTGCGCTTCGCGCAAGTTTTAGAAAGAGAAAAATTGTGATGAAGCATGCACTTATCAATATCAAAAAAAAATGTAAAGGGAAGAAGTGAATTTCACACAACATTTATGGCGCCAGATTCAAAAAGTAGCCAAAAAAGCATGAATTTTATATGGGGGCTTTGTGAAGGGGGGCTCTGGGGGGAAAATGAATGTCGTTGGTAAAAACCGCCTGGTATCAGTAGTCTCTGTACCAAATTTCATCGCGATCGGACCAACGGTGTAGAAATGCATAGATGAACAGACACCATATTTTAGAGAGACCTTTCTTTATTATATAGACATAATGCTGGAAAATCAACTAATTTCCTCTTAATTAATTAATTTATAGTTTATGCTCGTTCCTCTCTTAGCATATTAACTTTTAATGAATAATATGAGCACCAAAGAAAATTGCTCCCAAATTAAATTGACAAACACGCTATTATAGCCCAATTTTGCATTTATGTTTTTATGAGGGGGCCATCATAAATTTTCCACGAAATAATTTGCTACGTTTTATTAACTTTTATGTATATTAAACCTCCCACCCAATTTATTTTCTGACATAATGGAGATAACAATGCAATTTATGATTTTTTAATGACTGGATAAACATAAATCATTGCAACCATTTTAATTGAGAAGAGCTATTTTTTTTTAAACATAAAATGTGTGGTTTTGTGTGTTTTTGAGTTCTGAATATTGTGATTTTTTTTCAATTCAGTGGGGAAGGTGAAAAATATAACACAAAGCTTTATGAATTTATGCAAAGTTTATGAACTTTATGTTTGCATTGAAAACTGCTGGATATTTTATTTGTTTTAAGGTGTAAATTGCATTGTTCTTGAAACGTTTTAATTAATCATAAAAAAACAAATGATTTTATGAGCTTTGAAGCTTTTTTGTAAAAAAGAAAATTTAATGTTTTAAAAATTTCTTGAGCAAAGTTTCAAGAACACTGACTGACAACTGACTTTTCTAAATGATTTCTAAATAAAAGCTCGTAAAAGCTTCGCAAAACTCCTGGACATATCAGGGTTAATTTGACAGTTTAGTTGATATTTTTTTAGTGAGAGAGCTTAACAACTTCCCCAGAGAATAATTAAAGTGATTAAAGCAGTGAGATTTACGAGCTTTTGGTGCTTGAGATAAACTTAATGCTAAAGTTCCAGCAAAGCTCTTTCAAGCTCATTTATTTGGTGGTGTCTTTCAAATGATTAAATTCTCAAATTTCACATTCACAGATCCTTGTTTGAGATTCAAGTCTCTCAAACGTCTCGAGCATGACCCCAAATGTCTGAGAAAGCTTTATATATAGTTCACAGTTTGTACATAGCACCACCCTTTGTTACATAGAGCGAGCTTTATCATGATAAATCACTTCTTCTCAGCTTACCTGATGAGTACAGCAATTGTGACTCCCATTCCAATGGACACGTAGATAATTTCTTCATTGATCCCACTGTACGAGCGTCCTGTTTTGAAAAAAAAAGAGAAACAGGAGAACGTTGCATTGGTATAGTTTTCAAATGAAACTTGATATTAAATTCAATTCGGGAAAACAATGTTGGTTGCCAATTTGTTGTACATATCATAGTAGAAAAAAAGCTCCATATAGAACAATTTGCTTTAGTGAAACATAACATTGTGGCATAAATAAAATATTCTACCATTGTAAATATTTTTCAACACTTTATCCTTTTGTATATTTAAACAGTATAGTGAGAGAGGCTATGTACACAAGATCTCTTTTATACGATTATATAGAGGGAGCTTTTTTGTTGTTTCTTTGTGTAAAATAAAAAAAAAACAGAAGTCAGACAACATGAACGTGCAAAGGAAGTTGCATTACTTTAAAACCCATGTTGAGCATACAGTGGCATCAAAAGTTCTCCCATTGTGGACTCTAGGGGTTGGGGGTGGTGGTGCTGGTAGAATGACTATCTACCATGGGGATTGAGTACATAAGGAATACACCGAATGGTACGTTTCCTCTTTCATTATTTGCAATTTGCTGAATTTGGGAAAGTTCACATCGTCCCGTTGAGAGCTTTTTATAAAAAAAAAAAGAGGGAAAAGAGTTTCCAGCTTCGACAATTGCATTCTTCAAATAAAATTTACATTAAATTTGTGACTCAATACCTTCTAGTTTTCATTTAAATTTAAAATAATAAATTTGATTAGGTTTATGGATTTTACAGAGCTTTCAAAGCGTTCAATTAGGTGAAGCTATATAGGAGAATTATATCCAAACCATTTAGAATATTGAACGGCATGTTCAAGGGGCTTAAAGTTTTGCTGTCGATGACAGATGAATTATTACGCGATGGATTCGAGAGATGTGGATTTAAATCTAATAATGTACTTCAAGAGTACTTCATCACTATGCCACCACACAGAGAGAATCGATTGGACACCGCCCGACACGATGGCGATGCTTTGAATCATTTACAATAGACACGAAAAGCAAGATGAGTAATTGACCCCATTTTTGCGGTAACTTTTTTATGACTTGCCATCCCTCAAACGTCTCCTTTCGCAATCTCTCTTTCTCCCTTCTAAACAATTCACATTTGCACAAAATTTTTATGTTTATTCCTGTGAAGCTTTTATTGCCCCATTGGAAAAGCTCCAATGATGTAGCATTATTGCTTTCATTCAGAAAGTTATTTTTTTTTCTTCAAAATATTTGTAGGTTTATTGTTTACGATGAATTATTTTGAATTTATTTAAAATTGCCTCATTTTGCTCGTTAAGAAAAAGTTTATGCAGAACTAAATGAAATTGCAAAGCTTCTATTTATGCAGTCATCAACATTATGTTGTGATGACTTTCTTAATGCAATTAACGGGTAATTGCAATTAATTCAGCATCATCACCAACTGTTTTCTCATTGTTTAATGAAAGCACTTTAAGTTAATTTGACATTAAATGTGTCTGATGAATTTTAAAAGAGCTTTTTGTGCTTTTCATGTTGTCTCACAAAAGAGGTGAAGTATTTGAAACATTTCAATTTTATATATTAAGCATGTAAATTCACTTAAAAGTTTTATGAAAGATAATTTAAAACGTTTTTTTTTTATTTTTATTTTTCTTTTGTATTCTGTAAAAAAAAATATGAAGAGAGAATAAGCTCAGTTTTTGGAAGCTTTTTTCATCGCTCTCTTCGAAAAGTGATGAAAATTGGTGGACAATTCACTGGAAAAGGTAGCAAATAAATTGTGAAAAATATTTTTATTTCATAGTTATGAAATCAATTTAAATTAAATCAAAAAGTCCCTGAAATGTGACCAAATGAACTCATTTTCTCTTCTTAAAACTATTCTGTCGAATTTTATTCTTTCTTCGTCTAAACAAACTAAAAATTTAAAATAAAATAACACAAAAAAATAAACGTCCTAAAAAGGAAAAATTCATGAAAAAAGATTGGCCAAACTAAACAATAAATTCCCACATGTGTAAAAATAAAAATCCCAACAACACGATGACCTAAATCGCGTTAAAAGCCCGGCTTATTAGCCATCATGGTGGTGAATTGAAAGCTTCCTGAATTTTGGTGTTCCCTCCATTAAATGGAACCTTTCTTCATTTGTTCAGCCCAAACCTATGTATGTACTCACCACTGTAGTAATTATTGTTGTATCCAATTTTCCCAGCGACTCTCGCACTCACGGGCTGTAGGAGTGCACAGAGGATACCGCTGACAAGCATCCAAATTGCTAATATTGCTGAACGTCGCATTATGTTGTTTTATTGCCGCTGTGTCATATAAAGCTGAACAGTGCACCTCTTGAGATTCTTGCTTTAATGCCTTCTCAATTTTCCAACTCAATGTGTCGTCCAAGAAGGTTAATTCTGCAAATTGAAATTAATTTTTAGAATAAACTTATATGATTTTAACATTTTATAATGGGGAAGAAAATTTAATGGAACTCCTTATTAATAAGCATTTATTATAGGGGGAATTCACGTGGAAATGTAAGATAATGCGTAAGATTGACGTAAGGTTGAGAGTTCTAAGTAAAAAAAATGAGGATTAAATGATTTACACTGTTAAAAATACTCTAGCTAAAATATATGAAAAAACGCTGAAGTACTTCAGCCAAAAGCTTCCACCAAAGTACTTCAGTCAAAATTTAATTGACTGGAGTGCTTCAGTGAACTACTTCTTTGACCAAAGTACTTCAGCGGACTATTTCTTTCACCAAAGTACTTCAGTGGACCATTTCTTTCACCAAAGTACTTCAGCGGACCATTTCTTTCACCAAAGTACTTCAGCGGACCATTTCTTTCACCAAAGTACTTCAGCGGACTATTTCTTTCACCAAAGTACTTCAGCGGACCATTTCTTTCACCAGAGTATTTCAGTTAAGGATTTGTTTCACCAAAGTAATCCAGTGTAAGATTTCTTCCACCAAATTACTTCAGTGGAAGATTTTTTTCGCCAAAGTAATTCAGCGAGATTTTTTCAATCAAAGTAAATACTTCGGTGGAACTTTTCTTCCACCACAAAACTTATGTACAAGGTTTATTTCACCAAAGATACTTCAGTGTAAGAGTTCTTCAACCAGATTACTTCAGTCAAAGAGTTCTTCCACCAGAGTACTTCAGTGAAAGTTTCCTTTCACCAAAACACTTCAGCGACATACATCAAAGGGCTAAAGTAATCAGCAAAATGAGCTAGAGTACTCCAGCGACATAGCTAAAAAGTCTAAAGTAATCAGCTAAAAGAGCTGGAGTACTTTAGCGACGTACCTCAAAGAGCTGAAGTAATCAGCAAAATGAGCTGGAGTACTCCAGCGACATACCTCAGAGGGCTAAAGTAATCAGCTAAAGGAACTAGAGTACTCCAGCGACATAGCTCAAAGGGCTAAAGTAATCAGCTAAAAAAGCTGGAGTACTTCAGCGACATAGTTCAAAGGGCTAAAGTAATCAGCTAAAAGAGCTGGAGTACTCCAGCTTTTTTAGCTGATTACTTTAGCCCTTTGAGCTATGTCGCCGGAGTACTCTAGCTCCTTTTGCTGAAGCGACATACCTCAAAGGGCTAAAGTAATCAGCTAAAGGAGCTAGAGAACTCCAGCGACATAGCTCATAGGGCTAAAGTAATCAGCTCTTTGAGGTACGTCGCTAAAGTACATAGCTCTATGAGCTATGTCGCTGAAGTACTCTAGCTCTTTTAGCTGATTACTTTAGCCCTTTGAACTATGTCGCTGGAGTCCTCTAGCTCTTTTAGCTGATTAACTCAGCTCTTTGAGGAACGTCGCTAAAGTACTCCAGCTCTTTTAGCTGATTACTTCAGCTCTATGTGCTATGTCGCAGGAGTACTCTAGCTCTTTTAGCTGATTACTTTAGCCCTTTGAGCTATGTCGCTGGAGTACTCCAGCTCCTTTAGCTGATTACTTTAGCCTTTTGAGGTATGTCGCTGAAGTACTCTAGCTCTTTTAGCTGATTACTTTAGCCTTTTAGGTATGTCGCTGAAGTACTCTAGCTCTTTTAGCTGATTACTTTAGCCCTTTGAGTCATATCACTGAAGTACTCCAGCTCTTTTAGTTGATTACTTCAGCCCTTTAAACCATTTCTTCCACCAGAGTACTTCAGTGGGATATCTCTTCCACCAATTCACTTCAGTGGAATATTTCTTCCACCAGAGTACTTCAGTGGAATATTTCTTCCACCAGAGTACTTCAGTGGAATATTTCTTCCACCAGAGTACTTCAGTGGAATATTTCTTCCACCAGAGTACTTCAGTGGAATATTTCTTCCCCCAGAGTATTTCAGTGGAATATTTCTTCCACCAGAGTACTTCAGTGGAATATTTCTTCCACCAGAGTACTTCAGTGGAATATTTCTTCCACCAATTCACTTCAGTGGAATATTTCTTCCACCAGAGTACTTCAGTGGAATATTTCTTCCACCAGAGTACTTCAGTGGAATATTTCTTCCACCAGAGTACTTCAGTGGAATATTTCTTCCACCAGAGTACTTCAGTGGAATATTTCTTCCACCAATTCACTTCAGTGAAATATTTCCTCCACCAGAGTACTTCAGTGGAAGATGTCTTCCACCAGAGTACTTCAGTAGAATATTTCTTCCACCAATTCACTTCAGTGGAATATTTCTTCCACCAGAGTACTTCAGTGGAATATTTCTTCCACCAATTCACTTCAGTGGAATATTTCTTCCACCAATTCACTTCAGTGGAATATTTCTTCCACCAGAGTACTTCAGTGGAATATTTCTTCCACCAGAGTACTTCAGTGGAATATTTCTTCCCCCAGAGTATTTCAGTGGAATATTTCTTCCCCCAGAGTACTTCAGTGGAATATTTCTTCCACCAGAGTACTTCAGTGGAATATTTCTTCCACCAGAGTACTTCAGTGGAATATTTCTTCCACCAGAGTACTTCAGTGGAATATTTCTTCCACCAGAGTACTTCAGTGGAATATTTCTTCCACCAATTCACTTCAGTGGAATATTTCTTCCACCAATTCACTTCAGTGGAATATTTCTTCCACCAGAGTACTTCAGTGGAATATTTCTTCCACCAGAGTACTTCAGTGGAATATTTCTTCCACCAGAGTACTTCAGTGGAATATTTCTTCCCCCAGAGTATTTCAGTGGAATATTTCTTCCACCAGAGTACTTCAGTGGAATATTTCTTCCACCAGAGTACTTCAGTGGAATATTTCTTCCACCAGAGTACTTCAGTGGAATATTTCTTCCACCAGAGTACTTCAGTGGAATATTTCTTCCCCCAGAGTATTTCAGTGGAATATTTCTTCCACCAGAGTACTTCAGTGGGATATCTCTTCCACCAATTCACTTCAGTGGAATATTTCTTCCACCAGAGTACTTCAGTGGAATATTTCTTCCACCAGAGTACTTCAGTGGAATATTTCTTCCACCAGAGTACTTCAGTGGAATATTTCTTCCACCAGAGTACTTCAGTGGAATATTTCTTCGCCCAGAGTATTTCAGTGGAATATTTCTTCCACCAGAGTACTTCAGTGGAATATTTCTTCCACCAGAGTACTTCAGTGGAATATTTCTTCCACCAGAGTACTTCAGTGGAATATTTCTTCCACCAATTCACTTCAGTGGAATATTTCTTCCACCAGAGTACTTCAGTGGAATATTTCTTCCACCAGAGTACTTCAGTGGAATATTTCTTCCACCAGAGTACTTCAGTGGAATATTTCTTCCACCAGAGTACTTCAGTGGAATATTTCTTCCACCAGAGTACTTCAGTGGAATATTTCTTCCACCAATTCACTTCAGTGAAATATTTCCTCCACCAGAGTACTTCAGTGGAAGATGTCTTCCACCAGAGTACTTCAGTAGAATATTTCTTCCACCAATTCACTTCAGTGGAATATTTCTTCCACCAGAGTACTTCAGTGGAATATTTCTTCCACCAATTCACTTCAGTGGAATATTTCTTCCACCAATTCACTTCAGTGGAATATTTCTTCCACCAGAGTACTTCAGTGGAATATTTCTTCCACCAGAGTACTTCAGTGGAATATTTCTTCCCCCAGAGTATTTCAGTGGAATATTTCTTCCACCAGAGTACTTCAGTGGGATATCTCTTCCACCAATTCACTTCAGTGGAATATTTCTTCCACCAGAGTACTTCAGTGGAATATTTCTTCCACCAGAGTACTTCAGTGGAATATTTCTTCCACCAGAGTACTTCAGTGGAATATTTCTTCCACCAGAGTACTTCAGTGGAATATTTCTTCGCCCAGAGTATTTCAGTGGAATATTTCTTCCACCAGAGTACTTCAGTGGAATATTTCTTCCACCAGAGTACTTCAGTGGAATATTTCTTCCACCAGAGTACTTCAGTGGAATATTTCTTCCACCAATTCACTTCAGTGGAATATTTCTTCCACCAGAGTACTTCAGTGGAATATTTCTTCCACCAGAGTACTTCAGTGGAATATTTCTTCCACCAGAGTACTTCAGTGGAATATTTCTTCCACCAGAGTACTTCAGTGGAATATTTCTTCCACCAGAGTACTTCAGTGGAATATTTCTTCCACCATACATTAAAGGCTGAAGTAATCAGCCAAAAGAGCTAGAGTACTTCTGCTACATTGTTCAAAAGGCTGAAGTAATCAGCCAAAAGAGCTAGAGTATTTCTGCTACATTGCTCAAAAGGCTGAAGTAATCAGCCAAAAGAGCTAGAGTACTTCTGCTACATTGTTCAAAAGGCTGAAGTAATCAGCCAAAAGAGCTAAAGTACTTCATGCTACATTGCTCAAAAGGCTGAAGTAATCAGCCAAAAGAGCTAGAGTAATTCTGCTACATTGCTTAAGAGGCTGAAGAATTTAGCCAAAAGAGCTAGAATACTTTGGCGACATGATTCACAAGGCTGAAATAATCAGCCAGAAGAGCTAGAGTAGTTTAGCGACATTGCTCAAAAGGCTGAAGTAATCAGCCAAAAGAGCTGGGTGGAATTCACTACTCAGTCGGGCTTAAAATTTTAGTCGGTTTTTAAGTCGGTCTTAAGGTTTTAAGTCAGTTTTTTGTAAGTCTGACTTAAAATTTGTAAGTCGGTCTTAAAATTTGTAAGTCGGTCTTAAAATTTGTAAGTCGGTTTTAAAATTTTTAAGTCAGTTTTAAAATTTTTAAGGCAGATTAACAGATTGTATATTTTTCAATAAATTTTACAAATTTTGATGTTTGGAGATTGTCAGATGCACTTTTTGGAACTTAAAAAATTGGAAAGTGTACTTGCTGATTTTAAAGTGCAGGGATATTTAAATTTTAGAAAAAATGTCATACATTTAACGTGATTTTTTTTTCATTTTCATCACTTTTCACCACGACCATTCAGTACAACGCAACAAGTTTCACGAGTTTTCTTGTATGATTTTCCCAAATTCTAGGAATGTTACGGAAATTTTTTTCGAAGCAAATCCCAGAAAACTATTCAGTGTGAGTAATCACTCTTTTAGCCTAACTTGAGCACGTCATCAGAGGGGCTTAATACCACGATTCCGCTTACGCATTAATGCAATTTTTCCAAAAAAAATTGTGAATTTTCCTACTGAGCAAAATCAATTTTCTGGTGGATTTTCTACGAGTCAAGCACAAAAAACCATCAAATTCTTTTAAGCCCTCTTTAAGCCACTCTTTCAGCAATCATCACGCCGGGGCTTAATCTGCGAGATTGGTCTTATTCTGGAAAAAGCCGTGATTTTTCTTAGCACTACCACCACAAAACGATTAATACCATCTCCTATGACGATTTTCCGGTGGGTTTTCCGCGAGAAATCCCCGTAAAACTATCAAAAAACAACAAAATACGCATTCAGCCGGTCGCGCACACAATCAGCCCAGCAATCAGCCCGCGTAAGACTTAAGATTGCTGTACGACGAATTTCACTAAAAACTGCGATTTTTTTTCACTATCACCACAAACTGACTAGTACCATCCCCTATGAGGCTTTTCCGGTGGGTTTTCCACGAGAAAACCCCCAGAAAACTATTAAAAACACAAAAAACTAATTCAGCTGATGAAGCAAAATCTCAGCCAACATTCAGCCCCTGTCCCACATAACTGACTTAAGCTTTGTACTTACCTTTTCTCGGTCGCGCACACAATCAGCCCAGCAATCAGCCCGCGTAAGACTTAAGATTGCTGTACGACGAATTTCACTAAAAACTGCGATTTTTTTTCACTATCACCACAAACTGACTAGTGCCATCCCCTATGAGGCTTTTCCGGTGGGTTTTCCACGAGAAAACCCCCAGAAAACAATTAAAAACACAAAAAAACTAATTCAGGTGATGAAGCAAAAACTCAGCCAACATTCAGCCCCTGTCCCACATAACTGACTTAAGCTTTGTACTTACCTTTTCTCGGTCGCGCACACAATCAGCCCAGCAATCAGCCCGCGTAAGACTTAAGATTGCTGTACGACGAATTTCACTAAAAACTGCGATTTTTTTTCACTATCACCACAAACTGACTAGTGCCATCCCCTATGAGGCTTTTCCGGTGGGTTTTCCACGAGAAAACCCCCAGAAAACAATTAAGAACACAAAAAACTAATTCAGCTGATGAAGCAAAAACTCAGCCAACATTCAGCCCCTGTCCCACATAACTGACTTAAGCTTTGTACTTACCTTTTCTCGGTCGCGCACACAATCAGCCCAGCAATCAGCCCGCGTAAGACTTAAGATTGCTGTACGACGAATTTCACTAAAAACTGCGATTTTTTTTCACTATCACCACAAACTGACTAGTACCATCCCCTATGAGGCTTTTCCGGTGGGTTTTCCACGAGAAAACCCCCAGAAAACAATTAAAAACACAAAAAAACTAATTCAGCTGATGAAGCAAAAACTCAGCCAACATTCAGCCCCTGTCCCACATAACTGACTTAAGCTTTGTACTTACCTTTTCTCGGTCGCGCACACAATCAGCCCAGCAATCAGCCCGCGTAAGACTTAAGATTGCTGTACGACGAATTTCACTAAAAACTGCGATTTTTTTTCACTATCACCACAAACTGACTAGTGCCATCCCCTATGAGGCTTTTCCGGTGGGTTTTCCACGAGAAAACCCCCAGAAAACAATTAAAAACACAAAAAACTAATTCAGCTGATGAAACAAAAACTCAGCCAACATTCAGCCCCTGTCCCACATAACTGACTTAAGCTTTGTACTTACCTTTTCTCGGTCGCGCACACAATCAGCCCAGCAATCAGCCCGCGTAAGACTTAAGATTGCTGTACGACGAATTTCACTAAAAACTGCGATTTTTTTTCACTATCACCACAAACTGACTAGTGCCATCCCCTATGAGGCTTTTCCGGTGGGTTTTCCACGAGAAAACCCCCAGAAAACAATTAAGAACACAAAAAACTAATTCAGCTGATGAAGCAAAAACTCAGCCAACATTCAGCCCCTGTTCCACATAACTGACTTAAGCTTTGTACTTACCTTTTCTCGGTCGCGCACACAATCAGCCCAGCAATCAGCCCGCGTAAGACTTAAGATTGCTGTACGACGAATTTCACTAAAAACTGCGATTTTTTTTCACTATCACCACAAACTGACTAGTGCCATCCCCTATGAGGCTTTTCCGGTGGGTTTTCCACGAGAAAACCCCCAGAAAACAATTAAAAACACAAAAAACTAATTCAGCTGATGAAACAAAAACTCAGCCAACATTCAGCCCCTGTCCCACATAACTGACTTAAGCTTTGTACTTACCTTTTCTCGGTCGCGCACACAATCAGCTCGCGTAAGACTTAAGATTGCTGTACGACGAATTTCACTAAAAACTGCGATTTTTTTTCACTATCACCACAAACTGACTAGTGCCATCCCCTATGAGGCTTTTCCGGTGTTTTCTCGTGGAAAACCCACGTTTTTAGTGAAATTCGTCGTACAGCAATCTTAAGTCTTCCGCGGGATGATTGCTGGGCTGATTGTGTGTGCGACCGGCTGAATGCGTATTTTGTTGTTTTTTTTGATAGTTTTACGGGGATTTCTCGCGGAAAACCCACCGGAAAATCGTCATAGGAGATGGTATTAATCGTTTTGTGGTAGTAGTGCTAAGAAAAATCACGGCTTTTTCCAGAATAAGACCAATCTCGCAGATTAAGCCCCTGCGTGATGATTGCTGAAAGAGTGGCTTAAAGAGGGCTTAAAAGAATTTGATGGTTTTTTGTGCTTGACTCGTAGAAAATCCACCAGAAAATTGATTTTGCTCAAATTTTTTTTAATTCTGCAAAATTCTTGTAGGAAAATTCACAATTTTTTTTGGAAAAATTGCATTAATGCGTAAGCGGAATCGTGGTATAAAGCCCCTCTGATGACGTGCTTAAGTTAGGCTAAAAGAGTGATTATTCACACTGAATAGTTTTCTGGGATTTGCTTCGAAAAAAATTTCCGTAACATTCCTAGAATTTGGGAAAATCATACAAGAAAACTCGTGAAACTTGTTGTGTTGTACTGAATGGTCGTGGTGAAAAGTGATGAAAATGAAAAAAAAATCACGTTAAATGTATGACATTTTTTCTAAAATTTAAATATCCCTGCACTTTAAAATCAGCAAGTAAGTACACTTTCCAATTTTTTAAGTTCCAAAAAGTGCATCTGACAATCTCTAAACATCAAAATTTGTAAAATTTATTGAAAAATATACAATCTGTTAATCTGCCTTAAAAATTTTAAAACTGACTCAAAAATTTTAAGACCGACTTACAAATTTTAAGACCGACTTACAAATTTTAAGACCGACTTACAAATTTTAAGTCAGACTTACAAAAAACTGACTTAAAACCTTAAGACCGACTTAAAAACCGACTAAAATTTTAAGCCCGACTGAGTAGTGAATTCCACCCAGCTCTTTTGGCTGATTACTTCAGCCTTTTGAGCAATGTCGCTAAACTACTCTAGCTCTTCTGGCTGATTATTTCAGCCTTGTGAATCATGTCGCCAAAGTATTCTAGCTCTTTTGGCTGAATTCTTCAGCCTCTTGAGCAATGTAGCAGAAGTACTCTAGCTCTTTTGGCTGATTACTTCAGCCTTGTTAACAATGTAGCAGAATTACTTTAGCTCTTTTGGCTGATTACTTCAGCCTTTTGAGCAATGTAACAGAATAACTCTAGATCTTTTGGCTGATTACTTCAGCCTCTTGAGCAATGTAGATGAATTACTTTAGCTCTTTCGGCTGATTACTTCAGCCTTGTGAACCATGTCGCCAAAGTATTCTAGGTCCTTTGGCTGAATTCTTCAGCCTCTTGAGCAATGTAGCAGAATTACTTTAGCTCTTTTGGCTGAATTCTTCAGCCTTTTGAGCAATGTAGCAGAATTACTTTAGCTCTTTTGGCTGATTACTTCAGCCTCTTCAGCAATGTAGCAGAAGTACTCTAGCTCTTTTGGCTGATTACTTCAGCCTCTTGAGCAATGTAGCAGAATTACTTTAGCTCTTTTGAGCTAAAGCAGAGCTAGAGCACTTCTGCTAAATTGTTCAAAAGGCTGAAGTAATCCGCCAAAAGAGCTAGAGTACTTTGGCGATTTGAGATAAATTTACTGTATTTATTTATTTTTGAGTAAGGCTGAAATAATCAGTCAAGGGAGTTGGAGTACTTCAGCGTTATGATAAAATATGCTTAAGTAAATACCCAAAATAACTGAAGTACTTCAGCGTCATGGTTCAAAAGGCCGAATTAAGTATTCAAAATAGCTGAAGTCCTAAGAAGATTATGAAAATTATTTCACTTACCCATGCGGCTCCTGTTTAGACAGGATTAGACATGTCGAGACAGGTTCGCTGTTATATAAAATCACTAAACAACTTCAGCTAGATCAAACAAAGAAAAAATATTTCAATTTTTCACCTGAGTCAATTCTATCAATTTGACACTAAAACGCACAAATTTCACTAAAATGTTAGTAAATAACTATTAAGTAAATACACAGACACAATTTAATTCACTTTTACACTATATTTTCACTAGTTTTCACTCCAAAATTATGGAAAAAAGCAAGAGAAAACTTGAAGGCGACCAGAGCGCTCTTGAAAATTTTTGACACTGCGGCTGAAAATGGAAATTTCCAGAACATTTTCGGCTAAATAGAACAGTCAAAGAAACTTGTAGTAGTAACAGCTAAAATAGTTCAGCGAAGAGTAATCAGCCAAAAGAGTTGGAGTACTTCAGCGACATGGTACAAAGTGCTGGAGTACTTCAGCGACATGGTTCAAAAGGTTGAAGTAATCAGCCAAAAGAGCTGGAGTACTTCAGCGACATGGTACAAAGTGCTGGAGTACTTCAGCGACATGGTTCAAAAGGTTGAAGTAATCAGCCAAAAGAGCTGGAGTACTTCAGCGACATGGTACAAAGTGCTGGAGTACTTCAGCGACATGGTTCAAAAGGTTGAAGTAATCAGCCAAAAAAGCTGGAGTACTTTAGCGACATGGTACAAAAAGCTGTAATACTTCAGCGACATGGCTAAAAAAAGGCTGAGCTAAACAACCAAGGGAGCTGGAGTACTTCAGCGAGATGGTTCAAAAGGCTTAAATAATCAGCCAAAAGAGCTGAAGTACTTCAGCGAAAGGGTATATTATCGACTGAAGTAATCTGGTGGAAGAACTCTTTCACTGAAGTTCTTTGGTGAAATAAATCTTGTACTTAAGTTTTGTAATGGAAGAAAAGTTCCACCGAAGTATGTAGTTTGATTGAAAAAATCTCGCTGAATTATTTTGGCGAAAGAAATCTTCCACTGAAGTGTTTTGGTGAAAGGAAACTTTCACTGAATTACTCTGGTGGAAGAACTGTTCGACTGAAGTAATCTGGTGGAAGAACTCTTTCACTGAAGTTCTTTGGTGAAATAAATCTTGTACTTAAGTTTTGTAATGGAAGAAAAGTTCCACCGAAGTATGTAGTTTGATTGAAAAAATCTCGCTGAATTATTTTGGCGAAAGAAATCTTCCACTGAAGTGTTTTGGTGAAAGGAAACTTTCACTGAATTACTCTGGTGGAAGAACTGTTCGACTGAAGTAATCTGGTGGAAGAACTCTTTCACTGAAGTTCTTTGGTGAAATAAATCTTGTACTTAAGTTTTGTAATGGAAGAAAAGTTCCACCGAAGTATGTAGTTTGATTGAAAAAATCTCGCTGAATTACTTTGGCGAAAGAAATCTTCCACTGAAGTGTTTTGGTGAAAGGAAACTTTCACTGAAGTACTCTGGTGGAAGAACTCTTCGACTGAAGTAATCTGGTGGAAGAACTCTTTCACTGAAGTACTTTGATAGAATAAACCTTGTACATAAGTTTTGTGGTGGAAGAAAAGTTCCACCGAAGTATGTAGTTTGATTGAAAAAATCTCGCTGAATTACTTTGGCGAAAGAAATCTTCCACTGAAGTGTTTTGGTGAAAGGAAACTTTCACTGAAGTACTCCGGTGGAAGAACTCTTCGACTGAAGTAATCTGGTGGAAGAACTTTTTCACTGAAGTACTTTGATAGAATAAACCTTGTACATAAGTTTTGTGGTGGAAGAAAAGTTCCACCGAAGTATTTAGTTTGATTGAAAAAATCTCGCTGAATTACTTTGGCGAAAGAAATCTTCCACTGAAGTGTTTTGGTGAAAGGAAACTTTCACTGAAGTACTCTGGTGGAAGAACTCTTCGACTGAAGTAATCTGGTGGAAGAACTCTTTCACTGAAGTACTTTGATAGAATAAACCTTGTACATAAGTTTTGTGGTGGAAGAAAAGTTCCACCGAAGTATGTAGTTTGATTGAAAAAATCTCGCTGAATTACTTTGGCGAAAGAAATCTTCCACTGAAGTGTTTTGGTGAAAGGAAACTTTCACTGAAGTACTCTGGTGGAAGAACTCTTCGACTGAAGTAATCTGGTGGAAGAACTTTTTCACTGAAGTACTTTGATAGAATAAACCTTGTACATAAGTTTTGTGGTGGAAGAAAAGTTCCACCGAAGTATGTAGTTTGATTGAAAAAATCTCGCTGAATTACTTTGGCGAAAGAAATCTTCCACTGAAGTGTTTTGGTGAAAGGAAACTTTCACTGAAGTACTCCGGTGGAAGAACTCTTCGACTGAAGTAATCTGGTGGAAGAACTTTTTCACTGAAGTACTTTGATAGAATAAACCTTGTACATAAGTTTTGTGGTGGAAGAAAAGTTCCACCGAAGTATTTAGTTTGATTGAAAAAATCTCGCTAAATTACTTTAGCAAAAGAAATCTTCCACTGAAGTGAATTGGTGGAAGAAATATTCCACTGAAGTACTCTGGTGGAAGAACTCTTCGACTGAAGTAATCTGGTGGAAGAACTTTTTCACTGAAGTACTTTGATAGAATAAACCTTGTACATAAGTTTTGTGGTGGAAGAAAAGTTCCACCGAAGTATGTAGTTTGATTGAAAAAATCTCGCTGAATTACTTTGGCGAAAGAAATCTTCCACTGAAGTGTTTTGGTGAAAGGAAACTTTCACTGAAGTACTCCGGTGGAAGAACTCTTCGACTGAAGTAATCTGGTGGAAGAACTTTTTCACTGAAGTACTTTGATAGAATAAACCTTGTACATAAGTTTTGTGGTGGAAGAAAAGTTCCACCGAAGTATTTAGTTTGATTGAAAAAATCTCGCTGAATTACTTTAGCAAAAGAAATCTTCCACTGAAGGGTTTTAGTGAAAGGAAACTTTCACTGAAGTGCTCTGGTAGAACTCTGAAGAACTTTTGCTGATGTACTCCAGCTCTTTTGGCTGATTACTTCAGCCTTTTGAACCAAGTCGCTGAAGTACTTCCGCTTTTCGTACCATGTCGCTGAAGTACTCCAGCTCTTTTGACTGATTACTTCAGCCTTTTGAACCATGTCGCTGAAGTACTCTAGCTCTTTTGGCTGATTACTTTAGCCTTTTGAGGTATGTCGCTGAAGTACTCCAGCTCTTTTAGTTGATTACTTCAGCTCTTTGAGGTATGTCGCTGAAGTACTCTAGCTCCTTTAGCTGATTACTTCAGCTCTTTGAGGTACGTCGCTGAAGTACTCTAGCTCTTTTGGCTGATTACTTCTGCCTTTTGAACCATTCCGCTGGAGTACTCTAGCTCTTTTGACTGATTACTTCAGCCTTTTGAAGCATATCGCTGAAGTACTTCAGCTCTTTCGGCTAATTATTTCAGCCTTTTGAACCATATCGCTGAAGTACTCCAGCTCTTTTGGCTGATTACTTCAGCCTTTTGAACCATGCCGCTGGAGTACTCCAGCTCTTTTGGCTGATTACTTCAGCCTTTTGAAGCATATCGCTGAAGTACTCCAGCTCTTTTGGCTGATTACTTCAGCCTTTTGAACCATGTCGCTGGAGTACTCCAGCTCTTTTGGCTGATTACTTCAGCCTTTTGAACCATGTCGCTGGAGTACTCCAGCTCTTTTGGCTGATTACTTCAGCCTTTTGAACCATGTCGCTGAAGTACTCCAGCTCTTTTGGCTGATTACTTCAGCCTTTTGAACCATGTCGCTGGAGTACTCCAGCTCCTTTAGCTGATTACTTCAGCCTTTAGAACCATATCGCTGAAGTACTCCAGCTCTTTTGGCTGATTACTTCAGCCTTTTGAACCATGCCGCTGGAGTACTCTAGCTCTTTTGGCTGATTACTTCAGCCTTTTGAACCATGTCGCTGGAGTACTCCAGCTCCTTTAGCTGATTACTTCAGCCTTTAGAACCATATCGCTGAAGTACTCCAGCTCTTTTGGCTGATTACTTCAGCCTTTTGAACCATATCGCTGGAGTACTCCAGCTCCTTTGGCTGATTACTTCAGCCTTTTGAACCATGTCGCTGGAGTACTCCAGCTCTTTTGGCTGATTACTTCAGCCTTTTGAAGCATATCGCTGAAGTACTCCAGCTCTTTTGGCTGATTACTTCAGCCTTTTGAACCATGTCGCTGGAGTACTCCAGCTCTTTTGGCTGATTACTTCAGCCTTTTGAACCATATCGCTGAAGTCTCCAGCTCTTTTGGCTAATTACTTCAGCCAAATGAGGCTATTTTGACTGAAGTACTTCAGCGGGCTATTTATTCCACCAGAGTATTTTTAAGAGTGTAGAAATTAATTGAGTGATGTTCATTTAGAGGAAAATCTTACAGAGCTATCACACTATAGAGTCCAATATTGCTTAAATAAAAATTTCTACTTACACAACTTACGCATTTATTTTACATTTCTTAGTGAGTTCCCCTAAATGAATTTTACATGACAACGTCCTTTGATGTCAGTTAGCAATTTATGGTCTCCATAATAATAATTGAATCATCACGGCGTAGTCTGAAAAGTTCCTAATGGTTCATCTAATTACATTTTCATCTCTTTGAAATACTAATTCTCATGCTTTCGTATATGATATGCTTTATGTTGTATAAAGCTTTATGTAATATTCTCGCATGTTACAATTTCTAAGTGGCAGATGCGGTTTCCACCCTCAGCCAGAGTGTTGAATCATTAAAATTGTGAATGTTTCTTATCTGTCTAGCCTCAAGTAATATATACATAGATACTTACATACATAGAGGTATACCTATGTACATAGCAGCACGTATCGTTTGGTTAATGTATAAAGTGAGATGAAAAATGCGAGACAAAAGATGATGGAAAATCAATAATTCCGCGTGTACCATTTGCCATTTTATCACACAGGTGAGAAAGACAAATTGGCACATCATTTGGGTTTACCATTGCTGGGTGAATCCGTTCTCTCTCTCTTCTAAAATATGTCCTCGCATCTTTCATCTTTCGTCATGGTTGCTGCTACAGCAAATTTGATGGTTCACTTTATTTCCACGGAGCTCACCGTACGTTGTAAGGGTAATTTATGTTTGTCTACACATATCTATTTATGCTATAGAAAGCTGTGACCTATTGAGCTACCACATTTGACCTTACGTACAAAAGTACCTTTCTATGAGAAAAAATTTTTCATTCATCGACAATTTTTATCGCATAAACAGCGTACGGAATTTCTGATGAGGCGACAAATCTCTGCAAATTTTCTTTTAGCGGGAAATTATTTATATATCAATGCTGTGATTATATAGAGGGCACGTGACTTTTGCCTTTACGTCCCATAAATTGAGATTAGTCTTCAATTCAGTTAAAAAATAATCTAGAAAATATTTTTAACTAATTTATTCTTGAAATTTCGTCGGAGAAATTCTAAAATTCTTTTCTTCTGGGCATTTTTATACCCTTTGAGTAAACATTACAATCTTGTCAAGCAAAGAGATGTCTAAAGTACTGGAGGTGGACAAATACAACTTAAGAGTCAACTTAAAGGCTCCCCTTTGTGTCCTCTGTGTTTGAATATCTTCAAGAAAAGAAAAGAAAAACAAGAAGACTCCCTCAAGCTTTTTACCTCTTAAACAAATAGTTTTTTCACTTGACTTTCACTTCGCTCTGAGACCTCTTCATTAGGGGTAAAGAAGAAGATTTTATTGGATAAATTAACCTTTGCTGGAAATGCTCTTCTTTATTTTATCTCACATAAACACGAACTATAATTGGGAAAAATCCTCAAAGGATGATTCACATTTCCCATGAATAATAAATTGCACATAGCAAAAAGCCAGGGCAAATGGGAAATTGTTGAAAATGCAATTTTCGCATTTATCTTGTATAATATAAAATTTTCACATGAGATACATCCCAGCAATTTCCTAGTTTCAACATTTGTGTGAAAGTACTTTCATATCTTTCTCACCACACTGAAAGAAATTGACAGTGAGCAAAAAAAATCAACTACCACGAATCCATTTTCCTTAAAAGAAATTTCCTGGAGACTTCTTGTGCTTTCACAGCATGACGTATAAATTGTGGTTTATTTATTTTTTTACCCGAAGGAAAAAGGATTGAAATGCATCGCACAGACGTGATAAAAGTTTAATAATGTTTGACAATATTTTAGAGGAGAAGTTTTGATTTAAGTCTCTTCCATTGCATTTAATTCTTCATGATGAACGTAAGCTTGTGGAATGTGAGAGTTTAATTAATAAAAAAGTTGACAATATTTCCCACAATTTCTCATATTTCAAATGAATTTTAAATTAATATTTATTTTTTATATGACAACATATTTCAAATTAACTTTTCGTGGAAAAAATGATTAAAAAGTTGTTAAACGTTGCACAATAACTTATTTATTTTGAATCAATGAAATGTAATAAAATTCATTTGATATGTTGGAATTTTATGCAAATTAATTCATTTAATTAGTATTCAATTAAATGCTCATTTCTAGTTGGTCACATATTTTAATTTTTATTCATTAAAAGCTCACAAAAAGCTCAATTTCAATTTGTTTGCAATTACGGGGTGGAATTGTAAAATAATTCAAAGGGTTAGCCATTCTTTTTTTTTTGTTAAATAGTTAAGGGTTAGTAAATTGAAATGTTTACAGAGAAATTTACTTAAAATGCATTAAATAAAAAATCGTAATGATAAAAATATTTCAATGATTTTTTTGTATTTCATGCTGGACACAAAAGGGTTAAAGGAATCTACTAAATTTTAAGAATCAACCTTGAAGCCCTTATTCAAAAGTTTTTGAGCAAAATAACGTCTTTCGCTGCTTTTCATTAAAATTATTTCTTTGTATTTAATTTGTCAAAAATAATCCTGAAAATAATCGATTTTCCATTTTCATTTTGAACTCTACAAAGCTTCAAATAGGGGAGAAAATTTATATATAATATACAGCTATGGAGGAAAATAATATTCTTTGATGTTTTCTTCATTATATCCAATATAATGAGATGTATACACAAATATTTTCAGCGCTCACAGCGATTTATAAATATAATGTAAATCATTAAAGAAGATATTTTTTTCTTTAATTAGTTTCATTTGAATAATTATTTTATTTTTTCGCAATTTAATGAAGTGGAAGATAATTTGGCAAAAGTTTGTTAAAAAAAAAGAAACTTTTGCCAACAACAAGATGGGATTTTGATTAATGGGCACTCTGCAGAGAGAGAAAGAAAAAAATCAACTGAAGCGTCTTTAAGGGGGGTCTCTTGGGAAATCTGTTAGAATTTACACATTTTTAATGTTGTCATTTTCTTGGGGTTTTTCTTAAACTTGAATATCCGATTATGGTTACATTTGTAGCCTAGTTATTGAAGTGTAAGAAAATCACTTTTCGCCATTTTAGGTGCGACGCCATCTTGTAGTTTTCCGACTTTTCCGCAGAACTGCCCTAAAACACAAAGGTAGGTTTTTCTCAAGATCTACTGGATGGATTTTGATGGGGTAAAAAGCAAATGAAAGAGGAAATACCAATGCAGATTTTGATGTAGCGGAATTTTGAATTTCCGTTCTGGGGCTGAAAAAAGTGAAAAAACGTCAAAAATTTCTGAAAAAAGTCACATTTTTCCACTTTTCTCAGCCCCAGAATGGAAATTCAAAATTCTGGTACATCAAAATTTGCACGGGTATTTCCTCTTTCATTTGCTTTTTACCCCATCAAAATCCATCCAGTAGATCCTGAGAAAAACCTACCTTTGTGTTTTGAGGAAATTCTCAAGATGGCGTCGCATCTAAGATGGCGGAAAGTGATTTTCTTACTCTTTAATGATAAGTCTTTAATATCACCAACACTTGAAAACCAAGTTTAAGAAAAACCCCAAGAAAAATTAAAATATTTAATTTCACCAGCTCTCAAAAGAGACCCCCCTTAAGTTGATTTGAGATTGTGCGGTGTTTTTGACAAAATGTTTTGCAGAAAGTTATGCTTCTGTTGCAAAAGATGGTTAAACAAAACATACATCGTTAAGACTTGATAACTCTGTTAAATCTTCTCTGCCCAGACGACTCTCTTTCTCGCTCAACATAGACTTTATGTAAAATGTCTATGTATGTACAAAAAAGTACATAAGAGATGTAAATTGCCTCAATGTTGAGAAGCAAGCAAAATCATCTTGCTATTGAGTGTTATTGTATCAGATTATGAAGAGATTAAATTCACTTAATACGCACTATGAAGGGTGGTCTCCTGTGCATGTGAGTTTTGCGCTTAAGAACTTCAATTAAGGGATCGTGTCCTTTTCACCAACTTCACCGAGAGAAGATTTTCCCAATTAGTGAGTAGGAATTTATCCAGATGGTTTCCTCGCAGATATTTCTTCCAACAACGCAGTTGTAATTTAGAAGCAGAGAGCTTTTGAGCTTTGAGCAAAACCTCAAAGGTCATCAGACTCACTAAAATAAAAGAGCTTTTGCAAAGTAATTCCTCTCATAATTATATACATATATATGTAAGGTACGTTATAATGAAATGGCAATTACAAATTATGACCAGTGCAGACATTTGACGCTACTGCAGAAATTCTTGATAAAATTTTCCACCCAAGCAAAGCTCTTGACAAGAATTTTAAATTAAGTTATACTCTATAATATGAAAAAAAAAATCTAATGATTCTCGGGTTTTTCATTAGCGAAGAAAATGAGAATATCTCCCCCCATTATAAAGAGACCGAAAAACGAGGAGTAGGGGAGAATGATGGCAAAATGGCTCCAGTTGTGAGAAGATGAGAACCATTTCCATGCCAAGATAGGAAAAGATAAGATGAAAAAATATGAGAGCAATGTAAAGTGATACTCAAGGATTTCCCTCCGTCTTATTCATATCGCTTTCCACACACACAGACTATTTTTAGAAACTTTCAAAAGCGAATGACCAAAAAATTCTCATCCTTGAAAGCAAATTTAGAGTCCTCCTCGAAAAAAAAATCTCTTGTCGTTCCCCGTCAAGTTGAGTGCTAAGCTGTCTGTGAAGAGTTATGTGTATGGCTTACAAATCGAACGTAAAGTGGAGCATCCATGAATAAAACATCCTTTTTTACCTTAAAGCAAATTTTTAGGATAGAAAAAATCACATGTTTTTCTTTACAAAAAACATCATCCACAAAAATTTTACGAATTCCACGAAATTTGAATTGCAAAAAGGATTTTTCTACGTACTATAGTGTGGAAAAAGCTCTGTTGAATATGGAAAATTGAGGAAATTACGAAGAGATAGAGGAGTCGTACACAGAGGTCTCGGGGTAAATATGAAAAATGGTTGTTTTATTTAGGGAAATGTCGGACATGGAAAATTTATCAGTATTTTGCGTACCTTTACCTTCAAAGTAGACGATGGAAAATAGTTTTTAAAAAATTCCTTTGTCCTGGAGAAGATGAAATTTTGATTGCAAATTAATATTTCAATTCACCTCAATTTAGAATAATTATTCTGAAAAATTTTGTATTCATTTTAAGCTAGGATTGAAGCTTCAATGTATGCAGAATTGCTAATTGAGAATCTCTTAATTATTATACATAATATTAGCATCAAAAGTTTATGCTGCTGCAGCCAAAATGCAAAGTGAAATTATTCGTTTATTCAACTAAGCAAATAATACTGCAAAAATGTTGATATTTCGGATATTTCTTAGGAATATTTTATACATAGCAGTGAAGCTGCATAATTATGACGCTTTCTGTTCACAGAATTTTCCTAAAATAATTTTTTTATCATTAAATTAAGACAAGCATTTATCATAAAGGAGCTTTTCAATGGTAAATGATCTTGCAGAAATGTTGCAAATTCAAGCAAAAGTCGAAGCATCTTGGGGTAGTACCTACATACCTATATTTAGTTTATTTAGTCATGGTTCAATGCAATTTCACATGCAATTCCTCGCCCCTGTAATTTAGCTTTACTACCTACATAGTGTTTGCATGAATAAAATTTGTTTTAAACGTGACTGAAATCACAAAATGGTTAATAATAAAATGAATCACAAAATTAGATTATTAAATTACAATCACTTGTTTAAAATACAGCATGAGATTCGTGGTAGAACTTCTTTCAAATATTTCCAAAATAATAATTAAAATTTGATTGAATTTTGTATTTTATGATTCATCACAATTTTCTTTCATTAAGAATAAGAAGTTTTATTAACCCTTTTGAAAGCTTAGACTTCTTCTTCGTACAACTTCGAAAGTTCCACAAACTTTTGAGAAATCGTTTATAAATATAAAAAAGAGAAGAAACAACTCACAAATCCAAATGTCCTCAGTGCACACAGGTAAAAAACTTTCTTTAACATTTTTCTCCTATCTCCATAAGTATTTTATGAGAATTGAGGGAAGAAAACTTTCTCTTACTCCCTCACCAGTTATATTGGCAACAAAAAAGGGAAGTTTTATAACAAATTGCCCGGGTTGTGAAACAAAAAGTAACTTTGGTGTGTGTGTGGGCGTTGAAGTGTCCTTTGGGACTGGACCCCGTCGCTGAATGAGATTCAATTTAACGCATTATTTCCTCATATTCGTCTCATGACGTAGTTGGGCAAAAAATAAATTAATTTTGGGTAATCCGTCATAATTTTTTGTAGCTTTTGGGTTTTAAATTAGAGGGTAGCGGTGGATTGTTCCCCCTTTTTTTAGCACTCTGTCTGTGATATAAATCAATTAAAGTGTAACGAGCACCACGAGCTTTTTAGTGCTTTACTGTTTCAGAGTGTCCTAAAAAGGAGTTTTTACAAAGGAAAAAATTTCCAAGAATTCACCAAAGAATCCAGAATATTTCCTCAAAACTATCCTTAAAATATCGCCTGAATTTGGGATAGAATTTCTTCCATATCGTAAGAAGTAAAAGCTCTGTTGAAATTTATACTAAAATATTCTGTTAAATCCTCTGGGGGATTCTCTGGAAAACTTTCACACAACATGGGTATATGTATAGGTATCCATTACGTCTCACAATTGTGTAGAATATTAATGCAATGAATGTTATCTCAACAGTGTTGTTGTTTAAAATTTGCTACAAGATGCTTTTTGGGTATGAATTAGTGATGAAGTTAAGATAGATTAGCTACTTATTCTTTTGTTTTCATTTTAACTCAGTTAGTATGTGACCGTTCTTACTCTTCTCACCACTTAGTTTTCCCCATTTGCATCTTCATAGAGAGAGGACATATACATAATTTACATATATGTGTGTACACTTTCCTTGTTCAGGGATAATTAAATTTTCTCATCTCCACCCACTCACACACTTCCCTTCCCACCCATCCTCTTCCTGTATATAGTTAGGTCAGCAGTAGAGTTATTTTCCGACTCTGCGAGGAAATGTTCGGAAAATATAACTAACTTAACGATGATGGTTAAAGCTTGAAAGTTCCTCAAGTACGATTTTCTTTGAGCACTTCTTGAAAGACTCACAGAGAGAGAGAGGGAGAGCGGGTAGATTTATGACTCTACTCACTTTACTATTAAATTGCCGTAATTGTTGGATTAATTCCCCAAATGCCTCCCACACTTCATTTAATTTTCTACTCACAGCATATGTAATGATAGAACGTTCAAAATTAATCTCAGGTGTGCACTACCTTTCACTACATACACCCCCTACCTGACTAATTATGGAGCATTAATTAATTTAAAGATCCTCCTCCTCCCTTTGGTAAAAGGCTCACATCCACAGGGATTACATTGTTGGAACTACACCCTCACTACTTTTTTTTTCATCTTTTAAATTAAACCACATAAAAGGACAGTTTATATAATGAACTCATCCCGAGTGTTGATTGACATTTCTGTGGGTGGATAAAAGCACAAAGCTACGAGCTTTTGTATATACCTACATACTCTCTTACATGGGTTTCCCACCTCTCTGAAAAGTTAATGAGTTTTAAATTAGTTTTCTTTCACTTTAGCACTATTCCAAACTTTTTTTTTACACGCAAGTTTTTGCAACGGTTCGTTCCTAACTTCTGGCAGTATATAAACAACATTAAAGAATGAATTTTTCTAGCGTAAAAATGTATAACTAACAGATGACACAGAATCATAAAAAAATTGAGAAGAAGTACTTTGTTATAGGAAAAAAATCATATAGACATGTCCATGAAGCGACCAATGATGTGGGTGGAAAAATGGGTGGATAAGAGGGTTGAAAAGTGGGTGGAATGAATAAAACAGATGTTGTGATGAATGATGGTGCAGTAATGTCAACACTTTTTTACATATTTGCTTTTTTATATACCTACATATTTTCAAATGAAGCTTAAAGTTCAAAGCTCCTCTGGGGGAGTTTCCATCAAGGTTTTTTTGTTTTTAAAATAATGGAAATAAAAAAAGTAATTAAATTCTAAATTAAGTATAAACTTAACCACAAGTTTGTAGGAAATAATTAAAATTCTGTTTGATTTGCAACTTCATAAGAATTTTAATTTAAGTTTTAAACGTTGCTCAAAGATTAAAAAATAAATAGAAAAGCGAAAGCTCTCAAGTCATTTCCTTTAATTTTTTTAGTAGTTACTTTCATATAAAATCATAATAAATTGAAATGAAACGAATTTCTACATTTTAGGGAGACTTTTAATAAAAAAAGGGAGACTTTTTTAAAAGAATTCAAGGCTCAAAAATTTAAAGAATATAAAACCAAAATAATGCGTATATTCGTAGTATTTTATTCATTTCCCTCCAATCTCTCAGTCTTAAGCATGACAAATTAATAATTTAACAAAAATTTTAACTTTGCAATTGTTACTCATTAATTTTCATGTATAAATATTCCATCACAGAACTTTTATCCAAAAATATTTCAGGATTAAATCCAAAAGCTTATGTTTACTTAAAAAGAATTTTCCCGGTTACAAGGGATTTTTGCGCCTTTATCGTATTAATCGTGTAAAAAATAATCGTATTTTCCAACATAAAAGAAAGCTCTTTTATGCTTGAGAACATACATACCTGAATACGTCTATTTATTTTCTTCTATTTGTTATTTGTGTGTATTTTTTTTTTGTATCCATCCACATATTCCCCCTCTAACAATTGAGCTTTTTGTGATGGGAAAAAAAAGTCCTCCAACTCTGGGTGATTTTTCTGTATCATCCAATTTTTGCGACTCAGAGATTGGATGAAAAGAGGATATTTTTACATGAGATTGGTTATATATAAATTCCTCTATAGCATACATATGTATCTATGTATATATGGAGGTGAAGAGTATTGTGAGTTGAGAAAGAAAATAGGGGCGGGAGGATGAAGAAAAATTGATGATTTTCCTACGCATTTCACCCATTTTTCGGGGATGCCTTTTCCACACACACTCTCTTCTTACAAACATTTGAGTCAGATATGCGTATTCTCTGCCATTGTTGTGGGTGGTGGGAAACTTTATACATATTACACATAGCACAGCAAGACAATGAACAAGATAGGCGACAGACCATTATCCATCATAGCATAAGTAATAGGAGAGAGTCTTTGGGACAGGGGGTGGTTTGGAATTTCAACATACACGCACTGTTGGGGTGAATAAAAAAAATCCCCCGAAGAATGTCCTGTTGGTGCGCCTTCCGCAGTTGCCTTGACAAATTTATGAGATTCCTCAGTACGGAGTTTGTGTGACAGAAGTGAATTTCGTGAGAAGCTCCATAAATGATGGAAAATTCCCATTTATCCTCGCCTAATGCCTTCAGGATAATCTCCTCTGCATATGTCCTCCGTATCTACATCCTCTCTACATTTCATCACTCACACACAGCTTACAACAAAACAACAATATTCTCCCTACGTGCAGGATGTAAAGTATGTTTGAGGGATGAGCACAGGACGAGAAGGCTCGGAAAAAAGGAGGAGGATAAGATTTCCACGGAATGGTTCACTGAACAGGATTCACCACACACAGAGAGAGTAAGAGGTGTTCCACGTTTGCTGAGGACGCAGCTGGAAATTCAAAGCGACTCCACGGAACTTTGGATGCTGCGAGACTGAAGTGGCTTTTGTTGTCTACCCTCGATCGCGCTCTGGGTGGGTGGTGGGTGGAGAAATGGTGGGATGTTGCGCTTCCATAGAAACCCGACCCCACTCTAGTTGAGTATATTGTTGAAATGAGCCCCATCGGGACGCCTCGGGACCACATCGCTGAATCCCAAACACAGCAAAATTCTCAATCCCCAGCTGGGGAGAGAGAGTGAGAGAAAATGGGGAACCAGAGAGTGATATGAATTGGGGAAAAAAGCTGCGATTTAAATGTCCTAGATGGGAGATTGTTGTTGGTTCATCTTTGCAATAAATTGAATTTAATCAAGATTTTATTTTAGAATAAAAAGAAAAAAAAATAAGAAAAGAATTTCTTTAAGAAAGTACTGAAAATCAACGTTTAAAAAATTCTTTTGAAATTAAGAATTTCTTTAAGAAAGTACTGAAAATCAACGATTAAGAAATTCTTTTGAAATTAAGAATTTCTTTAAGAAAGTACTGAAAATCAACGATTAAGAAATTCTTTTGAAATTAAGAATTTCTTTAAGAAAGTACTGAAAATCAACGATTAAGAAATTCTTTAATTGATTTTTTTGGATTAAAAAATTATTACAAACTGTAACGACCAATTTTTTCCTCTGAAGATGAATATAAATTATTTGAAACGTCGCTGGATTGCAGAAAAGTAGCGTTTTTCTTGCCTCTTTTCAACTGTTTTTCCGTCAAATTTCCCTGAAACATTTCCTTTTAATTTTCTTCGTGTTAAAGCTAAGAAATCTTAAAGGGTTTGTTAAAATTCAAACTAATTTTAAAATTAAAATTATTTTTCAATACGAAAAGTTTACATCAATGAGAAAAATCTCGTGGAAATTAAATGAAATCTGGAGCTTTTTCAACTCGGAAAAGTGTCGGGAAAAATTGACAAGAGTGGGGCGGTGAGATGAAAAGGTTCAAGTGTTATGTAGTTGAGGTTTCTCGGTGTGGAAAAATCTTAATGGGGATGTGGTGGTGGGGGGAGAGGGCTAAAAGATTCCGCTACACTTGCCAATTTTTTATAACCCATGGACTATTTTGTACTCTCCACGCTGCTACAGCACCATTTACACGCAGAAGAGCTTTCAGAGGGTGTGGAAAATCTATTAACATTTATTCCTCCACGCGGGGGCATACACATTCATTTTCCCGCCATCATTCCTTCCGTGTACAACCGCCCCCACATTGCGTTGCAAAATCTGCTTCATAAAGGGAAGGATGTGGTGAGGAAGAGTGAGAGCGAGAAAGGAAGTAAAGGGAATCAAATGGGAACGGAAGCTTGAGACGGAGTACATACAAAACATTCAAATCTCACGAGTATTTTGTGCCACATTGTGCTCAAAGAATGTCTCAGTCAGAAAAACTTTCCATTAACTTACTTCTTTATAAGTTTTTGCAACATTTGTCTACTTCTTTACGTCTTGTTAGCTGCACTTTCATAATAATGAAAAGAATTCTCCAAAGACAATCCCGTTCATGCCATGTTAAAGAAGTCATTTACATTGATAAATTGGAATTTGCATATCAATGCAGGAAATCTCCTTCAGGGAATTTTTCTTGCATGATTTTATCAAATTGATAACGTAAGAAAAAAAATTAGAGCTCGTAAAAATCCAAAAAATATTATCTCGTTCATGCTTATGGAATTTTTTTACAAGCTCTTTCCTCAAACAATTTATGAACCATTTATGGAAAATTATTGGAAATAGAGAGATGATGTAAAAAGGCTGTTTTCCCCGCAAGGAAAAATCTTCTTCACATAGATATGAATCAAACCTTAAGAGAGAGAGATAGGAGAGAACAAAGCTCCGAACCTCTGGGTTAAAGCCAAAGTAGATTGTCCCACAATGTTAAGCAGAAAACACTTCTTGACATTTTTTTAAGGTCAAGATTATCATTTTACGAGCTTTTCCTTCTTGAAGAAAAGGCAGCTTGATAATAATTAATTATTTGACAATAAATTTATTTTATTTATTAATTTAACCCTTTCAGGCCGGTGTTAGTAGATACATCTTCCAAGAAAATTTTGAAGCTGAATGTAAATAGAGAGAAAAATGTATTTTCGCGTAAATTTTCAAAATATTTAAAACGTATTTATAGATTTTTTTTACTGACAAATGGGGGCTAATTTGATTTTTTTCTTTGAAATTTCTTCCTTCGAATCTCAATATCTTATCTCAGCTAAGTTATGCTTATTTCTGATTTTTTCCATACGCTTTAAGACGATTTTAGGCCTTAAGATTCTCGGTAATGATTATAAAATCTTAAAGAAATTTTTAAATATTTTTAAAATTAAATACGGGTTCCATCCAGAGGATGATTTCCCTGTTTTAAATATTCTTGAATGCATTTGATGGTATCTTTTCAATCAATTTTCAATTTTTCAATTTATATTATAAGGTTAAGGATAAATGCAGGAAAAGCATTCTTTTTTTTCCTTTATTTATGAAAAATTTCGAGCAGAATCATTTTTTTTTATATTTCCTTAACTCTGATTTGACCGGGATCAGGGGCGCAGCCAGAATGAAATTTTGGGGGGAGTTATTATGTGTTTGTTTGAGTTTGGGGTTGAAAATTTTTTGCATGACCTAAATTTTGGTAAGCATGACAGATTTTTTTTAGATCCATGACCTAAGTTTTTTAAACATGACATTTTTCTTTGCCCAGAAAGCATCATCCCACGGATGTCTAATTCGGTTTTTTGGGTAAAGAAGATGCTGTTAAGTAGCCTTGATGAGATATTTTGGTCCAGGAATATTTTTTATCTGCAATTTTTGCGTGATATGATTTCAAAATTGTCGAAAAGAGTATAAATTTTCAACCAAAATTCTTGAAATTTTGTCTAAAAATTCATTTAATCTAATTCATTTTGAATTAAATGAAAAACCAAAACTTTTTATGCGCTCAAAGGTCAACAAAGAAAATTTTCAGAGAGAATGGGGGCACACCTGGGGTTAAAAGTTCACCAAAGAAAGTAATTAAAACACCAAGGAGATTTCTCATTTAATTATTATATTTAATAAAAAATACTTTTTATTACAATATCTAATTGTATTGTACAATAATATTATTATCAGTAAGATTTTTTTTCTTTTAAACTTCTTATTTTTAAATGAAAAATAAAAATGAAATTCTTGAATCTACCATTAATTTGAGAGAATTTTCTGTGTTGCATTTTTTTTGTTTTTGCCTTATTGTCTTTTCTCTTTAATTTTCTTTTTCTTCTTTTTAAAATCTCAATGGAATTTAGTAGAGAGAAAGAGAGCCACAATGAGATTCTTTTCTTTTTTTTTTTTTTTCTTTCAATTGTTCTATTGTTCATTTAAGCCGGGAATGAGTGTTGTTGTATTTGTCGAAAGAACAAAATAAGAAATGAGTAGAATAATTGCACACAATTAACACTGATTTTTTTTTATTTAGTAAAGAGATTTCCATTTATCATCATTTTTTTTAATTAAATAATTCGACGAATTAATCAATTACTAAAGAAAATATTAATTAAATTACTTTTATTAAATTATTACTGCGTCTTTTTTCCTCCTTCTTCTTCATCTATAAAATTTTATCCAATAATGTGGAAACATTTTGAATAAAATATTTAAACTAAAACTTCTCATCTTTCTATTAAAAAAAAATTGTATATCATTTTTTTTTTCATTTCTTAAAAGTACGAATATAATATTTTTTGTGTGTCTTTCTCATTTAATTTCTATTTATTTTATATATACTATTACATAATCAAAATTACTTATATACTCTTGTGTTTACAACAAATCTTTTCTCTTTTTCTTAACAATTTTTAAATATGTACATAAAAGTAAAAAAAAAAATGAATGATTTCTCTTTCTTTATTTATATAAAAATTATATTATAATTTTTTTTTAATCAGTCTAGCTTCACTATAAAATTACGTTTTTTTTTCTATTTAGAGGCATTCTCGATGTAATCCTGTATTATTTTTTCTGTCTATTTTCTGGAATAAGTAAATGCTTTTTCTTTTCATTTTTCTTCTGTTCTAATGATTACGTCGTTTGCATCAACACTTGTCGTACATTTTTTTTCCAAAAGGAATTTAATTTATACAACAAATACTGATGCAGGCGACGATTTCTCATCAACTAAGAAGAATTTATTGGGATTTTATTATTGTCTTTTCATTAAAATATTAATATATTTTTATAAAAAAATAAACCCTTGAAAAAATTGCAAGAGTTATTTAAAAAAAAATACGTTGAAAAGGTTTATTTGGGGCATAAAAAAATGTTTTTTTTTATAAAAGAATTCTTAGCTAAATGCTACTGATAATGATGATGAAATTAGAACCATTCTAAATAGCGATTTGTTGCAAATGCTCAGTTCTTATTTTATTTTATCATTTTGTTTATTTACTTTTTTGTTTTAAAGAAGATCGACAAATTATATAAAAAAAAATGCTAAATGTAATAAAATTAGATAAACACTTACATGTTGAAAAATTAAAATTGTAAATTTTCCTTGTAAATTGAGGGGTGGAGGCTTAGATGTAGATCGCCTCGGAGCCTTTATTGGCTTGATGGCCACCCGTGACGTAAACATTATTGGCCGGCGATTGCACACCCTCAGACCAGTCTGAGTTGGAGTGCGGCGACGAGCTGGACCAGTCGCCCGGGGACTCGGGCGAGGGCGTCGGGTAGCTGTCCAGTGTGTGCACGAGATGCTGCGGCGTGCCACCGCCGGAATGCTGACTTGGCGGCGTGAAGTACTGATGGAAGGATGAGCACGACTGCTGGTTAGCACCATTTGAGCTGCCCAACCCCTGATGAACCTGCGCCTGTTGCTGCTGCTGCTGCTGCTGCGACGGCCCATTGCCCACCGCTCCTCCGCCATTCACTGTACCCACACTACTCGGCATACTACTCACATTGGCACCCGATGATGAGCCGGGTGAGTGAACGGATTGACTGTTGCTCATTGGAGATGATCCCTGGGATGATGCTGACGTACCTTGTGCTATAAAAACAAATGATTTTTCTTTCCATACAATATTCACCATCACCCTGTTGACCTCCCAAAAAAAAAACAAAAAAAGGGGATAAATCTCACCTGGTGGACTACAGAATCCCGCCATTTCCAGGCCCGTCGTGTTAAATTCAAAATTCCCCAGTTGAATTGGCATTATGGGATTGGCTAGATTTTGCGACAATCCCGCACTGAGGATCTGTCCATTGGGCACCATTCCATTGCCCGGAACTTGGCTATTCCCAGGCTGATTGCTTCCGTGCTTCTGATGTGTGGCATGTCGCATGGCTGCAATATGCGTGGGTGACGTCGGCAAACTCGGGCGTGATTTGGCCGGAGATGGAGATCCTGTAGGAAAAGGAATTATGCACGATTCAGTGAGAAAATAATTTTAAAAAAATTAGGGGAAAGTGGGGCAAAAAAAAACACTTAACTCTCACTTTCCTAGCTAGATAGAATAAAATGATCTGAGAAAGAGTTTTAGGGGGGAAAATGTTCTAAAGAAGTAAGCTATATATTCCAAAACTCTTAAGTGACGTTTACCCCACTGTTCCCTATTTAAAAATATTTTAATGCTTTTTGTTTTTTTTTTAATTATTATAATTTTGACTTTCTCCTGGTTGTTTTGTTAAAAAAAATTTATTTTTTTAGTAAATTGTTTTATTTGAAGAATTTTTTGAGGAGCTGCTACACTGACAAACACCCTTAAAAAAATTAAGCAGTTTACATTTTTTTATTGGTGTCTTTAGAAGTCACATTAAGTGATTGTTGAGCCTCTAATTTCATGAGAAATTATAAAAGATTTTTGAACCGTTCAAAAATGACAAATTGTTAGAAAATAAACGTCAATCGTTGGAATAAAATGACAAAGATAAAAAAAAAAAGATAAATGTCAAACGTTAGTAAAGCAACGTCAAAAAGACAAGAAAAGTTGTCAAAAGTTGAAAAGAAATACGAAAAGTTTGAAGAAAAGGAATGTCAAAAGTGAGAATATAATCATCAAATATTATAAATGAATCGTTTAACTTTAAAAACAATCGAACCTTGGAAAATAATGTCTCACGTTGAGAAAGAAATCTCAAACGTTAATAAAAGTGAAACGTCAAGTTAAATCGCTGCTTGTAACAGCAATTATCGTATCAAGATAGGGATTTCTACAGCAGATATGGTAACTGTTGTTGCAAGCAGCGAAATGTCAACTTTTGATTTAAATAAACTGTCAAATTTTAATTTAAAAAATGTCAATTGTTAGAAAAATAACGTCAAACGCTACAATTATCAAAAAAAACCTATACCTCTTGTCAAAATCTGCTACAAAAAAACTAATTTGAATGGAATAACCGTTAATATAATTTGATAATCTCTATTTTCATAAATTCCTCGATTCCTAATACTTTTTTTCTAATTTATTTTGCATATTTAACGTGTCTTTTATATTAAAAAACTAGTTTTCCTTAAAATCCTCTAGAATAAATCTCTGACTACGCTCCTGGATTCTTATGGGTTAAATTTTAAGAATCTTACCAGTTCAACATTTTTTTTCAGTGTAGGAAAATTTAAAAAGAAAATCCTAAAGCTTAAAAAAAAGAAAGATGAGAAGACTCACCGATGTATCCTTGCGGTGAAAGCGCTAAGTTACTTTGTACAGAATGCGGTGGTGAGTGATTGGAGTAGGGTGGACTGAGTCCTTGATCTCCAATTTGGATGCCACCCCGCTGGGATGTGATCATTTCCGGGAAGGGTGATCCCAGTGAGTAGCCGTAGTTCTCAAAGTTTATATTCGGCAGAGATTGCATTGATCGTGCGCTCTGAAAATTAACAAAAAAAAAGGAAACTCGGATGAGCAAGGAAAGCTTAAAAGAAAGGGATGAAATGACCTACCTTTATGCAATCTTCATAGCTGGGTGGTTGCTTGGTCGTTCCGAGGATTTCCTTTGAATGCGGCACCGTGAGGGTATTGGAGTAGAGACTAGCCGTATCGTAGGGGCTGGGGATGTTGGTGAGGGGTGATTCCACCGAGCTGAGGCCACCGTCTGATAGTTGAACATCATTCATGGCTTGTCCCTTCTTCGCTGCAGAGTTCTTCTTGACGCTATTCTTGCGTCGCACCGCAATACCGCCATTCGTGTCAATCATATCGGGACTTGCGGGGTTAACGAGTGGCTTTTGGCGCTTCTTCGCCTTGCCCGGCTTCCCGGTGGTGATGATCGTCGGATGGGAGATCAATTGGGAATGGTTCGGTGATCCGATCATCACATTATTGATCACCGTCACCATTTGCGGACTCCGCGGCACGTGCTCATCCAGCAAACGTACAATGTCATTGTGGAGACGCTCACTGGCAACATCTCGTGGCAATCGATCCATGTGATCGGTGATCTCGCGATTCGCAAAGTTATCCAAGAGAGCTTTGCACGCCTCGAAGGAGCCTTCGCGTGCCGCCAGGAAGAGCGGTGTCTCATCTTTGTCATCCTGTGCATCGCGATTTGCATTGTGCAGCAGGAGGACATTCACGGCGTCCACATTGTTTACAGCTGCTGCCCAGTGGAGGGCAGTTTTGCCGGAATTGTCAGCTGCATTGATGTCAGCATCGGCATTTATTAGATCATCCACCATGCCCTCAATGGCCAGCCGGGCAGCAAGGATTAGCGGTGTTGTCCCATCGTGCATTCGAGCATTGAGATTCGTCACCCTATTCCGGAGGAGGATCTGGAAGACACCCATTGCATCGGCTGCAACAGCAGCATGAAGTGGCGTCCGGCCGGTGTTGTCTTGGCAATTGGCATCAGCACCTGCATCGAGGAGCTTCTTGGCTGCATCTGCACGGGCATAGCGTGCTGCGAGATGAAGGGATGTCTCACCCGTTTTGTCCATTGTTGCATTTAGCTCCGCACCCTGTGCCAGGAGGTCAGAGATCACCTGAGCCGTTGAATCGTCATTTGTGTCGGCATCTTCACCTGTATCGACGCCCCCACCACGCACCGCTGCCACCATCAGCGGGGTCATTCCACACGGGCCCCGAACATCCACATCATTCTTCCCATCGTGATGCGCTGGGGGTGTCATCATTGAGGGCGGGATACGAATGTCTGCAGCTTCCAAGTGCTGCTGTGACCACACACGTGGCTCAGTCTCCTCGTAGTCAGTGACAACGGTGTGATCGGATGAGTAGCCTTGATCGCAGGGACGAAGTCTCTTCGGCTGTGGCATGTCACTCTCATCATCTGACCACTGCTGCGAATGCCCCATGTGTGCACTATTCATATCCACATCAATGCACGGAATTGAGCTGTTCTTATTCAAATTCCTCATCTCCTGCCCATCTGGGCCACGTCTGCGCGACTGCCTGCTCGGCCCCGTGCTCGTGCTGAAGAATCCTTCGGGGAACCACGTAATCCCATTGGCACGCTTCCGTTTTGTCGTGATGAGCACCCCAAAGAGGCAGCACACCACAATCACAGCTATTGCACCCAGAATCACGTACTTATTGCTCTCAGAGCCTGTTGGATCGAATGGCCCATCGGGCTCAATGATTCCACGAACCTGATAAATCGGGAAGTTCTGCGGGAGGACTCTTCGGGATGCTGTTGCTGCGAGGAATTCTGCCGCCTCATTGGCTGTTGTGAAGCACTCCCCTTCGTCCGTCATGACACACTTGCGGTTGTCAATTTCCAGATAAACCTGCACACCGGAATCCACAACACTCTCCGTGTACATAATGTTGGGTACGCGTCCTATTTGATTATTCTGCAACATCCCATCGGGGGACATTGCAATCCATCGGTACACCTGCTCATTGCCCTCTCTATCCTTGCGTATCCTCACTGTTGTCCTTAATTGGTGGCCCATGTCGCGCAGGAAGGTGACTTTGCGGTCTTTAAATGTCTCCATGTCCATCAGGAGGATCACTGAGATCACCCCCTGTGCCAATTCCGGTGGCCCATTGATGCAATCCAAACCATCCCAGTTGCATTCGCGATTATTGCATCCGTAGTCACAGTACCCATCGGCGTAGTGCTTGCTGCAGTAGCCATCGTACACAGGGTTGCACTGCGGTAGTGCCTTCTCACAGTCATGCCCATCAAACAAGCATTGAACATTGTTGCACTCCTCATCGCATTTCCCATCCATAAAGACCTGCCAGCAGCGAATCTTTGCTGTGCAATTGCGCCACGGATTGATCCCAAGGGAGCAATCGTTGCCGTCAAAGTTGCACGCATAAGTGTTGCATTCTTCGTCACAAACGAAATTTCCCTGCTTCTCCCGGCAACCACGCTTAAGACACAACTCCTGCTGATACTTTAGATCTGTTGCAAAGTTCCCAACAGCATTGGAGTGTACGTTATACCAGCCACGATAGGAGGGATCGTAGG